>NW_025999842.1:55276171-55290970 GCF_001458135.2 Marmota marmota marmota | reverse complement strand
GGGAGAGAGAAAAGGAAAGAAAAATTATGGGAAACACAGCCTGAGTAATGTTACAGAATGAGGCAAGTGAAGACCTTCTAAGCAAAACATTTTTTTTTATCAACATGTCAAAAGTTATTGTGTCAAACTGAACAAATAACTGGAACATGAAAATAAAAATGTATCCCTTTGCCAGAGTTGTTTGTCAAAGTCAACTCTGTAATAGACAAAAAACAATTATCTTTGTTTTCTTTTTCTTTCTTTCTTTTATTTATTTCTTACATTAAACTATTTTCTAGTATTTTCTTGCTTATGGCCCTTTAAGATAACTCAGCAGATAAATTTCTCTACCACAAAATAGAAAAAAAAAGGTTTTTTTTTCTTAACAAACTAGTTGTCCTTCCTTTATTTGATCATAAAGCCATCTAACAAGACATATTTCTCCCTTTGCCTTGGCTACAAGGAAGCTTCAAGAAAATCTGTATCCTCCAGGGTTTATTGAACACATTATCTATTGTTTCTTCTCTTTTATAGTCTATTTTTTACTATTTTATTTTGTGTCAAGATTCTTTTATCTGTTTTGTTTTTGTTTTTAGATGAGCTCATTTTATCCAAAGTTTCAAGGAAGAGAGTAGGAGGAAAAAGGGGAATGAGTATTTTCTTCCTTTCCATCTAGAAAAATACCAATCACTGTGTCTTTTTCTTAAAATAGAGAAAAGAGATGTGAAGGAATAAAGAGCTTGGGAGCAGTTTCTCTAGATTTGGAGAAATAACAAAACAATGCTTGTTTGCAAAACTTAACTTTCGTCTAGAGTCATATTATACCTGCTTGTCTTTGAAAAGCAGCAAATATAGTAGAAAACCTTTCAACTTTGAAGGTGGATGCATTTTATTTGAAACTTCAGCTCTGCACACTTGGCAGCTGGGTGACTTCAGTGAAGCCACTTACCTCTCTGGGCTCTCTTTTCAGCAAAATTCATGTTGAGATTTGATAAGACAAATATATATGAAAGCAAAAGGCATACTCTATGGCACATACCAGGCATTTAGCAAGTGGAGTCTCTCTCCTTCTTTTCTTTCCCCCAGGTGAACACTGGTTTTTTTATATAAGTCGTTAGACATTGTTGTCCAAGCAGGATAAGTCAGTGAGGTAGTTGATGACAGCTAAAAGCCATCACTAAAGATCTCTAACATTTTTCCTATTAAATCTTATGTTTTCTGGGGGGAAATCCCTGGCCAATTGAATTAACTGATAAGCTTCTTATTAAATAAAACAATATAGAATTGTCTATTCAAGTTCTAGAGGTTCCTGTTTGTACCAAAATCAGCTGAAAAAATTAGTTGAAAGCAAAACTCCTTAGCATTTAAGTCGACGGAACAGTCTAAGGGCTTATAGGCCTCCCAGCTTTGACAGGAACTAGAATGATTCTTCTTCTCCTTTGACTTTCCATGGGGCACCACCACTATGGTGGCTCATGCGACAGCTATTTCTGAGAAGATCTACCTGGCTTGAGGTAAAATGACTAATGGCACCTGCAGAGGAAGCGGTGGTCTTCACAGAGCATGAACTGTCTCTCTCTGCCCCCAGGAGACCCCGCTGCTTATCAGGTGGAAATACTTCAGTCAGGTCACCATGTTGCAAAATATGATTCTCAGTTCTCAGGGGCAGGGACTCAATTTTTAAAATATTTTTGGAACTGAGAATTAAACCCAGGGGCACTTTACAACTGAGTTATATCCCCAGCCCCCACCCCCTTTTCTTTTCCTTTTAAATTTTAAAACATAGTCTCACTCAGTTGCTGAGACTGGCCTCAAACTTACCATCCTCCTGCCTTGGCCTCCTGAGCTGCCAGGATTATAGGTATGTACCACCATGCCTGGTTACAAACTCAAATGCATGGTAGACTTTATATAGTCTAGCTCATCCTAGCCCAAATTAAGGTGAAAAATATATATATATATATATATTTTTTTTTTTTTTCATCTGTACACGTGTTCATTTTTAACGAGAAAGAACATGCTTTTTCAGCAACTAAAATATTTATTCATGGTCACCAATTAGAATGTCTCCTAGCATTGGTCACCCTAGCCTGATTCCTACAAGTTGAATCATTTATCAGACATTTCCTTGGTGGACATGGAATCAGGGCAGGGAGAAGCGCTGACAGCCTGGTGAAGGCACTGAGCCAAGGCTCCTTCACAGTGAGGGCACTTCGGATTCCATTTAACAAAAACGCCAGGCTGACAGTGTGCCTTGGGTTGACACCTCTTTCTTCAGACAACTTCTTGGACTTTGGCTCTCATAGTTGAGATTCTAACCCTTCCCTGTTGCTCTGTGGCTTTTCACAAGTGGTTTCATTTCTGTTGTCATGAGAGCACCTCCCTGAGTGAGATTCAGCCTGGTGGCCTTGGTTAGCTATGGGTGCCCCCTATTCTCAGCCACATGTGTGTGTATACACAATCTCTTGAGCTCTTTCTCTAGATAGCTTATCTTCTGTGTGTGGTCCTTTCCAGTCACCCTCTCTTCCACAGGGAAAATCTATTGATGCTGCAAATTTCCAGTGATTCCTTACCTTGCCTCCATATTATAAAAATTAAAAGAATTAGCACACAGGAGAGTCTTAAAAAGAAAAGGGATCAGATGGTCTCTCTGGCACTCATAAAAGAGGCACAATCAAGGTAAGGGAATTGCCTTTTTAGAATAATCCAAATTAACCACTTTCTTTTCTCAGACTCTTCACCCAAAGAGCAGCCTTCCTCTGGGTCTGAAGTGTAATGGTACCTCCAGGTGCTCAGACTCCTCACTGAGGACCCTGATTTCACCTCTTATCACTACTCCCCACCCCCCAGTATTTTTCAAACCATGGCTTCTGCCTATCATAAAAGCCTTTCATGAAGTAATGTGAAAACAACACCAAACTCTTAGGAATAAACAGGGTCTGTGCTTTTGGCAGAGCAAGGGCCCTTGACCTTTTGTCTCTGCAAGCACACCGCCAGCCACCAAGCTGACCTGCACACAAAGGCCAGTTTAAGTTCTGATATGGAGCTGGCTTTTCAGAGAGTCCAGAGAACTAAGAGCACTGGCCATTTTCCTAACTCCCAGTCCTCCTCATGGCGGTGTCTTTGGTCTGTACTTCCAGTGAAGTCTGGCTCCACGTAGGTTTTCTCTGGTGGCAGCTGGTGCACAGTTGAGCCCTTCAGGCTCGTCAGCAGGACATAAACAACAGGGTATGAACTTCACAGACAGTTCATGTAATCTTCTGTGACTCTCTCAGGCTTTGGTTTTGATCCCCTCTGTGACCTTGGGCAAGTCGCTTCACCTCCCTTAGCCTGAATTTCTGTACTCTGTAAATCAAGTGTGTTAGACTAGGAGGTGTATATTGTCCCTACCATCAGTAACTTATTATAACTCCATGATTCTTGTGAGACTACTTCAAATACTCAGTCATCAGCATGCATAATGTGGCTAGAATCAGGCACATTTCACATGCGCTTCTGAAATCTTTTCCATTATTTTACAGTCCAACTTTGTATACCAGCTATTATGTAAACTACTCAAAGAATTTAGACAGTATTTGTAACTTGATTAGTTTAAAGAAACTGGCAAACTTTCTAGCTCTAGCTGCCTGACTAGGTCCTTTAAGTTTTAGGTGCTACATCACTAGATGGAACCGCTATCATTATGATTCAGTTGCACAGTCTCGATAGCAAAGAAGGCCTCTAACGGAGAACAATAACCAATGTTGATTGTCGGAGAACAATACATTCCAGCACAGACTAACCTAAGTGAACTTCTTTAAAATCTAAGCATATTCAGTAACTGAGAGGACCCCCAATCCCACCAAAAAAATAAATTAGTACATACTTTCAAAGAGTTTTGTAAAGCCAGTGAATGCACTTTTCTGCTTTACCAAATAAATAAGTATAACCTCCATGGCGGGGTGGTACCAGGGATTGAATTCAGGGGCTCTTGACCACTGAACCACATCCCCAGCCCTATTTTGTATATTATTTAGAAACAGGGTCTCACTGAGTAGCTCAGCACTTTGCTGTTGCTGAGGCTGGCTTTGAACTTGTGATCATCCTGTCTCAGGCTCCTGAGCTGCTGGGATTACAGTCATGTGCCACTGTGCCTGGCTCCATTTATATTTCTGACTTCCATTTAATTTTTTTTAATCTTTTTTAGTTGTAGATGGAACCTTTATTTTATTTATTTATTTTTAAGTGGTGCTGAGGATCAAACTCAGTGCCTCACACTTGCTAGGCGAGCACTCCATCACTGAGCCACAACCCCAGCCCTCCATTTAATCTTAACTGGCCCAAATTTAAAGGGATAAAATGGCTTCTGATCTATTATTGAACCTATATTTATTTCCTGAGTTACTTTATCAAAATCTGCTTTTCCTGAACTAATGTTCTTCTATAAGTGCCATAAAAAGGGAAAGGGCTTGAGAGTTATACAGATCATGCTCTAAATTCCTACTGTGGTAGGTGGTAAGACATAAAAATAAGTCACAGTCCCCAGACTGGAGGAGCTTACAGTGGCAGCAGTGGGGGATGGGGCAAGGTCGATATGCTAAGAAAGCTATACTCTGTTAGAGCAAACTCAATGAGTTCTACTCCGTGGGTTCTGATCTGGCACCTTTTATCTAATCACCTAAGATCTCAGATAGCAGAGTTCCTCTGGTTTTATGAACTCTGGACCTTTCTCTTCATGTCTCTTTTCCAAGGAGGGATCCCTGGTAAGCAACAAAGCTCATGAAAAGGACTCCTTGTTGGTGTTATATGTTCCGGAATTTATATCTGTATTAACGGTTCATAAAGAGCATCATTATTCTCCATTCAAACCCGATCATTTGGGAACACATGAATAATGGGGGCTAAAAGGGAGTACAGATAGTTCATCTTCGACTGGGTCTACTTCCTTAATATTAAATGTGGAAAGGAATGGGTGTAGCTGTTCCTTACCTCCAGACCAAGAACTGATTCTTTCTCAGAATTGTCTTCCTCTTCATGATGCTCCATGAAGACACTAAAGCTAACACAAAATACAAGGGCCCAGACAAGAGCTTAAATGACTCTAGAGGATACGTAATCTTGAGAAGGTGGTGAAGGAAAGAAAGACTGAAAAGCATTGAAAATATAAACAATAATCAGTTTTATAAATGATTTTCCTAAGTTATTTAGCTAGACTAGCACTTAGGGAGAAAATTTGGAGAGTCCACACCATGGCAAGCCAGAAAGTTGAAAAACACTTTAAAAAAATTTTTTTGAAAAGGAATTTGAAAGAAGATCTCAGAGCTGGGCACAGTAGTACACACACCTGTAATCTGCATCAATCTGCTGTTCAAAGCCAGCCTTAGCAAAAGCAAGGTGCTAAGCAACTTGGTAAGACCCTGTCTCTAAATAAAATATAAAATAGGGCTGAGGATGTGGCTCAGTGGTCAAGTGCCCCTGAGTTCAATCCCCAGTACCAAAAAAAAAAAAAAAAAAAAAGGAAAAGGAAAAGAAGACTATCTCAGTTGCTTGAACTGTAAGGGTTAGAAGAATTTCCAAATTCTTTTTAGTTTCATCATCTCCTACCCTGAGTCAGGTAGTACTATTTTTATACAGGGATAGGATGATGTGATACCCAGGATAAAACAAAAGCTTTCTCCCTGCCATCATGGGGACATTAATTAAGGAGTCACAACAAATGTTAAAGTATACATTGTGAGAGGGGCTATGGAGGAAAATCATAAGATATTATACTCACACACCACATAATGACATTTCAGTAAACAATGGAACACATATACAATAGTGGTCCCATCAGATCATATAGCTTAGTGACATCTTAGATATCTTAGTTTATGTAAGTAAGTACATTCTACAATGTTTGTACAACAATGAAATTTCCTAACAATGCATTTCTCAGAACACATCCCCATCATTAAATGGCCCATAACTATATATATATATATATATATATATATATATATGGAGCAATAATGGGGAAATGACCTGTCTAAAGCAAAATCACTGTAAAGCTTCATAGAATGACAAAGCATTATAAGATATCAATAAGCAGGATACTACCAATTTAGAATTTCAGTTTATTCCAGCAAACGCACTGTGACTGTAACACAGAGAAAACAAGAAGGGAGGGAGGCCAAAGATCAGTCACTGTCCCTATGCCTTTTTTTTTGTAATGCCGCCACAAACCAAGGCCCAGCCTTCAGCTCAGCTGGTCCATCCATCCAGAGCTGAACTGGCTGTCACACTCATCAGATTCATAAGGATTAATGAAGAGCATTTGATTCATTTACAATAAGGTATATGTACTGGAATTCCCATAGCTACCCCTCCCAAAGTACACAAAAGACCAGGAAGCTGGAATTTTTCTGCTAAAGATGCTGATCTTATCTCCTATATGTTTATGCTCCTTTATTTTACTCACAGAAGATAATCTTATCTCCAAGCACTGAGGGTCCTTCCCTGGTGTCCCACATGCTGATTCCAAAATCCAGGCGGCACATCAAATTAGACTAGAAATCCCTTGCTCACGACAAGTATGGGTGTAAACAAGATTGTTTAAAATACTCCAAAGAACTGAAGTGCCTACAAGTACTCCAGAAAATACCATCTAAAATCCAAGTAATTTATATACTAATACAAATAATTCTTAGACACTTTTTACCAGACTACAAAAGGATTCTGTAGAGCTGGTATTTGAATGAATAGAAGAAACTCATGAGTCAGTGATTTATAAAAAATTGAACTCAAAAGACAACTTTGGGGTCCTATATTTACTTGACATAAGAAATAAGCCTTTATTTTTTTAAAGGAATTGAATAATGTTAGACTTCCCGATAATTTAAACTTCCATTTATATTATTGATTATAATAAATAGTTTTATGATCCAAAATATTTATATTAGCTACCACCAAAATAAGTGTTTTATTTTATTGGAGTTCATGGATCTTTCACCATCCTTAAAATAGTCTGTGGAAGTTCTCTTTTTCTCTTCAAGAACTCTTTAATTTTATATTTTAATTTTGTTGATAGTTTTTTTAGTACATATGATATTATTATTTTTTAGGGTTTTTGTTGTTCTTTTTAGTTATACATGACAGAATGTATTTTGATTATTGATAATTTTAACAAATTAATAGAAGCATATTATGTATCATTCAGATAATTGTCCTCCAATATTTAGATTTATTATTCTAATTGTGATGATGTCAAATAGCACTATTTTAATTCTTTCTTTCTTTCTTTCTTTCTTTATTTATTTTTTGTGGTGCTGGGTATTGAACCCAGGGCCATGTACATGCAAGGCAAGCACTCTACCAATTGAGCTACATCTCCAGCTCCACTATTTTAAATATTGAACACTAATAAGAAAAGAGCAAAGGTGGCTCTTACATATGTGTTATATTCGCCATGGTTGACTGTATATAAGTTTTCAATGCAAGACACACTATAGCATCAGCAGGCTGAACTCAGTCTGGGGGAAAAAATGTATACTGTAGTTCTTGTTGCTAGATTCATAGTGCAAAGTGGTAAGTTAATTTGGACAAAAATCTGCCATAGAAATGTTGTTAATTTTAAGTGTTATTACTTCTACAGTTTCATTCTTATTTAATATAAATGTACTCTAGTATAATAGTTGTATAGGAGCTATAAGGCTATCACACATTGTTCTCTATTTTTATACATGCAAGAAACATAATAAAAGTAATTTAAGTAAACACTTAAGACCTTAGAGGGCTTTTATTTTTCTTTTGAAAAAGATTTATATATTACTCTTGAGAACCAGTGACTTGAACTAGTATTTTTCAACCTTTTAACCTAATTTTTAATTATATTCACTACAAAAAACACAAATGAAGTATTTTAATGAAGTAGACATATTTATGATTTATTTTTAAGTAAGTATATAAAGAAAAATATAATCTGTTAACAAATTCAAAATTGAGAATATTTGAATTTTGGACTAAATAAATATTGAGGAATACATACTGTATCAAAAACTAAAATAAAATATTTTCATCTGATGTTCCTTAGTTCTACAATTTTATACTTAAAAATCAACTAAGAAAATAAAATATTTTTTAAAATCCACTGGGATTTTAAAAAATAATATTTGTGCTTTATTTATAAGTAATGAGATCAAATGAATAGTTTCAGGCTATTCTTTGCAAACATACTTTCACAATTATTTATTTGTGTGGGGGGGGCACAATTGAGTCATTATTTCTAATACATTGAAGGCCAAATTGGGTATAATCATCACTGTTTGGGCCATTGATTTTTGAGTCTTATAGTTATACACTTGTGCAATATAGAAATGTTCATTATGCAAATAAAACTCCAGATGAAGTAAGCATCATCATAAGTCATTTGCAGAATAATTACCATGTTCACATTTCTCACTGATTTATTTTATTCAGAACCAGTAGTCTTCTATCTTTAAAAGGAAATTCACATGTTAAAAAAGAATTAAAAAAACAAAACAACATAAGAGTTGTAAAACAGTAAACCCAACACTTTAACAGGGATATTCAGCTGAGAGTAACTGTGTTAGGTGTCTGCTCCTCAGATCTCTGTAACATACTCACTAGGGACTTACTAGGCACATACTCAGAGACTCTTGAACGGAAAAATACTTTCAAGTGATTCCACTTTTTAAAAAATAGAAGTCAATATAGATTCTGCAACTATCTTCTACAACCCTCTCACCTATAATATAGAACTCCAGTTGGGAAATGCTGATCCAAACCACTCAACACATCTCTATCCTATTTCACTGAATCTTCAGAAAGACAGTGTCCTCTGGTAATATGCACTGGTGTTTTAAAATCCAAATGTTTAGGAAGTCTTTTCTGAGCAAGTCACTTAACCTCTGAAAACCTCTGATTTCTCATCAAAAAAATGAAGGAGTTGGAATGAATGGTTATTTTTAAAGTCTCATCTGGGAGTAGAATTCTGATTTTTATGTATTATCCAAAGCAATAGTTTTCATAACTGTTTAACATCAGAACAATGTTTTGAAACTAAATAACAGAAACCCTTAATATATATAGCACATAAAATGAAGTTGAAAATAGTCAAGGTCTGCAGAACACAACTTGGGAACCACTGATCGAAAGCCCTTTTAAAAAAAAAAAAAATGCTTTCCTTTTTTCTTTGTCTCAGTGGAAAAAGAAAACATCTGGAACGGATCCACCATATTAGTTTCCCTGTGTGTACACCAGAACATACGTATTAAGTCACCTGACAGCCTTTTCTTCTCCAGATTACATAGCCATTATAAGTCCCATTTCCCATCCCGCTAAAATATAATTCATTAAAAAAAAAAAAAAAAAAAAACCTTCTTTGGTTTCTGTAACTCTTTATTAAAATGTAAAGTTACAAACCAACCATGATCTCTAAGAAGAGCCAAGTGTAGCAAAAGAATTACTTCCAGCTCTATCATGTGTTAGTCTTACTTTTCATGCACTTCGAGTTGTTTCCTTTTTAATAATAGCATTTCATTGCTGTCTCTGATTCAACCAACCAATAGCACAGAAAGATCCATAATTTTTTTCTTTCATTGGCTGAACTTGTTATAACTACTCAGTAATTATCTACCCAATACTCATGTAATTTGGAATTGTTTTTGTGGAACCACTGGAGTTTTTCATACTGAATATAATCTTGTCTTTGATGGAGCCTTCCTCTAATTATTTCAAGTCTCTGAATTTTTCTTCTGCCTTCCAACACACCTCTTATCAAAACCAGTGTGAATGTCCCCCCAGTTTAACTGTTAAAAAGTTATAAACTAATAAAATGTCCATTAACTTTTTTAAAAAAATCTGCACAACAGGTGACAGGCTGAATGGTGTCCCCCTCAATTCCTCTGCTGAATTCCCCAGAATGTAACTATATTTGGAGATAAGGTCTTTAAAGAGGTGATTACATTAAAATTCGGTCACCAGGGTGGGTCCTCATCTAATCTGACCAGTGTCTTTATAAAGAGGAAATGTGCATAAAGAGGAGAAACCCTAGGTGTTCTGCATGCAGAGGAGAGACACACTAAGAAGGGGGACAACTGGAAGCCTAGGAGAGAGACCTCTGAAGAAGCAAGGTTGCTGACACATTGGTCATAGACTTACAGCCTCCAAAACTGTGAGAAAATAAATTTCTGTTGTTTAAACCACGCAGTCTGATTATCTTATGGCAGCTCTAGCAAACTAACACAAGGTCAACCCTATTCTACGCATGACACCATGCAGCCACTTGGGGCTCACCAAGGAACCTTCACCATCACAGAAAGGGCACCAGAAGACACAAATACCCATAACTGAAGCCAGAATTGGTCGAAAAGGAAAATCTGAGCAGATTGCCCTGGAAGCAGCAAGGATGTTATAATTCTTTCCATCTGGGAAATTGGAGAAGGCTGGAAAGAGGAGAAGGCATCTAAGTTGGACCTAAAGGATGAGCAAAATTACAGTTATGGGCAGGAGAGGTGGAACAGGTGGCAATCCAGGGGAAGAGACACTATGAACATGAACCTACTACACTCATAACTCTGTGACAAGAACCTCTGTTGTCATCCATCTATAGACAAGATTGGTGGTTTGCAAAGCTAACTTAACATTAGGACAAACTAAGCTTTAAAGAAATAACACAGATCCTCAGGCCCCACTCCCAACCTGCTGAATCAGGATCACCAGGGTTAATGTCCCAGAATGTTTAATTCAAGCAATTTGTTGGGTGAGATAGTATCAACTTCATCAGCTTAAAGATCACTTTTTAGTATAAACATTTTGTTGGTTCCCACATGATGACAGTTCAATATCTATTGAATGAGAAAATGAATAAAAACAGAAAATCTATCATGAGTTTAGTAATGATTTCAAGCAAATCTGTATTAATTAGAACCAAATCTACAAGTTTAAAAGTGAGACATGGTCCTGGCATGCTGGGTCACACCTGTAATTTCAGTGACTCAGGAAGCTGAAGCAGGAGGATGACAAGTTCAAAGACAGTCTGAGCAACTGAATGAGAACCTATCTCAAAAATAAAAAATTTAAAAAGGGGATCAGAAAATGTAGCTCAGTAGTAGAGTGCCTCTGGGTTCAATCCCCAGTACTACATACAAAGAAAAGTGATATGCATACACATATATGTGTATTGTGTGTATGTGCACACACAATACACACACACATACACACACACACACACAAATAGTATTTATCCAACTTTCAGATAGTGCCAGGTTGCTTTCAGGAATTCTGCCTGTATTAATCACATGTTCACAAGCTCTCTTTCTCTTTCTCTTCCCTTTTCCCTATGCCTCTCCCTCTAAGAAGGCAGACACTTTTTTCATTGTTATTAGTTTGAGGTGTTTTGTTTTGTTTTCCTCATTTTTCAGAACTCTCTGAAACTCAAGAGTCCTCTTTACTAATGTGATGGAATAACCCTTACTTGTTAAGGATTAAGCCAGATGATTTAGGTAAAGTACAAAGCACAGCCTTAGATTCCACCCTACGCCCCCCCCCCCTCACCTCCACCACACAAGTAAGAGCTCTGGTTATACATTTTTTGAAGCTAGGGCCTTCAGTCAGCCTTTTCTCAGCACGGGTTTTAGCTAAAGCTCACCTCTAAAAGCTCCATTTCAGTCAAAAGTTCATACCAGTGGGGACCTTCCTCCATTACTGAGCAGTCAATGATCCCTGAGTACATCGTCTTTCCAAACCCATAACAATTTTGTCCAAGTGAATGACAGGACACAATACACACAGTGACTAATAGCTATCCTCCTTTTCTACTGGATTTTTCCACTTCCAACGTTGAGAATAACATTCAGAAATTCTTCCCCAACCTTTCATTTGTGTTCCCTTGGTATCTCTATGACATTTCATTCATTCATTCACTCACCCATTACCAGGGAAAGCCTAATCCATGCCAAGACTTGTTTCAGACACAGAACAAATAAGCTGGGTGTCTGCTCTCCTGCAGCTGCCATTCCAGTGGGGAAAGGAGTAAATGATCAATTTACTGTGCAGCATGGCAGGTGGAATCAAGTCATAAGAAGAAAAAAAAGCAGAGTCAGGAAACAAAGAGGGATATTGCTATTTGGGTAAGTCAGTGAGGGAGACCCAACTGAGGTAGAATTTGAGCAGAGACTTGAAAAAATGAGAACATGGGCCAGCAGGCATCTGAGAGGAGAATTCTATGTTGTTTTCTCCTTTAGCTTCAAGGACATTGCTTTACCTCATTTCTTCACTACTGTTATGGATTGAACTCTGCCCCCTAAAAAGACATATTGTATTCCTAATCCCTAGTATCTTGGAATTGTGATCTGATTTGATAGGATCTTTACAGAAGTGATCAAGTTGAAATGAAATCATTAGGATAGGCCCTAAGCCAATACAACCAACATGCATACGAGGAAAATGCCATGTGAAGATGAAGGCAGAGATCGGAATGACACATTTACAAAATAACACATCAAAGACTCCCAGGAAACTAAAGTTAGAAGAGAGAGTCATAGGATAGATTTACCACTTTGGCCCTCAGAACCAACCCTGCTAATACCTTGATCTGCCATTTCTGTTTAAGCATGGCATTCTGTTATGCCAGTCTTAGGAAACTAATATACCCATTGAGCATTGGAAGGATCAGAGAAAGTCCACTGCTTTATTCAGATTCACAGACTAAACCCCTGGTTACATGGGCTTCCTATACCCCTAATTACTACAAATACCCCCTAATTGGACTCCCTGTTTCCAGTCTTAACACCATTCTTCAACAATACTATCCCACAGCTTCACATACTTTCAAATGCCTCCAAGTCTCACAGACACAATCCAAATTTCTCAAGGTAGGGACGCAAAGCCTTTAGGAACCAGCCTCGGTGTACGTCTCCACTCTGCTGTGTCATCCTTGCCTTAATTTCTTGGCTAAGACTTTCTAATTCCTGTTCTGGTGGGGACAAACTTCTGTTCATCCTTGGGTTTCAACTTTGTCACCATTTCCTCTGGAAGCCTCCCAGGGCCCTCAAGATAGGGTTTGATGTCCCTCCTGTATGTACTAGGAAGCCCATGCATTCATGCTGTTGTGACATTTATCACAAGGGTCTTAGTCCGACTCTTCCTTGTGATCATGACCTCCTATCTTGTTTGTACACCCAGGTACTAAGAAAGTGTCAGAACTTGGGGAACATGCATTAGAGAAAGGAAAGTAAATGAAGAAAGCATGCCATATTCCAACCAGCTGGTCCCAAAAGTGTTTTTCCCCTTTTAAGGGGAGGGGGATGGGCAGATAACCTTTTCAAGGATTTCCCAATAGTTTGTAGAACTACTGGAGCTGGACAGTGCTGTGCCTTTCCTTAATGGTTACAAGAGGAATTTAGATTAGACACTCAAAAGCTGTTCTTGTGTTGCAAGACACTGCAGAATAAAGAAAGGAAGTAAACAATCTGTCCAGCAATTTTTGAATCTGGCCCCCAGAACTTTTGCTGTTTAAGCATGGCATTCTATTATGTCAGTCTATTAGGAAACTAATACACCCATCTGGACTGACAAATGGGTGTCAGTCCATTATCTGGAGCTGCCCGATATTTTACATTCTATTTTTGATAGGAAGTGGCCCCTTCAGGTCTCTTCCAAGCCTCTGATTCTGTAATTGTATGTCCATGACCTACAGGTAAAGGTCGTGGGTGAACAGAATAGGGAATTGTTGCAACTAACAATGCAGTGTATTCTGTGTTTCTGTGAACAAAAAAAATATTTTTGTGATTTCAAAAGTATTTGCATACCTGGTTACAAATGCTGGAGAGCCTGAAAAAGGAAAGAGAGGAAAGCAGGGAGAAACAGCATTTGTGTGTGTGTGTGTGTGTGTGTGTGTGTGTGTACGAATGTACAACCCCCTCCCCCCCCCAAAAAAAAAAGACCTAAAAAAGTCTTGTGAGTGAAAAAGGAGAAAAGTGGGGGCTGGCTCTTCGCGGCAGGAAGTCTTCAATGGCTGTTGAGTCATAAGAAACAACTCTACACAGAAGTCCTTATTCAGAACGCTAAACTCGATTTTATCACATAAAGAGCAATATAAAGCTTGAAGTAGCCTCATCCTGGTATTGCGGACTTAACTTGACTTCTCCTTGTGAGAAAGCAAAAGATCTCTGACTGGGTAGTGTCTCAGACCTGTGTTAGGGGTTTTATTTGCAAGTCAATGAGCCAAATGCGCTACCAGGCTCGTTGTGCCGCGTTCTGCAAGCAAGGTTATTATTATCGCCTATTGCTCCACTGAACAATTTCACTGAAAGGAAGAGTCCCAGCAGTGTGTGTGCACACACCGTGCCATACGGGACGTGCCGCTACGTGCCCACCTCCAGAACGACTTTATTTACAAAGCGATTACCATGTTATCTATTTGTTTTCCTTTTCCAGCAACAGCAGCCTTACTCAGCCCTCGAATTTCTTAATTACAAACCCATTTGCCTCTAAATCAACCCCAAACCGTCAGGCAGAGCCCGGAGTGAGGCTGTGCAAGTTTGCACACACCCCCACCTCCCGGATCAAGGGCAACAGCAGAAGCAAGTAACTGTGTATGTGCAAAAAGGTGGATCTGGGGACGAGGATCGCTGAGTTTGTTTACAGAGCTGAGACGCCTCAGCTCGGATGCCAAAGCTACCAAGAGCTGCAAACGCAAACTTAGCAGAAGCACACGTACCCCGGGAGCGCCGAGCGAATCCAAAAGTGCGGACAGGATCCCTGAACGCGGGAGTGGAGGCAGCAGGGCCTGCGAGCGCGCTGGGTTCACCTGCAGCAGCTGCATCTCCCCGCCCCCCC
>NW_025999842.1:55275386-55276163 GCF_001458135.2 Marmota marmota marmota | reverse complement strand
CGCTGGCGCCGGGGACGCGGCTCCCCGACCGGATCCAGTGTGCCCTAAATTCCGGAATCCATGTGTTTGCGCCGCCCGCCGGGGAGGCTTTCGCTCCGCCCTTCTGAAATCCCTTATATTAACTGTGACCAAAGCCCTAAGAAACACAGCTCATTGTTGGCAGCTGCCGGGCGGTCCTGCCGAGCTGTGAGGGCAGCGGAGGGGAAATAAAAGGGAACGGCTCCGAATCTGCCCCAGCCACCACTGTGAGACCTCGGCGCCGACATCGCGACAGCGAGCACCCGGCACTCCAGGAAATCCCCCTCTATGTGCTGCTGAGCTGGTCCTGGACCCGACGATCCCGCCCTCGGTCTTCGGAGCTGAAATCGCAAAGACGGAAGGTAAGCGCGGCGGGCGAAGCTGTCTGGGGCTCCTGCCAGCCCAGTCCTCCGAGGGCAGCGTTTGCCCGGAGGAAGAGCGTGAGGCGGAGCTGGGGAATAACAACAGGATGTGCAACAACAGGATGAGGAGGGCTGATTTAATGCCTGAAGTTCGCGGCAGGGCTACGGGGCACTTCCTTTATTAGGCCACTTCAGGGAACACAGGGGGGTGTGGGCTCGGGCACCCCCCCACCACTCCGATTGCAGGGGAAGGGGCTGTTTGTGCAGCACCTAGGTGTGTGGTGGGTGGCAGGTCCGCCGAGGTGGCGAGCTCGGGTGCACAGGGTACTAGTGGGATCCTGGGGGGTGGTTCGCAGCTGACGTGCGCTGGGGGAGCCTGGGAAGCAGAGGCAAGATA
>NW_025999842.1:55254305-55275059 GCF_001458135.2 Marmota marmota marmota | reverse complement strand
GGAGGCAGTGGCAGCAACATGCCCGCCTCCGTGGCCCACGTCCCTGCTGCAATGCTGCCGCCCAATGTCATAGACACTGATTTCATCGACGAGGAAGTGCTTATGTCCTTAGTGATAGAAATGGGCTTGGACCGCATCAAGGAGCTGCCTGAACTCTGGCTGGGGCAAAACGAGTTTGATTTTATGACGGACTTCGTGTGTAAACAGCAGCCCAGCAGAGTAAGCTGTTGATCGAAACCCGGGCGAAAGAAATCAAACCCCCAACTTCGGTGTGAATTAAAAACATTCCCTTAGATACAGTATCTCACTTTTCAAATCCTGAAAGGTTTGAGAACTTGGAAACAAAGTAAACTATAAACTTGTACAAATTGGTTTAAAAAAAAATGCTGCCACTTTTTTTTTCCTGTTTTTGTTTCGTTTTTGTAGCCTTGACATTCACCTCCCTTATGTAGTTGAAATATCTAGCTAACTTGGTCCTTTTCGTTGTTTGTTTTTTACTCCTTATTTCCTCACTTTCTCCAGTGCTCAACTGTTAGATATTAATCTTGGCAAACTGCTTAATCTTGTGGATTTTGTAGATGGTTTCAAATGACTGAACTGCATTCAGATTTAGGAGTGAAAGGAAAAAAATTGCATTAGTTGGTTGCATGAACTTTGAAGGGCAGATATTACTGCACAAACTCTGCCATCTCCCTTCATTTTTTAAACTATGCATATGAGTACAGACTAATTTTTAAAATATGCTAAACTGGAAGATTAAAACAGATGTGGGCCAAACCGTTCTGGATCAGGAAAAGTCATACTGTTCACTTTCAAGTTGGCTGTCCCCCCTCCCCCATATGTACAGACAATAATAGGGTGTGGAATGTCGTCAGTGGCAAACATTTCACAGATTTTTATTTTGTTTCTGTCTTCAACATTTTTGACACTGTGCTAATAGTTATATTCAGTACATGAAAAGATACTACTGTGTTGAAAGCTTTTTAGGAAATTTTGACAGTATTTTTGTACAAAACATTTTTTTGAAAAAATACTTGTTAATTTATTCTATTTTAATTTGCCAATGTCAATAAAAAGTTAAGAAATACTTGTTTTCTAGAAGTCATTTGGGGTGGTTTGTTCCCTTTGGTACCCCCACCCCTTGTCTGTAAGGTGAACAGTATTGATGAGAGTAAGCATTCCAAAGGATAAATTACAGGACACTAAAACAGGTCATGATGAGCTTAAGCGGAGAGCAGGATTTAACATAATTGGCATAATGCTTCATTGTTATTGTAACATGCCTCTTGGTGTGGTTTAATCAAAAGCTGCAAACTTGTCAAAGTGCTTTTTTCCCCCCTTAATTGCCATCATATTTGAGTGTAGAGTTAGAAAGGTTTGCAATGCTAAACATAAATATCTCATGGGGTGGGGGGATCAAGTGTTTCTGGTTATACCTGATTCAACTACTTAAATGGAGATAGACTGGAATAATACACTGAGTGATTGATGGGGTTGGCATTAAATATAAATCTACCTTTATCTCTAGTGTCGAATTTTATTTCTCAGCAAAAAGTACTAAGGATAGGCACACATTTCTAGCTTAATCTCTGAAATAGCTTCTGACTGGTTTATAGTTCTGGGAAGAAGAGGGGGCGGAATTCCACCTTGAGGCTTACTATTTTGTTCTCCTATAATATTTAAAATTTACTCAGCTAGGTTGATTCAAAGGTCAAATTACAATCTTCACAAGATGTTCCCTCTCAAGCATGCCCTGTTTTCCAGAATTCTGAGCTTTGCTTTTGCATGCATTGAGAACAACATACATAGGATAAGATCATTTTAACTTTGACTAGATGAGTACCAAGGAGATTATAATTACAATTAAATGGGTGTCAAGTTTTAGCCTCATAAAATCAAGCAAAAGGAAAAGTATTGTTAAGATCTTAGATTATCCCAAGTAGAATGAGAAGGAATTTTGTTTTCCCTTTCATGTTACCATGGTTTATCCTATGTTTATAAGAGCAACACACCTACATTCTAGAAAAAAATAGACTTTTGTACTTATCCTACTGGGGGAGTAGAAATGTAGGTTGAAAAAAAATCTTACAAATAATGCTTTCAACGGGCATTTCATTTAGACCTTTGGATTCTCATCTTAAATCCCACATAATAAATCAGGAAAAGTGGACATATAGAGATGTGACATTAAAATCTGGCATAAAGATCAGTGTAATTCACTTCACCTACATGCTACATACTACCATTTTCAAGGCAGGACATGTAAAACTAAGATACAAATTCCACTGGACTTTTTATACCTCTCTAATTGATACTTTCTTATTAAAAATTATGTACAGAATAATTTCTCTGAAAATACACTGTATCATCCAAAACTTTCACTCCATCTTAAAAGACCAATCCAGATTTCCACCTTAATAGTTAAAACCTAAGTTTTCTTCAGCTAAGATATGTCAATACTAAAGCTGCAATCAGCAATAAATCTTCCTGGCTAAGCATTTTCACAGTAAGTTTTTCTTTTCCATTTTCTTCTTCTTTCTTTCTTTCTTTTTTCCCCAGAAGCTCAAGTGAAGTAATGTTTGCATACATATTAATACAGCAATTCTAGTTCTTTTTTCACTTGTAGCAGGAAAAAAAGAAAGAAAGAAAGCTATTGGAGACTTTTTTTTTTTTTTTTGCATAAAGAAAGAAGTAAAAGAATTGTCTTGCCACTACCCTTCACCATTTATTCTGCCAGGGAATAAGCCTCAGCACCTGCTCTGTCACTAAATTCTTCCTGCTGCTCAAACGCAGGAACACTTATGTAGAGATGCAGAAACTAAGGAACTATTATTAGATCTTGGGCCCATCCCTGCCAGAATAGAGGACTCAAACAGAGGAGCTGGCTAAAAGCACAATTTATCCTCAGTACAAATACAAACCCCACCCTACCCCACTCCACTCCCCCACTCTCCCACTCCACCCCACCCCCATTTACTTCAACGATCCTTGTTTCCTTAAAACTTTCTTGATCAACAATAGAGCAGATTCTATGTGATATTTGCAGGTCTCTTAAGCAGAGAAAAATAAGCCCTTGTTTGAACAATCTGATTAATGAAACCTGTACAGTGACCTAGATCACCCAGCTACTGGCAGACATTTGCAAAACCTTCTGTGGTCTTGCTTCCTACTAAGTTGCTTATAGTGTATGGGGAAATTTGACCTCTGTACCTTGGCTGTTTGTCAAAAGGTTCTAATATGGTACAAGAGAGCTTCTGTTCTTTAAGCTTTGTCCACAAATAGACACTCCATGCTTGATTTTCAAGAGGAGATCAATGATAAGCAACAGCACAACCTCATAGACACATGTCAGAAAAATAAGTCTCCATTAATAAAAACATGCACCTCTACCATGTGGATGATAACATTCTGGTAGCAGCATCTTCACTGGAGCTGATAAAGACATTAAAGCTGTGGATGGGTCTTTGAAGAACAGTTACCTAATCGCCACTGTTTATGGGGTGCTGGGCTACAGCACTAGCTCCAGAAGGCTGACATCTATTGTGAAGTTTACAGTCTCCGTGACTTTTACTACTGTAAACGCCTGGGATGGCTATAAATTGATGTCAACATTAAAGGCCAGATCTTTTAGAGAAAAATATTAATCCACTAATCTATTATGGGTGGCCGGCTTTGAAATACAAACTTTGCAGCCCTGGACCATTAGGTGTTTTCGCCCCCTTGTGGAATTTATTTAGAAGGTCAAAAGAAAGCTGTTTTCCTCAAGAGGTTTTTTTGGTTTTTGTTTTTGGGTTTTTTTTGTTTTGTTTTGTTTTTGTCATTGCTGAAGACTTTGCTCTTTTTTCTTGAGGCAAATAGCACATATTTGTGCAACAAACTTTTTTCCAAAGAAGATTCCAGAATAAATGCCCTTTATGAAAATGAGTATTTTAGTTCCTAAAGACCTTAACCTGTTATTAAGTGTGCATAATTGGGATTTGCCTCATATTTGAAAATATGCATTGGGTAAGGGATTTTCTCTTTGAAAGTGTAAGGAGTAGTGGTTTGGGCTAATGCTCTAGCTTCTCAACTATGTAGGGGAGAAACACCTGCACCCCCACAACAGGACCATTGATTGGTATTAAGTGTGAATAGCATTGCATTTGAGGGTATGAAGTTAGAAAGGTAGAGGGAAATATCCAGGAATGCAGAATGCAATTATCCTCCTTGGAATGTGACCAAGCTACTGGCTCTAATCTTGTGAAAAGAGCCACAAAATCTTTAATGAGAATAAATGTTGCTGCCTAATTGAATCGGTAAAATTTACTTTAACATAAACCTGGCAGATAACATTGTCTCCAAAAGAATAAATAAACTTAGAATTCAAGGAATTCAGGACCCAAGTCATTGGCAAATTTTCCCTTTCCAATGGCATTTCTTTGTTAGCATAGAAGAAGTGTCACATGGGGCTTCAGAGATGGTATTTACCATTTTGGTACTGTACCACTATCATCAAAATCAGAGTTCCTGAGCAGGTTGAGGATGATCCTCTGCAAGGAACAATAGGTAGAAAATCAAATGACTCAGCCAATGAACCCCTATTATCATGTGTGCTGTTTGTCTTTTCCCCCCAGAATAGAAGGAACAATGGCAATGTCAGAATTTTAATTGCAATGGACTGGCTTAAATTACTTGACCTATTTTTATGCAGCAAGGAGAGAAATGATTCTTTTTTTCCTGGTGGCTGTGCTTACAATTTAAACTGCAAAAGGAAATATAAGAACATTTCCTATCATAAGGATACTCTTGATAAACAATTTTAGTTTGCCTTGTAGTACATAAGACTCTCCCATATTTTTGAAAAAGTATTAAGACACCTGAAATAGAGAAATTTTTTCTTCACAGGAGAAACTCATAAATAATTCTAAATAATGACTATTAAATATTCTAAGAGCTGCAGGTGTGGATTTCTATCATATTTTACCATTTATAAACACAATAAAAGCAAAGTAAAGAAAAATCAGTCTGTGTTGAGGAATTAAATCCATGATCCCTGGGAAAGGGGGAATAGCAGACCAAGTTCCTTCCATACTTTCTATGAACAAATAAATGATGGCATTTTGGCAGTGAAATTCTTATCAGCTACTTTTTCCCCCAAGATGAGTACTAATGTTAGAAGTAGCCCCAGGAGACAGTTGGTGGTACTTTCTGAGAATTTTGCTTGGCTAAACTAGGACCTGCAGAGCGATCTTAAAGCAGATGAAAGATGGACGATGAGTATTATTACTTTCTTTATATGGTGTTGATTTTCATTAGGCTGAACTAATCTGCAAGATTAGTGAGGCAGGGACACAATGTGGGGTGAGCACTGTGGTTCACAGGATTCTTGGAATTTTCCCATGGCGTCGCCATTGTGCTAAGCCCTGAAATTCTTCCCTTTCTTCACTCTACAGTAGAGTGGTTACTTGATTACATTTGGGGTTGCTGAACAAAGCCCACACGGGATCTGTCTCCTAAGGGGCCTGCAACAAGGCAAGGTTAGTGTGGTGTGCTTTGCAGGAGATATGCAAATAGGCAAGTGGCTTTTGAAAAGTTAACAGTGCTAAAAGAACCCTGCCAGTCCATTATTGAAAGCTGGGTAGGAGGCAAAATGTAGGCTTAAGTAAAAGTCAAACTAGCATAAAATCAGAAAAAGTCAGCCAACTCCAGGTTGTTGATATTGCTTTAAGAACATCTGAAGAGGCCAGCGTGCCAAAGTAACAGAAATGTGATTGGCGGCCACTGAAGTCTTTTCTCTTTGTATTTGTGTCACCCTATGAACCAACATGAAATTTGGCCTTCTGATCTCTTTAATTCACTTGGCCACAGAGCTTTTTAAAATTTTTCTAGTAACCCACTGTTTGGGGGTTTGATTTGGTTTGGTTATTTTACTCCATGATAATTGTTATCTCCATGCTAACAAACACATAGGATTAAATTATGCAGGCAAATCCTTAGGTCATCTTGCAAATATTGCCTTGTTATATTTATTTTGGAGAACTCTTTGATGGAGTATAAGCAAGATGACAGCTATTCCATATTTCTCTCTTTATCTGATGTGTTGAGCAAATATATGGATGGAGAGCCCAGTAGGTGAGAAATGATAGAACTCTGCTAGGTTGCCAAAATGAACCCAAAATAAATATCTCAATGTTTCTGAGATTCCTGACACCATTTTTTGGATCAATGATTCTCAGCTGGGTGAAATGAGCTCTATAAGAGGCAGATCAGAATAGGAAAAGGAGAGAAGGCAGTAACTTGAAAAAAACATTCCATGCTAATAATTGAAAAGTATTTAAATATATATCAGTTTAATAAAACAAAATCTAGAAAGACTTTTCTAAGTCTTCTGGGATGATGGGATATGGATTTTTAAATGTTGAAAAACACTGCTTAGACTGCATGGGACCAATTTAGAGAAATTTACCCTTCATTCAACATTGGTTAATAAATCTTTTTGTTGACACTGAATTCCTCATGGCTGATTTGGTTGAGCACCAACAATGTGTCAGGTATTTTACGCACATTATGTGGTAGGTATTTTACAAACATAATCCCATTAAATGCTTATAATATTCCTGCAAGATACATGTTATTATTTCAATTTTAAATTGACATTTAGAAAGGAGGTAAATTCCCCGGGTAGAAGGCAGATGCACAGAATGGTTTCACAACTCTGAGACCATCCTTCCTAAAATATTATACTGCTGAATCCAAATCAAGTAATTCCTATTCATGATCAATTTAATAATAGCACTGTAGAAAAATATATATTACATTATCATAAATTATAAAGTAGACTAACACAACTCTAACATGGATCTAGCCATACAATTTCACACCTAAACTTTTGGGAGTAACAAGATTTGAGTCTACACTTTTTTTAAAAAAATTTATTTATTTATTTTAGTTTTCAGCGGACACAACATCTCTGTTCCTATGTGGTGCTGAGGATCGAACCCGGGCGGCACGCATGCCAGGCGAGCGCGCTACCGCTTGAGCCACATCCCCAGCCCAAGGGTCTATACTTTTCCAAAGTCAGTCTAAATATTCTTCTAAGGTAAGTTCGGTCCCCAAAAATGCATGAGTTGCATCATGGTAGGTAGCCTAGCACCTTCGCATCTTGGTCTAATAAGTACTTCAAGTCAAATGAAACAATATCAGTAGTTTCAAATTGTAATTTTGGGTTTGTTTCTTAATTGAATTCCATATTTCTGGATATAAATAGTTTATTTCAGAAAATAAGCCAATACCTTAGCTTTGCCAATTTTAGAATCTATTAAATGAAAACACTCATGCTAGTTCTCACTTGCAAAGATGGCCATCTCATAGCTTGCCCATCTGCCTGGAAGCAACTACGTATTGATTATAAGACTCAGGCTAGTTTCAGGATGGTAATATGTGGGAAATGTACATCTTAGAGAAAAAGAAATACAGAATTCAGTTGGCACTTAAATAATCTTTCTGTATCTATCCAAACTTTCTTGATGCAGGTGTGAGCACACTTCCTCTTGTCTGCTCTTCTAAGGAAACAGAACTCTTCCATTAGTAGTTTTGCTGAAAGGAACAGTAGATCAGAAATAAAAACACAGGTTGTAGTCTTAGCTCTGCAACTAAATAGCTGTGAAATTTAATCACTGTCAGTTCAAGTTTCTCCATCAATAAAATGAAGATGTTTAATTAATACATCTTGTATTCAAGTTCTCCTGAAGGAAACATAAGCCCATTCCTATCATTTTTCTTCTTACAGAAAAATGGAGTACAATATCATAAGCCTCCTTCAAAACCTGTTGTTATTATTTACCATTTTTTCCCCCAAGCTAAATGTGAGCCTGGGGATGTACACAGACTTGACCCGAAAGGACTAGAACCACCTCTGTAAACATTCCTCTTCTTTGCCATAATGACTACAAATGTTAACTATCAAGATTTATCAACGTAGTGTTGGGCTGTGACTTAGTGGCAGAGCACTTGCCTCACACATGTGAGGCACTGGGTTCAATCCTCAGCACTACATAAAAATAAATAAACAAAATAAAGATATTGTTTCCGTGTATAACTAAAAAAAAAAATTTAAAAAGATTTATTAACATGCAAGTAAATACCAAAAAATGTACCACCCATGAGATATTTTTAATATCTCCAAGATACAGGTGACTATGTAACACTCTTTGCTGGGACAGTGGTTTAAATTGTATGTACTGAAAATAATTTGATTGACTTTTCATCCCAAGTTCTTATTTTCTTACAAATTACCTCAACTTTTCAAACCTCTTAAATAGCAAGCAGTCAAAAAATGTTTTGAGCCCTCTTTCCTTCAAACAACTCTTTCTGAGCCACAATTATCATCATTATCATCACTGCTATTAATACTTAATTTATTAAGGATAAAATTCTACTTTCAGTTCTAAAGCAGAA
Source organism: Marmota marmota marmota (assembly GCF_001458135.2). Lineage (NCBI taxonomy): Eukaryota > Metazoa > Chordata > Mammalia > Rodentia > Sciuridae > Marmota > Marmota marmota. The sequence continues at coordinate 55,266,623 of NW_025999842.1, read as the reverse complement.
GCAGTTAGCAGATGTTAAACACCATAAGCTGGTTTTCAGGCAATTAAGAGGCACTTTTCTATGTCCATTTGTTTATTTCTCCTTCCATAGACTTCCCAATACCACATTACTAAAGTTTGGGGAATCAATTATTTACCTAGATGACAAACTAACAGATTTGTTGAAAATAGTTACACAAAGCAAACTGTATATCATAATACATAACTACACAGGAAATAATTCTTTACTGACACATAAACATTAATGTAGCTGAAGAGCAGTCTTAAAATATTTGTTAATTTCACTAATCAGCCACTAGGTGGAAGTAAAAGTCTGTATGATCATATTTGAATTCTTGAGCAGCTGCCAAGCCTATAAACTATCACTTGCTTAAAGAACTGCCCTACATCTGTTTTATTGAAACATAAAATATTCCATATGACCTATAACCTTCAAAAGAGAGCTAAATCAAGGACACCTAAATGCACTCTTCCCAGAAACCATTTCTCACTACAATCTAATAAAAATTAGAAACTGACAAAGGTCTCCTTTCTCCTCCTCATTCTCTTTTCTTTTTGAAGTGCTCTCCTCCTGCCTTCCATTCATTCAGGTGTCAGTGGCTCAATTTTCTGCCCTGCTGGGGACATTCATCTAAAAAAGAGAAACTCTAGAGAAACTAAAGAAGATATTCTGAGTGGTAGCATTTTGCACATCAGTCAGAAAGGTATTAAAAGGTTTCTAAGCCTTTTTTTTTTAAAACCTTTGTCTGACCCTAAAATCATACCTCTCTCCTGTTTTCCTCCTACCTCTCAAGCCAGTCTGTTCCAGTGTTAGACTAGATCTCTGCTGTTACCTTAAATATTGGACCACACCTCACTAGCCAATGCCTTCCATTCCTCAGGGTTCTGATACCATTTAGACACTTGAGGTTTTTCAAAACTCAGATTTTCACCCTAATCTCTAATAACCACCCCCATCTCTGCCTACTACTGAAACACATACACATACACACACACACACACACACACACACACACACAATGACTTGTGATACCTCTTTAAGTAGAATATGTCAACACTGCATTTAGGCCTCTCTTCCTTGCTAGATACCTACAAATCTCAATTTTTTTTTTCATCTTCTTCACCACCAGCTCCCATCAAGCTAGTTGTCCCTAAATTCTGCAAGTTATTTGCTTTTTCTGTTCCTTTGCCTAAAATGTGTGCTCCTTCCCAAACCTCCCTTAGGTCTTTGTCAGCTTTGGCTTCCTCAATGACCATACTAAAATGGAATCTACCTCCAGTTTTTCCCAGTGGAACTCTCTGTCTCCTCAACCTTGTTCACTTTTTCTACAGAGCACCATAGTGACTTTTTAAAACTATCTCTAAATTCTTTTACTCATCAATCCGTGGCATTAAGTTGCTTTTCTTAATGTGGGATCCACTTACTAACTCTCCTACCATGTAACTTCTGAGGTGAAGGCAGAAAAAGACCACCTTAGCTTCCTCCTGGTTCTCGTAGGACACACAACTTTGGAGCCCTAAGCTGCAGTCTGAGTCCAACTACCTTGAGACTTCCATGATGTAAGGAAGCCAGGAAAGGCTGTTTATAGTTGCTCCAACCAACAGCACCTAAGGGAGTACCCAGTTGACAGCTAGTGTCAACCTTCAGATATATGAATGAAGATGCCTGCAGGTGCTTCCAGTTTTCAGCTATTGAGTTACCTTTCACTGTTGAGCCTACCTAGTTGAGACCCCATATATCAAACACTGTGGAACAGAAAAACCATGCTCCTTGTACCTTCTATGATTTTGTGGCCTACAGAATCCATGAGCATAATAAAATGGTACATTTGAGGTGATTTCATAAATACTAATAATTTCTGAATAGCACTTATCCTCATCTCACATAAAACATGTTTTACTTGTTTATTGATTATTGTTTGCTATGGTTTGGATATAAGGTGTCCCCCAAAAGCTCATTAATGCAGGAATGTTCAGAGGTGCAATGATTGGATTGTGAGAACTAAAACTTAATCAGTCTATCCTAGTTTGAATGGACTAACTGGGTGGTGATTCTAGACAGGTAGGCTGTGGCTGAAGGAGGTGGGTCACTGGAGTATGCCCTAGAATGGTGGTTATTCTTCTTGCAGCCCACCCCCACCCCCCACTCCCACTTCCTGGCCACCATGAATGGAACAGGACTCCTCCATCACAACTTTCTGCCTCAACTTGGGCCCAGAGCAACAGAGTTAGCCCACCATGGACTGAACCTCTGACACTGTGTACCAAAATAAACTTTACTCCCTTGGGTATTTTGGTCATAGTGGTGACTAAAACACTATTCTTGCTTTAAAATATAAGCTCCAAGATTACAGGAAATTTTGTCTTTGTTTTTTTTTGTTCATGTGCCTAGAAGAATACTGATACATCATAGGTATTCATTGCATGCTTTTGTGAAATTCATCGATGATATTCATTCATTTATCGGATAAATAAATGAGTGAATGAATTAATTTTACTTTTTTGTATCATTCTTTCCCTCTATGCCACCCCTGTTCGTTTAGTTCAGAAATTTATTATTTCTTACCTAGACTGCGATAACTTCTTTTTTTTTTCTTTTTTTTTCTTTTTTTTTCTTGGTTGTTCAAAACATTACAAAGCTCTTGACATATCATATTTCATACATTAGATTCAAGTGGGTTATGAACTCCCATTTTTACCCCAAATACAGATTGCAGAATCACATCGGTTATCTAGTCTTATTTCCTCCCATTTTGCCCCCATCTATGCTTTATACTTAAGGAAGAGTTACTCTAAAATACAGATTTGATCCTACTGCTTAGGTCATCTGAAATGTGAATCTGGTCAGCTATGTTTATACCATAACTATAGTGATTGAACAGATTGGACCATAGGCAAGTGTCTGTTAGGAGTTGGAAATGAGCTAGCACACGGCTAGCTGGGAAAATTCCACTGAAGACACAGATAAACTATATTCATTTCATGAAATTATCTAGAATTGAGGCTAGCATGTCTTGGAGCCATAGACTCACACTGAAGAACAAAGAAACCAGCTTGCACAAGTCAACACTTAAGTGGAACCACAGTCTGAACAAAGCAATACTAAGGGACCACATGACCCCAAAGACAGAGAGAGAGAGAGAGAAGGCACATCTGTCCTTGATGGCATGCTAGTTTCTTGATTCAGTACCCATCAGACCCATTGTTCCTGTGAGATGTCCCCCAGTCTTTCTTTACTAGTTCAAATGTGAGTGACTTTGACAACACCTAGTTTATTACTCTTTGCTTTTGCTTTTCCCTCTGCCTGGAACACCATCCATCTTCATCCTCTTGTTGGAGTGTCCAAGAGTATCCATCTCAATTATCTTCTCTGAGAAACCTCCCCCATGTACTTTGAAGTACCACTATACATTATAAATACCTCTACTCTTTGTATTGATCACATAGTCCTACAATTATGTGGTAATAGCCTCCTCTCTTCTACTTTCAATATATATGCTTTGGAAATTTTCAGTTGCTATTTACAGAAACCCTGATTCTGTTTAAACCATTAGAAAATATATTATCTGTCATTGGCCAATAAAAAGTTAGTCTCTGAGATTGATTAACCCAATGACTCAATTATGCCAACAGGGATACAAGTTTTTCTCCTCTCTAGTGGACTATCCTCAGTGTTGACCAAATAGGAAGTTCCTGAAGTCTATATAAGAAAGAAGGAATTTCTGAACTATAAGAACAGGGGTGGCATAGAGAGAAAAAGAATGAGACAAAAAAAGTAAAATTAATTCATTTACTCATTTATTCATTTATCCAATAAATAAGTGAATACCGTTGGTGAATATCACAAAATCACATATTGAGTACCTACCATGTCCCAGTACTCTGCTGGTAATAGGTAGCATTCGGAGAGCTCACATAATATTTAGGAAAGAGAAAACTTTTAGCAAAAGCATCTTTCATAGCCCAGATCCATTTTTAATCAACCAGCCACTGGGATTGCTTTGCCATAGAATGGAATTTTCACATTGACTTAAACTAATCATCCGGGGGTGGAATGGATCTGAGGCCTGCAACTCCTCTACTAGAAGAATCAATAGCCAGGCAGAACCTTTCTGAAGTATTTCAAGGCATAGACTTTTTTTTTTTTTTTTTTAGCTGTAATTGAAAGGGTGTACTTTTAAAGATTCTATATTTTCAAGTCTTCCCCATATAAGAAAGAATTATAACTAATAAAATTATATTATAAATCACGTAAAGCATGTGTTATGGTTTGGATGTGAGGTATCCCCCAAAGCTCACTTGTGAGACATATTGGATGAATAAATGAATGCATTAATCAATTAACAGGAAGAGATGTGTGAACTGAGATAATAAATTTATGAAGCCAAACCACATTACCACTGCCATCTTTCTTTTACTCATTAACTCACTACAGGATATTTTCCTTGGGGGCCTTGAACCAACCCAGTAATTCCCACTTGCTCACAAGTAGCTCTCAAAAATAACTGCTTAAGTACTGGGGGTATAACTCCCTGCAGCAAGGAAGGGACTAGATAAAACAGCCCAGGTTTTTTCCTACCTCCACCTTGAACTAGGAGGTTCTTTAATGTTTGGCCCAGCAATTTACATCCCCTGGGCTATAAAACCCAAGGTGGACTGCTTTCCAGGACTCCTTAGCTATGGTACAAGTGCGGCGTATACAGATGCAAATCTGTATACTGTGGGTAGTTTTCCTGAGCCTTGGAGAACTTGCTCACCTAGAACCCTAGGCTTCTGTAAGTAATAAACACATTTCATATGACTTCACCAGACTCAGGCAAGCAGCAAAAGCGCATCCTGAGATACAATGGGCTAATGTGGTAACCAGGGCACAGTGAACTTGCTTTGTGTCCAATTTTTCATGTCCTACTCCTCTCGACAACAACAACAGAAAACATAATAATTAACCCACAGAAAAACACAAGACGCTACTGTGGCTTAGTTTGGGAGAGTTCTCAGGGAAAAGAGCCTGCCCTTTTCCCACATGCTAAAAACTAATCCCTCACAATCTCTGAGTTGCCAAAGTGAACCAAACATGTTCCCACCTCACGAATAACTTGTGGAAAAACAGGGCTATTTTATAGTCAGAAGTGATGTCAGTAGAGTGTTTTATTATACCTTATTTGAAGGTAGGAAATCATTCTCAGAGGTAGAAAAAGTACTTTGTGTTGTATTCCCCTTGTATAGACAGAGAAACCAAGGTTCTGCCCTCCCACATGTTAGAGCTGAGATTAAAATTGAGGCCTTCTTAACTGAACTGCAACCCTGCAATTCCTGGTTTTACACAGACTATTTGTGAGGTCCTATTGTCTATGGCTGCCAACTGGGAGTTATTGTTTACATGGTTGATAATAAGGGAATTAGTATTTTTAATTCTGGTAATTTTGGAGTCAATAGGAGTCAAGCAAAATAAAATTTGTACTATTTTGTTAATTCTATTAACAAAATAGAATTTGTACTATTGTATACATCACTGGGAAATGATGTGTTTGAATATAAATCTTGACTTAGAAAACAGAGAGACACTTGTACAATTGATTACACCCATATTTGAACAAATACATATATTATATACCACATAATAAATATCGTTAATGCCTGTGGAAGGTACTATTTACAATTACATAATTCTCCAAGAGATAAAAACTGGATTCTATTAGAAACCTTTTTCATTTTCTGCTTCACTGTACAGCATAGCTCTCTACTCTTAGCTGAGATATATTTATTTTGGATGTCTACATTGGCAGGTCCCTTGTAGGGTGGAAGTGGGGGTGGGGTGAAAATTGATGGGAAAAGAAATGGGGCTGTCAGCTCCTGCAATGTGCCTTCAACTCAAATTGGCTTGCTATTTCCTCCACATGCCTTCAGCCAGCATATGGAAAAAATACAGTTTATTTTTTCTTCCCTTCATGAGTGAATTGAGGTCATCTCCTGTGCAGTCATTATTCTGCAAGGATTGTTCTATAGGATGATTTGACTTCCTATTCTCTTGTCTACTCTTGTTTCCACCTACATTTACATCTCATTGATTCTCAGGAATAATATCTTACTCAGCTCCATTCCATCTGCTCATGTATATAATGAAGATTCTGTTTCTAAGGGATTCTATTCCTGAATCTGAGACTCATCCCAGCAACGCTACTTGTGGACAATATGACCTTGGCCAGACAATTACCTATTACTTGTTTTATCTTTCTCCCCTACACAAACAGGACAATTATAACTGTCCTGATTATTAATGTGCTTTGAAAAATCACTGTGAACCTTTGGAATGTGAGGATTTAATGTTCATAGTTATGTATTCACGTATAATCCTTAGAAGACCTTGATATACAGAGAAGCTTGTCATTTTAAAGTTGTGGGTGCTAAGGAGGGAACCTGAGATAGCCATGCAGCTGGTGTCTGAGCCCTTGTACTGTCCAATAACTGCACCTTGTTCAGGCATTGCAGTTTCCTTCTTATCTGTGAAAATGCACACTGAGCAATGAAAACTTTGTTACTTTACTGAACAGGTTTCCCAAAATACCAGCTGCAAGTGATATTGGATAAGGTGAAGAGAAAAGAAAACAGCATAAGAAGATAATTATTATTAGAATAATTCAGTTCTAAATAAATAAGATAGTAAAATGCTGAATTGACCAGCATCTAGACTCTGTGAATGATTCTGCCATATTTATTCAATATGGAAGGAAAAGAGAGAGATTGAAGATATTGTTTCCATGAGAACTTTAGTTAATGCAAATATAGAAACTTGTAAGAGAAACCATATGCTAAAGTAGTTTTGCAACTTGAAAGATTCCAGATGGGTTAAGATGTTTCTTGAGTAAGACTGTGCTACATGAGGTAGCATATAAATGCTGGCATGTTATAATTGACCCATCCAATGAAGTAGTGTTGATCGTGTAGAAGCTACTTTTTAAAATACCCTTTATAACTGCCTTCTGCTATTATCCAAAGTAGTTGTTCATTTACAAATATTGGACTAATTAGATACAAGGTATTGCATGTATTAGGGGCTGAGAAGCAAGATAGAATTGGTAACACAGAGTTTGTAGTCTAGTGGGAGAGTTAAATATGAAACAAATAATTATTTAGTGTGAATCCAAGAAGATCAATAGCCAAGACAAACCAAGATCAAGCCAAGTTGAAGGGTAAATCAGGTATGTGGCAGGATATATAACAATTCTGGAGGTGAGAAGGTCAGTACCTAGTGTAGTCCCAAGAGCTACTCCTCCCTCCCTTGCCTGCTCATAGAGGACTCCATTTCTCATCCCCCTTGTAGCTGGACAGTCACATGGTTATTCTTGTTCCCTAAAATGTGAGCCTCAGACAACATGCTGGGTTTCCAGTCTAAAATAGTCTGTTTGCTACCCTAATCTATAACTGAGGGGTCCATGTTTTCCAGAGGGTATAAGTTATAGTTATCATACCTAGATTGCTAAGTCACCATGTATAGAAGTTGTCATGGACACTCACCTGAATATGCAGCATGCCTTGCATGGACAATATCTAAATCTCTGTTATATTCCACTCTAGATAATTTGGGGTTATTTTTTCCTAGTGTACCCCTGACCCTACTATCTTGAGCAAGAGTTTAAAAATCAATACAATATGACTGAATCAAGTAGCTGTGCCTAGTGTCCTAGCAGGGATGTGCATTTACAAACTAAAGTGTTGACTGCATCAGTTGTGGCTGGCATCATTACACAAGTCCCTGTGCATATGCATTCCCCAGCATTATTAGCTGGTACTCACCCTCCTGTTCTCAAACCCACCCATTACATGACTCTGAAACATGCTTTTCTCAAGCCCATTTGTTCAATTTCTGGTCATTTTTCCCAAGCTGCAGTTATGAATATAATATTCTTCCTAACAGATGGCCACTGGTCTCTGACTGCCTATTTCTACAGACATCTTTGAACTCTCCTCTAGTTAATGTAAAAATTACATTTTAATACCCAATATGAGGCTTCTTTACTTCACTTTTCTTGAACAAACTCTGTCATCAAATCTGTTTTCCTAGCATAAAATGAAGAACATAAAGCCACAAAAAAGAAAGCTACCATGTTGCAATACAGAGTCAACTTGACTCAGAATAGTACAGTGGAGAGCATCTGGAACATGCAATACAAATGGGTACTGCCATGTGTATACAGAAGACTACAGTCTGCTGAGCTACTTCTCCCTGTCTGCATGTATAATAATAACTAACATCACACATGGCTTACCATATGCTAAGGGGTTAGAACCAGAACAGCCACCTCCAACAATTGTACAAAATCAAGAACTAGAAGAACTACTTCCAATTTCGACTTGGAATGTTCTAGGACTCACATAACACTTGCTTCTGCATTTGGAAGCTCACATCACTTACATCAACCCTCACATTAAGAAATTGATCAGTCCAGGGCTGGGGTGGTGGTTCAGTGGCAGAGTGCTTGCCTAGCATGTGTGAGGCACAGGGTTCAATTCTCAGCACCACATATCAATAAATAAAATAAAGGTCCATTGACAACTAAAAAAAAAATTAAAAAGAAAAGAAATTGATCAGTCCAAAGTCTTTTCCCACTCTGATATCCCAAGACCAACCAATGAACAAGGAAAATTGTAGCATCCTTTCATCTAAAAAGATGTTTTTAATTATTTAGTTGTTGGGTTTTTTTTGTTTGTTTGTTTGTTTGTTTTGTTTTTTTTTTTGTCATACTGGGGATGGAATCCAGGGCCTCAGGCTAGGTAAGTGCTAACAGAGCTACATCCCCAGGCCCTTTGATCTTTATTTTTGAGACAGGGTCTCACAAAGTTGTCCAGACTTGTCTAAAACTTTTTATCCTCTTGCTTCAGCTTCCTGAGTACCTAGAGTATCTAGGATTAACAGGCATGCACCGTTGTGTGTGGCAAGAGATGCTATTAGAATTGAAATGTTTTCTCTTGTTTCTGTGGGGTTTTAAAGCCCATTTGTTTATATCCTAACTGGTTTTATTTATTTGAAGAGGTTTTCTACATTTTGGAGAACCCACCAAGATTCAGTTCTTACCCTCCTGCTGTGGAGCAGGACCCTCGACCAGACAACTCTATGAATTCCTCAAGCCCTGTGTGTCTCTTGCTCAAGGTTCCTGGCCTATGGTGGAGAGATGATTCATATGCCAGGGCTGAGATATGGTTTTACTGAAGCTTCCAAGTACTGAATTTGATTTGTTTTCCTGAGAAAATTATATTTTACTCATTGATATCATGGACTTTCTGATTAGACTTATGTCACTAAATGTTCTTAGTGATATTGTGGTCTCCACCTAACTTCAACTTGATCTTGTTCCATCTTCTCATAAATTTATTTGTCAAAAAAGTAAAAATAATATTTAATGACCAACAGATAGAGTTCCATGACTCTAAGAACTTCTAGCCCCAAGAACTTCTACTTATGACCAAGATGGAGTAACAGGGATAGATTAACCCTCTTTCCTGAAATAACCAAAACAAATAAACAAAATATATTAAACAACCATTTTCAAGATACTGAGTATTTGGCAACAAAGAAAGCTGACCGGTAAAAGATGGGAACCAATCAAGATAAACTCTGTGATTGTCCCACACACGTTGCAGTCTTAAGAGTTTCTAGGCTATAACACAGAAAAGGGGAACCAAGGAGGACTTGGTAGACTCCTTGAGTTTAAGACATGAAGCCAATAGTCCTGGAAAACAAGGTAGCTAGAATTCATCAGTCAGACCACTGGCGATTACTACTATAAAAAACCATCCAAAGAATTATAGTGAACAATGGCAGATACCCACACAGTACCAGGAATGGTGCCCATTTCCACTAGCCAGACTGTAAAACCTCAAATTCACAAAGTATTTGGTAAGTGCCTCAGCAGTAGGTAATAATTAAATCTAGACTCAATACTGCCCATGAATTGCTGATTATATCTGAAAAGTAAGATATAAAACAATCAAATTATTTCTAAGTAACTTAACTGCAGCACAGAAAAATGCCCAAGAATATTTTTAGGAATATTAAAATAGTCTACCCTGAAGAATATAAATCTACAATACCCAGTATCCAATCAAAGAAGCATGCAAAGAAGCAAAATAAAACCCTTAATGAAAAGGAAAGTCAGTCAATTGAAAACAGACAATGACATTAAACACTTATTATAATTGTTTCCCATATAATCAAAAGTTAAGACATAGATGATAAAAAAAAGTCCTCAATCAAACTTCTTATGGTAAAAAAAAAATAGTGATAAGATGAAAACCACACTGGTTAGCACTAAGTAGATAAGATTTTCATAACAATGTGAATATACTTAATACTACTAAACTGTATACTTAAAAATGGTTAAGATGATAATTTTGGTTTTTGCCACAATAAAAATATAGATTAGAAATTGCAGGAAAATATTAGTGTATTTAAAGATATAGCAATAGAAACTACCCAAAATACAATACAGAAAAAGAATTAAATTTTTTTTGAAAAAATTTATCAGTGAGATGTGACAATTTCAAGGTGCCTAATATACATGTAACATGTGTGAAAGAGAGAAGGTGACAGAAAAAAATTTGAAGAAGTAATGGACAATAATTTTTCCAAATTTAATGAAAAGTATAAGTTGACATAACCAAACTCAATGAACCCAAGACACAAGAAATATAAAGGCCAAGCACAGTGGTACACAACTGTCATCCTAGCAAACTGGAACACTGGGACAGGAGGGGCTCAAGTTTGAAGCCAGCCTGGGAAAATTAGCAAGACTCTGTCACAACATTAAAAAAAAATTTTTTTTAAAGGTCTGGGGAGGTATTTCAATGGTAAAGTGCTCCTGGGTTTGATAAATAGTACTTCCCATCCCCAACCAATTCCAAAAAGATACATGAACAAAATTATACCAAGTGAAAATTTTTCTATTATTATAAAATTATAAAAAAAAGAGAAACAAAGATCACATAAAGAGAAACAAAGATAAAGATGACAATGGATTTCTTGTAAGAAAAATACACACAAGTGAGAAGATGGTGACACAATATCCTTAATGTACTGAAAGGGAAAAATTGTCAACCTAGAACTCTCTACAAAACAAAAATATGTTTAAAGAACTAAGGTGAATTTTTCAGATATACAAAAGCCAAAGAACAAAAAAATTAATCACAAACAGACTTGCTATTCAAGAAAAGTTAAAAGAAATTCTTTAACCAAAAACAGGAGGAAAGTGAGGGAAAGAATAAATAGAAGATAAACAGCAAGTTGATAGATAAAGTCAGACACATTTTAATATCAGACACATGGGTTTCACTTTCTAATGCTATAAATTTCCTATAAGTATTTCTTCAGACCATCTCACAAATTCAGAAATATTTCTTTTTATTTTCACTCAATTTAAAAGGCTCTGGGGCTGGGGATGTGGCTCAAGTGGTAGTGCGCTCACCTGGCATGTGCAGGGCCTGGGTTTGATCCTCAGCACCACATAAAAAATAAATAAATAAAAAATAAAGATATTGTATCCACCTAAAACTAAAAAAAAAATAAATTTTTAAAAAGGCTTTTCAGTTACTCTTCTATTTATTGCATTGGTTATTAAGAAGTGAGTGATTTAGTTTCCAAATATTTGAAAATGTTCTAGAGAGCTTCCAGTCATTAATATCTAGTGATTCAATTAAAATCAGAGATCATTCTTTGAATGGCTTCTTTTAAGTTTGTTGAGGCATTTTTTGTGGCCCAGAATATGTTCTATCTTCCATGTGTACTTGAAAAGAATATGCATTCTACTGTTGCTAGGTAGAATATTCTATAAATTTCAATTAAATTGAGGTGTCTAATTACATTATTGAGTCTTCTATGTCTCTACAGATTTTCTACTTGTTCTATTAATGACTGACGGAGGAGTAATTAAATCTCCAACCTAATGATAGACTTGTCCACTTCTAAAGCTTTATCAGTTTTTCCTTTATGTATTTTGTCATTAGGTGCATAAATATTTGAATTTCTTTAGGCCCTATTTATCAATTAACCCTTTTATCATTATGAGATAAACAAAAATTTCCTCATAATATTCTATGCTTTGAAATGCAGGGACTGGGGGTATTGCTCAATGGTAAAGTGCCGCAGCCCGGCTGGCTGGGCAAAATAAGCGGAGGGTGACGAATAACTTGTGTACGTTGATACAGCAGGAGTAGGAGCCGTTTATTGCAGGACAGGAGCAGTATTTATACATTCCACACAGCTTATCTAATTAGCATAAACTAGATACATCAGTCAACCAATAAGGAATCTCCACACTTAATGGCT
>NW_025999842.1:55245454-55251711 GCF_001458135.2 Marmota marmota marmota | reverse complement strand
GAACTCTAACATTCCCCTGGCAAAATGCCAGGTGTTATTTTGACTTGTTTACAGACTCTAACAGTAAAGCACTTGCCTAGCATGCATGAAGCCTTGGGTTCAATCCCAAGCAACACCTCCCATCTCCAGAAAAAATAACAAAAAAATATTTAAAAAGTGAAACCTGAGTAACAGAAGAAGGAGAGGATAAAAATCAGATCAGAAAGCAGTGAAATAGAAACACAAAACCCAAAGGGAAAATTGATAAAACCAAAAGCAGATTCCTTGGAGAGAGAGAGAGAGAGAGAGAGAGAGAGAGAAAGTGGTAAATCTCTAGACATACTCATGGAGTGGAGGGAGAAGAAATCAATAACTTGTATAATTTATACCTATCAAAAAATTGAAATTGGAATTAAAAAGCTTTCCCATATCCCCATTTTTACTGATCAAAATCACCAGACATCTATGAAACAAATAATACTAATTAAATACAAAATAGCAGAGAAAATTTTTTAAAAAAGGAATACTTTCCAAATCATTCAATGAAGCAAGTGTCACTTTATACTAATACTAGTTTTTCTCTGATTGTTGCTCATATATAGAATCTCAATTGAGTTTTATATTTTGTATCCTGAAGCTTGCTAAACTCACTTATTAGTTCCATAGTTTTAAAAAATGTTCCATAGGATTTCTACATAGACAATCATGTTACCTACAAATAGTTTTATTTAATCCTTTCCAACCTGTTTTCTTTTTTTCTCCTTCTCCTCCTTCTCCATCTTTTTTACACTAACTAGAATCCAAATGTTGGATAACAGTGGTGAGAGTAGGCGTCCTTGCCCTGTTGCCCTATATGTGATCTTAGAGGGAAAGCATTTGTCCTTTTATAATTGAAAATTATAAATTTTTATAATTGAAAATTATGTTAGCTGTAAGTTTTTCATAGATGACTTTTTCCCTTTTATTGGGTTCAGAAAGTTCTCTTGCTGAGAATGGAAGATCAATTTTGTTAAATGCATTTACTAAATTTATTTAGATTGTCATGTAGTTTTTTTAATTTTGTTGAAGTGATGAACTACATGGATTGATGTTTGAGTATTAAATTATTGTTACATTCATAAATTTCCCTTTGTCATTATGGCCCTTTAATATATTTTTACCCAAAGAAAAACCAAGCAAATATCCCTACAATGATTTGCATATGAATATTCTTAGTAGCCTTATCTGTGATAGCTAAAACTTGAAAACAAATTCTAAAGTTTATGAACAGGTAGTGAACAGAAAACTGGTGGCATACCCATAAAACAAATACATATCAATCACAAAAATGAATCAACTATTGACACACAGCTGGGATGAATCCCAAAATAATTATGCTGAGTGGAAGAACTTAGGTCAGAAAAGAACACATACCATATTCATTTATATAAAATTCTAGAAAATATCTATCAATCTACAGTGATAGAAAACATATCAGTGGTTATCTAGGTGCCTGGGAGTGGGAGGAACAGGGAGAAGATAAGAGATATTCCCAGAAGCACCAAGGAACCTTTTGAAAGTGATGGATGTTTTCATTATTTTGGTTATGGTGACAATTTCACAGGTGTACACATGCCAAAACATCAAGTTTTATTCTTTATATGCATTGTATTATTTTACAATTAACCTCAAAAACTTTTTAAAAAAGTTTTTGTCAAGCTGAAGTTCCCCAGCAAATGAAGTTTATTTTGTGTCACCAACCAAAAACCTTACAAGTTCTATTTTCTTCTACTCGTGTTCATAATCCTGACGCTTAATATGGAAAATATGTCCAGAAATTCTACTTGCCAAGGGTCTCAAATAATCAGGTCTGTTATCAACCATTCCTGTATCTCAGGAAATGAGATACAGAATCAATAGAGTAGAATGGTCATAGTCATTTCTCCAGGGGTTATCTCAGTCCAGGTTGGCACTTCTGCCAGTCTAGACAATTGCTTCTTCATTCTTACTCAAATTCTTGTATGAATCTCACAAAATGTTTCAATGGCACTAATGATAATTTGGAACTACAGCAACTACTTTGGGAAAACTAGATATTTCCAAACTATACACAGCCTCCAATGTTCTTAGAGAATATTAACTGCTTGTTAATACCTAATGTTGAATGGACTGTCCTTTTGATTAGCATAAATACCATTATAAACCACATTCTAACTCTATGATAGCTTTAATTCAAAGAAAGCATCAAAACTCCATAGCTTATTATAGTCAGTCTCTTTTGATCCAGTGGCAAAGACCTACCTTACCTCTAGGCTGTAGCTCTACTGTCAAATTCATGACAGCTTTTGCCAGCTCAGTTTCAGGGTCTTCCTTAGAGCTAATGCTTCTACCACATAACTGAAAATACATAACATTTCCGGCAAACTGGCTTACATTCTGTAACACATTCTTACTAAATCCTTTGCAGTTCCTTAGCCATAGTTATAACATTTTTATATGGATTGGAAAAAATAAATTTTTTTTATCTGGATTGGAAAAAATAAAATTTTCATTACCAGGTCGAAATTAACATTTATGATAGAAATTAAATTTGATTGTAGAAAGATGTTTCAAGCTGTATATTATGCAAAAATATGAATTGATACATTTGCTTTGGGGAGAAACTAGACTCCTGGACTCTCTCTTTTGAATTTTGATGGAATGACTCCTACAAGCTCCCAGGGAAGTGTCTCAAGCTAGAAATCAATTCCAGTGAAAGGATAAAGGAGTCTCTGGGATAGAATAGTTGAAAGCTTGGGGACAGCAATGGGGAAACTAAGTCAGATTCTATACCCAAGTTTATATGAATCAAACTCATGTTGTTTCTTCTTATGATGAGATGGTTCAGAGTTTGAATTCCAACTAGTCAGCTTGGTGTCTAGCTCTCATGTAAATAGGGATTATCAGGATCTTGAAGCATGAGGTAGCATCTGTAAAGCCTAACGTTAGTGTTTAAAGCAGCTGATTTTAAATTATAACTATTTGTGCAGCAGAATGCTACAGAATACCTGCGGAACCAAGCAAAAAAGAGGTTTATAATAGCAAATGATCAGTTTTCTGGTCAAGGAGAATTTGAATTCAAACTGCCAAGAGAAAGCAACAGGAGTTTTGAGCTGCCTGGATTCCATGAGGTGAGAGTCAGAAGAAGCTAAGGAGTATTTATCCTCTCTTTCCCAGTTCTTCTCCACAGTGTTCATTGCTGCAAGAAACTTGCAGGGGCTTTGTTCAGACCAGTTCTAAATGCCTGCAGAGGTACAGCCCCACCTTTTGGAGATTGTTATTCCACCTACCTCCCTTGGGGAAAAAGCCAATAGAACTTCTCTTGAAGTATTTCTGGGGCTGGGGTCATAGCTCGGGGTAGAGTGCATGCTTAGACCGCAGGTTCTATCTCCAGTACCACAAAAATAGAATATTTCTGCATGAGAAATTTACTCCTTTTCCTTTATAATCTGTTTCAATTTCTTTTTACAGTCAACAATGTTGGATAATTTCACTTTATTTTTGCTTTATACCTTGGCTCATGGTTTCAGATCTTCCCATGCAACTGTTCTCTGCTCTTTTCCTCTCTCTCCCCTACCCCCTACAAAAATAAACCTCCAAAAAAACATTTTGAGAATATATTTCTAAGTAACAGCCTTACCTGTATGCTACAGTCTCTGGGATTATAAAATCAATACTAATATTTTTCTTTTGAGACAGATTTCATCATTGCAGCAGGGAAAGAAACACAAGATGATTTTTGGTGTTGATGTTTTGAAGATGAAGATGCCTAGGGAGAGGCTTGTTTGATGGAACATGAGTCACATTTGGCAAAGGTTTAAATGAAAAGCGAGTTTGATGAATCTGTCCAAGGATTAAGAATATTCAGACACCTTTTCTTCCCAAGAAAATCCCCACGGATATCTCCAGGAACAAAGGCTTCTCCACAATGATTCCAAGTGATTCAGACATAACTTCCCGCCAATGCCACCAAAGGGATTTCTTTACTTTTAGTAAAACCATTAGCCGGCTTGCCAAATTCTTCAGCATAATGAAATTATAGGCCGTTTTTCTCTTGGGCATGCTGAAATGGTGAAAATTGCCTGGAGAAAATTGAAACCCTGATAATTGATTTTCTTGCTGTTTTCAAAAGGCTCAAACCTTTTCATGATTAAATGGAAACTTTCAAGAACACAATCAAAACCATGGGGAAATGCCTCTACCTTCTTAGAACAGTTTCCCAGTTAAAACCTATATGTGACATTTCTTCAGAAACAGATTTAGAATTAAATTATTTTTCTAAAATAGCACCCTCTTCTTTGAGCTTCTGCAGAATCATCTAATTTGACGTCATGATTCACTTTGTCCTTGTTACCTGGGACACAAAAATTAAAAATGGAAAAGAAACAAGAGGAAAACATTGGCTGTGAAACATAAGCTTTGTGTCATAAACTTGATACTAAAAAATAAATCCCTCTCCTTATTAGTGAATTGCTTGAGATTTTTTTGTTGATAAAATGGCTGAAGTATGGAACTTCTTTCTCATAAAATATATTTTCAAATGATTGGATAATTTTTTTAAAGAGAGAGAGAATTTTTTAATATTTATTTTTCAGTTTTCGGTGGACACAACATCTTTATTTTTATGTGGTGCTGAGGATCAAACCCAGCGCCCTGCGCACGCCAGGTGAGCACATTACCGCTTGAGCCACATCCCCAGCCCGGATAATATTTTTAATATGCATGTGCTGCATATCTATTTCCAAATCAAGATGCTTTGTGATTGTCCATGAGACAAGCATCAGATTGAACAATACCTGGATAGATACATGAAAAAATATGTTCAACAGTGGAAGGAAAGTTTACATTTGAAATTCCTTCTCATGGAAGCACTTGATGACCTTTTCCAGAATATCTCTGTACTTCACAAGAATATTTGAGCTATAAAGACAAGTTCTTTAATTATTTATTTCCCAAATATGATTATATTCTGCTCAGGCTGCTATAACAAAATACTCTATAGACTGAGAAACTAGACACATTTATTTATTTATAAACATGTATTTATTTAACTATAGACTAAACAGTTCTGGAAGCTGGGAAGCATAAGATCAAGGTACTTGTAGAACTGGGGCCAGTTTCCTAGGTTGTGGGTAGCTTTCTTCTCCCTGTGTCTTGTCTTGTCTCATCTCTCATCTCTCCCTCTCTCCCTCTCTCCATCTCTCTCGCTCTCTTTCTCTCTCCCTCTCTCCCTCTTTCTTTCTTTCTCTCTCTCTCCCCCCCCACCCCTTTCTCTTCTTATACAGCTACTAATACCATCATGATGACCCTACTTCATGACCTTATTTAACCCTTATTACCTCCCCCAAATCCCCAGCTCCAGATTTCATCATAATGGGAGTTATGCCTTCAACATAAAGATTAGGAGGGCACAATTTAGTCCATGGCAACGAAACAGTACTATTTGATACCTCAACTAATATTGTGCCCTTCTTAGATCAGAAGGAAAGGTTTAATGACGAGGCCCACAGGAATGCTGGCTTCAGTCTCAGGCCTCTCTGCCAGTAGAACACCTGTATTCTACCTTAGAGTGGATATTTGGTTCTTTTATCCAGAGCATATGCTCCTCTCTATGATGGCAACATTACGCCAATTTTGCTCTGGATGAAAAGCTCCATCCTCACTCCTGAGTCCACTCTATGTTGGGTGGGACCTAAGCCAAGGGATTCATTTTATCACCATCCTCCATACCCAGCATGCCCCTCAGCCATGATGATCAGTTAAAAGATGGAATGAATGCATTGACCCAATTTGAACCAGAGGGAGTATGTGTGAAACCCAGGGATTACAAGGAAGTTGGAGGAAGTGAGTTTCCCTTTGCAGAACTTGAAAATAGAATCATACAAATCTGAATTTGTTACGTACCTTAGTAAAGGCCCTGGAAATGTACCTTAATGGCTTATTGGAGCATGGAATCAAGCAACTCCTAAAATTAGTTCCATTTCTGAATGGTTTCATTATATCAAAAGCAATATCAAACACTAAGGCACAGTTCAATTTTCAAGAATATATTTGAAAAAAAAAGTACTAATTGGCATTTGAGCTTCTCCACTATTCAAGGGGCAGCCTGCCTCTGTTCAGTTTATATATTAATTAAATCATTGCCAGAGATAAGTTTTCCAAAAAAACTCTCCAAAAGAAAACATAGCTATTGCCTAGGTTTGTAATTTATAAAGTATATATATATATATATATATATATATATATATATATATATATAT
>NW_025999842.1:55111860-55238618 GCF_001458135.2 Marmota marmota marmota | reverse complement strand
ACTGGTGCAAAGGCCTATCCACAAGTATGGCTGTATGCTGGACCGGTAGTCAGTGACGGGTATGATCCAATTGCAGTGGTACCAACCTAAGACAGGAGGCTGACGCCTAGAGGTCAGTTCATCCGATGACGGGTAAGGACCATATGTTGAATTGGACTGCTTAACAGGCATGGTCCCTAAGCCACATTGCTTGTTGTTTAATTAAACAAAAAGGGGGAGATGCTGAGAGCCACAGCCGAGTCTGTATGGCTCCTGGCATTTTGCCAACAGTATTGATTGACAGGTGAGGCATTACTATCCGCCTCTGCCGCAACTTTTGAGTTCTCGCACTATTTTGGAGTTCTCGTGGGGATTTCCGGGGATTCCCCGAGAGTTCCCATTGGCTGGGGAAGTGCAGGAGGAGGGATTTCCGGGAGAGATATTTCCGGCTGGGGGTTCCTGGACAAGCCTCCTGGCATTTGGGAGGATTCCCCGGGAGCTGTGTGAAGTGTTTTCCTGCAGTTTAAAAATAAAGTTTGTTCCTGCTTCAGTGGCTCCTGATTTGTGCCCAGCCAGACTGCGGCACATGGCACTTCCTGTCCAGCTGGGAAGACAACCCTCTTTCCCAGAAATCAGCAAATGTCAATATACTTCCTTGACCCACACTGAGTGTCTGTACAATCTCTGAACCAATCAGGGAAAGGAAGGTGCATAAATTTCTGTTCCAAAATGGTGAATGATGATAGGAAGTCAGACAATATCTTCTATGAGAGTCTATCACAGGTGATAAGAATTCTCTTTAATTCTTAAAATATGTATATGAAAATTCACAAGAACAGTTAGAGAACAGCTGAATTCACTAATTATGTTCAGAAGAATCAGCTTAGGATAAATTATGCTAAACATTTTTGGAAGCTACTGCAAATCAAAATGGACAATAAAAAAATACCCTCCAATTTAACAGGTCACTTTATCCTACAGGTAATGTATATTTGCAAATAATTCTCAGAGTGTGATTGTAACAAATTTAGATTTAGAGTAATATTCTATTTAACCTGGGAACTCAGGGTGGAAACTTGGGTAAGAGGCATTAAGGAAAGTAACTTTTTCTCCTTTATGTTAGAAGTTTATTATAAGCAATTTTTAGAAAGAACATATTGGCCACTACTTATCTCTTTATTAGTAAATTTTGCCTTATAGTTCATCAAGAAAAGCAGCTTACCTATATTATATTAGCTCCTCACTGAAACACCTTTGTGAAATTTTCATATGATCCTCTTAGAATCTATGAAATATCCACATAAGAACTGGTCATTCATAGACTTTTTTGTATTTTCTATAAAACAGTATTTAAAGGTATGGCTCACTGTATTATCAATTGTTCCTTTATAGATCCATGCAAGGATTTATTACTGAAACATAATTCCTGTCTAGAACACAATGTTAGGAATACCAATTTGCGTTTTTCTGATTGAATATATATGTTTCTTTTATAATATCTAAAGAGACCTCCAGAACCTATTATGTTTCCTTTTTGGTTTTATCTGAGAGAGAGAGAGAGAGAGAGAGAGAGAGAGAGAGAGAGATAAATAGATAGATACTTCCAGTCTGTTGAGGGCCACAGCCGAGTTGGGATGACACATGGCATTTTTGCCAGAAGTAGTGGTTGAGAGGTGATGCCAGCTAGTTCTCTCGGAGTTCCAGTTGAGTTCCAGTTGAGCTCTCGCAGGGATTCCCAGAGAGTTCCCATTGGTTAGGGAAGTGCCGGAGGAAGGATATTTCCGGTTGCTGGTTCCTGGACAAGCGGCTTGGCGATGGGCAGAATTCCCAGGGAACGTGTGTGGAGTGTGCTGGTGGAGTTCAGAAATAAAATTTGTTCCTGCTTCAGTGGCTCGTGATTTGTGCCCAGCCAGACTGCGGCACCAGTCCATTTAACATATGGTGGTATGGAGGAGGAAGGGGATACTCCAATTACTTACTTATTAATTCTTTCAACAAATAAATATTGAACACTTGTAGGTACTAAGTACTAATGGAGGAAATAGGCATTAAACAGGGGGAGGGGGGATATAAGGTAAATATATAATTATAAATATACAGAGTTCAAAAATAGAATTTTAGGTCAAAAAACACAGGGAAGATCAGTTATATCAGGGAATTAGCACAACTGTGAGGAAATGACATTTATGCTGGCCTCTGAAAAAAACAGCAAGAGTTAGCCAAATCACAGAAGGCAAGACGGAGAAAATCCCAGGCTGAGGAAAATGCAGTGGGAAGGACCACAGGCAGGAAAGAACCTGCTTCATTTGTGCCGCAGTCTGGCTGGGCACAATTCTGGAGCCACTTGTCAAAAGAAACAAACTTTATTTTTAGAACCACACACGCCAAACAAAACAGCTCCTCAGGAAAAACCTTCAGAGCCCAACTGCCACCACCGGCTTCCCACAAGCCTCTCAACCTCCCCCACTCCTCCTGCTCTTGAGGCCGATTGGCTGGGTCCCATGGGCGGAGACAAAAAAAGTCCCCCGATGAGCAGCTCCATAGTCTGAAAGGGTGGGGAAACAGCCCAATGAGCATCACCGCAGAGGAGCCAATGAGCTAGATGTTGCTGGGGCCGCTGTGAGCCAATCATCAGCTGGCAGTCTGAAAGTTTGCTGGGGCCCCTTCGTCTGTGGCTCTCAACACATTTGAGGAACTGAAAAACCAGTATAGATACAGCTTGAGAAGTGAGGGGGAGAGCATCAGATGCATGATGCAAAAATGAACACCTGTTTAAACTGTCAGATCAATCAAATAAAGCCAACAGTGTGGCTGAGAACAATAATAGGGTGGATGGATGGTCCTTAGACTGTCATTGTTAGACTATTAGATTAGAAGCCAACATGTGTGTATAGTACTGATTTCTTATAAAGTGAACTTAAAAAAAAAAAAAGACAAAATGTGCATGGCTGCTAGCTGCTGATTCATGCTGAGTAATTCTCTTATTAATAGATAAATATGTAATAGCACCTGCATTGTGCTAGGGTTATGTATACAAAGGTAAATAGGTTAGACACCTCCCCCACCCTTGTACAACCTGCATATCTAGGGAGGTTAAAGGCAAACAAGCCAGCAGACACCTGGGACTCAGAAATCAGCAGAAGTGGCGGCCGCCACTCCGTGGAGGGAGAAGGTGAGAAGCAATGGTGATCAAAAGCCACAAAGGCTTGAATAAAGCAGTTGTGAAGATTGGGCGGGAGTCCAGGTTCTGGTGGCAAAGAAATACTCCCCAGCCAAAAGATTAGAACAGAGGCTGGCCCTCTCTACTTTAGACTAGGTATGTCAGGTCAGGGGGCTGTTTGGGCACCACACTATCATTATTGCCCAGAGTGACTCTGTCCTAGATCTTGATGATTCAGGGAAGCTTGAATCTATTCCCTCATAAAATAGAGGAACTACCTATATGACTGTGAAACTGCACAGTTTAGGGTGTAAAGGGAGAGGTGTCTTGTTTTGTTTTTGAAACAATTTATACTTTAGATGTAACAGATAAAGTATTTGACAATTAATTGTTCAGTTATTTGACTCTGTGTTGGCATCTGAGGGAAACTGTGGTTATAAGCAATGCATTAAAAAACAAAACAAAAATCCACCCCTTAAAAAATGAGGAAGTAACTCTTGCAGTTAATACATTGTTTCAATCTCTAACCACAGAAGCAGAGGCCAGCAACAAATTTGATTTACAAAGTAAATATAATTGCTACAGCTGCGCTCAGCCTGTTGTTTTCTTAAAGGAAATATATTTTAGTTTGCACTGTGAAAAACTCAGATTAGCATTTTTTCAGAACATTAGGAATCAAACACTGTGTCCTAAAAGCATAGGGAAAAAAAGGAGCTAATTTTATCTTCCTGTTACAGATGATGTTCCGAATCAAAATGACATGTGACTAATAGATATCAAATTTGTGGGCCTCTGCTCTTTTCCACAAGTTCTCCATTTCTGTTTCTATATGACAGCAGAAGACAAGACTCCAGTGTATAAAGGAAAGGGGTTTTATCTTTCCTTACCTATCATAACGGTATGGTCAATACTCCATAACAAAAGGTAGGAAAAAAAGATAAAAGCATAAAAGATTTATTTAATTAAAGTTTTATCTCTACAAGGCCTTCCTGTTCAGATTCTTCTTGGCCTCTCTGAATAGCATTCCTTCTTCCTAGAACAAGACCCTTCTAGAATGAGAATCTTATGATCCACTATCAGACAAGTTTGGTCAGAGAATTTCTTTTTTTTTTTTTTTTTAAAGAGAGAGAGAGAGAGAGAGAGAGAGAGAGAGAGAATTTTAGTGTTTATTTTTTAGTTTTTGGTGGACACAGCATCTTTGTTTGTATGTGGTGCTGAGGATCGAACCCGGGCCGCACGCATGCCAGGCGGGCGCGCTACCGCTTGAGCCACATCCCCAGCCCCAGAGAATTTCTTTATGGCCAGGTCTTACACAGAAAGGCAAAGGAAGGCCAGAGTAATATTTTTAGGTTTTATGGCTTGCTTTGGGAGAAAGGGGTTCTAGTTTCTATGATCTGATTGGGAAAGAGAAATTCAGGTTTCTATGTCTTTCTTCAGGGGAGAAAGAGTAGTAAGAGGCAGGAGGGAGTAGAAGGTCAGAGACCTTAATATAAGGTTTTTTTTCTGTCTTTCCAGTGTCCTTAAGCTGAACGTACTCAGCATGCCAAAGAGCCATATTTTGGGGTATCCTGTTCTTGGCCTCACCAGCATTAGCAATGGACCAGCCTGTGCCATGGAAATAGGAATATCCCAGAATTTTTTCTATGCCATCCAAACAAGATCAA
Source organism: Marmota marmota marmota (assembly GCF_001458135.2). Lineage (NCBI taxonomy): Eukaryota > Metazoa > Chordata > Mammalia > Rodentia > Sciuridae > Marmota > Marmota marmota. The sequence continues at coordinate 55,233,815 of NW_025999842.1, read as the reverse complement.
CAGTCTCTTAATATTTCCTGATTCTAAAAAGTATTCACATACATTTGAAATTCAGGATTTTTTTCAAAGTAACCCTTATCTTAAAAAAAAAATTCTACATCCAAATCAAATCAATTTTAATAGAACTTTTATTTCCAGAAACAATGCAACACAAAGGCATTTTATAAAATGTAGTCCTGAATGAGGAAAAAAAAATGCATCAAATGCCTCAAAAACATTGTCTACTCTCTGACCTTCAAGCTTTGAAGGAAGCTGAAGGAACCTCTAGAAATTTTGGGCTAGGGTTTCCCAAAACAAAGTTAAGATCAAGCGTTATGGATGCCTGTTTACTATTTGGTACTAGGATAAGGCAAAGAAGGGGATCAGACATAAGTCAACATCAGTGTCCTAGAGCACTCTTCAAAGTCAAAAGTGGAATTGTTAAGAGTTAAACAGATAGCAATCCAAAGGAACAGGAATTCATTTGTATGGAGCTGACAATGGAGGGCCGGGGAGGAACTCCCATCTAATCACCTTCCTCAAAGCTTCTGGGGCATGTTAAAGTTTAATAGGATCCTTTGCAAACTTTAACCACAGCAGATGGACATGGGGTAGACACTAACCAGAACAGTCTGCAGACTGTCCCCTTTTGGAAACCAAAGCCAGGCAAATTTTGAGAAACAGAGGTTGAACTAGTCAGAAGTGGGGGATGGGAGCTGACTTAAATGGAAGCCCTGAGGTAGATTATGGCCCGTGCAAACTGAAGAGGAAACAAATTATGAGTAAGCTCCGGAAGTTGGTAAGTAAGCCTCCAGAAAAAAATGGAGCAGATGTGCAGAGAAAGATGCTGAGAGGCAAACTGGGCCTCATGACTCTGGGGGACTTTCCTGTTCATCCCCAGCTCAGGTCTACATGTGCCCTTATTGTTTAAGTAATTAAAAAGATAAAAAGATACTTTTCTATAATAATCCCTAGAGGTTCCTTGCAAACAGAGGAGCCCTGATCCATAGCCCTACTTCATCTTGTGCTGACCAAAAATGTCAGCACTGAGAAAATGATTTCCTGTGTCTTGAAGTAAAGAATATCATAGTTGTTTACTGAAAAGAATTGAAAGTTTTTCTCCCCTTTCACAGAAATCTTGCTTAGCAATTGATAAATGAGGAAAGGTCCAGAAGAGAGAAAGCTAGATAAAAATGAAAGGTTTAGGAAAGTAGACTTTTTTGGGTGGGTGGGTGGGTGGGAGACCAGGGATTAAACTCAGGGGCACTTGACCACTAAGCCACGTCCACAGCCCTATTTTGTATTTTATTTAGAGACAGGGTCTACCGAGATGCTTAGCGCCTCACCATTGCTGAGGCTGGCTTTGAACTCACAATTCTCGTGATTCAGTCTCCGAGCCTCTGAGATCACAGGAATGTGCCACCACACCCAGCGAAAATAGACATTTAAAAAACAATTGCCCCAGGGGTCTCTGTCCTAGGACCATCACTTCAATCAACAAATATTTATGGAGGATTCTGGGGGGGGGGACGGGAATTGACAAAAAATTCCTACCCCCCCTGGAAAATGAGGACTAGAAGAGGATATGTAGAATAAACAAAGCAAGTAAGTACATTTAAATATATTTTTCTGAAGAGAAAAATAAAATAAAAATAAACAGTTGAGTTATAAAACTGAGCTGGAGCAACATTGATATTTTAGGAGGGAGTGACCAGGGGAGCAATTGCTACTAAGGAAGAACTGCAGGAAGCAAGAGAACTGTCCTTGCAGATATCTTGGAAAAGAACTCTTAAGACAGAGCAAAGAGGAAGTGTGAAAGCCCTCTAGCAGGGTAGGTGGAAAGGTGAGAAATGGAATATGGTGGCAATGGAGTCCATGAGGGAAAGAGTTCAGTGAGATCAGGGGCCCAGGTTATTCAGAGCTTTACAGGCCACTGTATGGATATTGGCTTTCACTTTGAATAAACAGGAAGCCATCAGAAGGTTTTAAGACTAAGAGTGATGTGACCAGACCCACATTTTAACAAGATCACACTGACTGAATGTTGAAAGTAGATGGAAAGAGCAAGGGTGGAAGCAGGTAATCAAGTTAAAAGACTGTTTTAATAACTCTGGGAGAGATGATGGTGACTGGACCATGCTGGTGTCAATGAAGATAATAAGTGGTTGAATTTTACACAAGCATTGAAGATAGAACAAAAATAGGACTTTGTGTTGGATCAGATATGTCATGGGAGAGGAAGAGAGGAGTCAGGCATGACTCCAGAACTTTTGGTCCAAGTAACTAAGAAAGGAGTTGCCCTTTAGTGAAATGTGGAAGACTGGAGAAGGAACCTTTTTGGAGGGGACTATGAAGGGATACATTTAGGACATTTCAAATTTTATATGCCTAAGTAGAATGTCATCAGGCAGTTGGACATAGGAATCTGAAGTTGAAGGAAACAGTCTAGGCAAAGACATAAATGTGAAAGTCTTCAACACATAAATGGAGTCCATTCAGATAAAAAGAAAAAAGGTCCATCTTAGTCCATTTGGACTGCTATAAGACATTATAGACTGGATAGCTTGTAAACAACAGAAATTTATTTCTCAGTTCTGGAGACAGGGAAGTCTCTACCAACAGATTCAGCATCTGGTAAGAGCCTATTTCCTGATTCACACATCATCCTTCTGGCTTACCTTCACCTGGTAGATGGTGCTAGGCTGCTTTCTGGGCTTCTTTTATATGGGCACTAATCTCATTCATGAGGATGCTACCCCTCAACACCCAATCACTTCTCAAAAGGCACCAGCTAATACCATCACTTTGGGAATGAGGATTTCAGTATGAATTTGTTTTAGGAGAAAGGGTTCACAAACATGCAGATTATAGCATGAGCCAATGACTAAACCCTAAGACATTCCCACACTGAAAGGCTGTGTGTTCTTTAGGATAGAATCCATTGAATATGGTAGAAAATCCCAGTTTCAGTGTCTGAGATCACATAAGTCTGGAGGTAGCAGGCAGGTCCATGATGTCAACAAGGAACTAGTTTCCTTTTACTTTTCATCTCTGCCATTCCAGGCCTACAACTCCCATCTTTACAATTACCTCAGAGATATAATATGACAGCTTTCACTCTAAATAATGTGTCTGTTTCAGGAAAGAAGAAAAAGTAGAAGAGTTTTCTTGTGACTCTGCTTATACAGCATGGAGGGAAGAAGAGATAGAGGTTATGAACCAAGTTACTGGGGGAGGAGCATGCCTCTATCAGTTCAGAGAGGCAAGATTGTAAGCAAGATGATGAACCTGTCTCTGCCACAGACTTGTCTTCTGAAAATGACAACATTACCACTTACTTCTAGGTTGGTTTGAAAAATAAAAAATATAATATACTTAGAATATTTGCAGCCCATAGTAAATGTTTCAAAATTGGAGAGTAATAGTTACATAAACAATAATCTGAATAAACAGGAACCCATTTGATTACCAATGTGTCTTCTCCAAACCAGCCCCAAGAATTTTGAATTTTAGGAAATGGCAACATTTTAGGGAAGGAAACTAACTATGACTATGACTATGACTATGATTGTCTTTCTTCAGGACTGAAGCTGGCAGTCACAACCAGCAAGCAATGAAGGCTCATTGCATAACCATTCCTGGTGGTTTCAGAAAGTATGTAAAAGTAGAAACCTAAAAGTATAAAGGGAAGGACAAGTTAGTACTTAAAACTGATAATATTGACAAGGATATGATCTAATTTTATACTCCTAAATTGATGAATTACTCCCAAATTGATGTGTGAATTATAGAGTATTTTAGAAAACATACAAGCTTAATTGCCAGAAAAAGATGTTACTTAGGTAACTTTTATCTAAGGGGGAGAGAAGGAAGTTAGCAACCAGGCACTAATATTTATTTAATAACACAGATTTCAAAAAGTTTAATTTAAACAAGAGATTTAAAACACTACATTCAGTAAATACTACAAATTATAAAATCTCCTATATTGTGGTCATAAATAAAATATTTATAAAAGTAGTGGAAATATATTTTTGAGGAAAAATTTTTTTAAATTTTTACCCATTTAAATTTTTTGCATACTGCTAAGCCTTTCTAAATTTGTTCCATTGTTTCCTGTTATAATTGCTAGTTAAAGCTGCAATTAAACTTATTATTCACAAATTAAGGTGAAGTACTAATTTATAAAGATTTGTTTGTTCTCATGTTGCCTCTTTTGAAAAGGGAGAAAGACATCTTAATAAATTCTAGACAAAATTTTACTTTCTAAAGGTAATTTTTAAAAAATTAACTATTGCTTGTGAATTCATCATTTTAGTCTATCTATTTATGTAAATTCATATTTTGGGGCTCATCTACATCAATCAATTGTAATGTGGTTTTACTGGCAACATTTTGTCTGTCTGGGAAAAAAATGTCTTTATTTTCATTTTGAAGGATATCTTTGCAGCTTATAGAATTCTGTATTGGCATCATACTAAAAATCTCATTCCACTGTCATCCAGTTTTCATCATTTTATTTCTCTTGAGAAATTAACATTTTTTTGATTTTAAGCAATTGTATTATGATGTGTTTAGGTGTGTTGGGTTTTGTAAAGATTCCTGAATCTTTGGTTTAACATTTTATATTAGTTTTGAAAACTTCTCTGCCACTATCCTTCCAATTATTGCTTACTCCTATTCTTTCCCTCTTTTCCTTTTGGGGCTCCAGTCACACATATGCAATAACTTCTTACTATTTGTCATACATCTCCAGTTCTCTTGCATTTTTTCATTTTTCTTATGTCATATGGCCCACTTAGTAGTTCCTCTATTGTCTAATGTGCTGTTAATCTCATCAGATGAGATTTTAATTTTGATTATTTGTGTTCATCAATTATAATTTCCAATGGACTGTTTTAAAAGGTTCTGGTTCTCTGGGAAAAAAACTATATATTTAAAATTGATTTTCTTAACTCTTTTCATCACTATTATTTTAAAGCCTTAGTCTGATAACTCTAATATATAGATTATTTACCATTTTTGCATTTTAAAAATGACTTATTTATTATTATTGTTCATCTTTTCTGTCTCCTAGGATATCTGGTAGGTTTTGTTGTTGTTGTTGTTGTTGTTGTTGTTTTGTTTTGTTTTGTTTTTAATGCCAGCATTATGAATGGTCAGTTATAAGGGCTTTGGATTATATGTTTTCTCTAGAAGAATTTTTTTCCCTGAAAGAGAGAAGTTATACATTATCTTGATTCAACGAGAAACTGAGATGATTAAAAGATGTTCTTAGAAATGTATGAATTCTGTTTTTTAATCCCTCAAACATTGTGACAGTGTCTCAAGTTCTTTTTTAGCATTTTAGCCTCTTAGACTCTACTTTCTGCTTTATTGCTTAAATTTATTGCTTATATTCTCACACTGTGCTGTATAGAAATCATCCAACGCCTCTAGGGTCAAAGAGTAACAGAAGTTCAATTCCACTTCTCTACAACTCCTTCTTCTAAAGTCCTAGCTGCCCCACATCACTGAACCCCAGTTCCCTTTTCCTGCTGCTTTTCCTCTTACTTATATACCTGGTGTATTGGGAAATGGTATGAGAAGACCACCAACAAAGAATGTCAGTTTTATATCAATGCATTTGTCTTGCCTCTGAAAAACCAGCCTCTACCTCAGAGCAAAGCCTGTCCAAGGAAGGGACATCACCTTTGTCCTTGGGAAAACCCACAGAGCACTCCTAGGCACATTCCCACCCTGCTAAGTTGTTTATCTACAAATAACAGGAGAGATCTGCTGCACCAGGTGTCCCTGACTCAGTCAGGCTAGGTGGGGATCCATAGCAGCCCCCTAGCAGCCACCAATCATCATGAGACAGGGAAATACCTGGGATGCCAGATGACCCTCCCAGTAGTTTATGGTGGTTGATAACATGTTGGGAAACCATGTAGTTCAGCACGTACTCTTGGCTTAAACCAATCAGTTCAAATGAATACCCCTTTTGTACCGACCAATCACCCCTACCCAACATGTTCCCGCCAGTGAATGTGCTAATCATGTTTTAGAGTTGTTATTTGATTTTCCCGCGGCGTGTGATGATTTGCTAAGAGATGCTATGATGTATGTGAAGTCCCTGCCTTCTCCAAAGAATGTATAAAACTGCTGCAAACCCTGGGCTCGGGGCCTCTCAGCATCACCAGTTGCTGTGTGTGCATGCGGAGGACCGAGCTAGCTCGCAATAAACACCTCTTTGCTGCTTACATCCATCTTGGGTCTCTGGGGGTCTTTTGGGGGTCCTGAATTCGAGCATAACACCTCCAGGATTTTTCTCTAATTGTAAGACCCTGAGTTCTCTGATTCCTTAAAAGCTATTCTTTTAAAAATATATTTGGCTAGCTTTTTTGTTGTTGTTTTGTGTTAAAGAAAAAATGTATTCAATGATATTTGTCACAACACTATATATCAGAGCATTCAATGCCATTATGATAAGTACAGGAACACAACATCAGGTTTTGTAAAGTGCGAGATTGGGCTTAACTTCAAAGGCAGCATGGGCAAGTGGAAATTTATGGTCAAGAAACAAGGTGGTGGGGTAGGTAGAAAATTACTTGAAACATTGGGTTAGGAAATTCTGGCTAAACTCACCTAACAGGATTTTTGCTGAAGAAAGCACAAGGTGATCACACATCACCTGGGGAGGGGGTGAGGTTAAGAAACCTCATCAGCCATCCAGGGAGGTCAGATATTGGGGGTGAGGGGTTTTTGTCAAACTGACTTAGTGGGGTTCTTTACTAAAGCTAGGTTCTACAAGGAAGTATACAGATGGACCTTACTGGTAGATTAGAAGCTTAACTAAGGTTTGGTGAAGCTTAACTAAAGTTTGTCAGTGGAAGGGAGTTAGTCTGATACAAGCTACTGTGCACTAGGTAGAAATGAAAACATTCTAATAAGCCTTTGGGACCTAATTAGGCCACAGGGTGCAGTCTTCATGATGAGATTAGTTCCTTTGTAAGAATAGAGGGACTACAGCTGTCTCCCCTATGAAAATTCAGCAAGATAGCCATCTATAAATAAGGAAGAGGGCCAGTCAAGAAACTGGTAATCCTGTTCTCCTGACCCCAAACTTTCAGTCTTCAGAACTGAGAAATAAAGTTTCCTTGCTTAAGCTACTCAGTCTGATACTGAGATGGGGCAAAGGAAAAGGAAATGGGTAGATAGCATTCCCCATCACCTGGTTGCTGACAACCTCTGGGGAGGGGAAGAATCACATTTTCCAACACAAGCAATCACCCCCTGAATGATTGTCTTCCTGTCCTTTTGGTCACACAGGCAAGGTAAGAGGAGGAGGGGATATGAGAAGAAAAAAACCCTAAAATCTAGAAAAGGGCAGGTTCTCACTCCCTTGAGCCCCTCCTCTATGGAGGAGTACCTCTCTCTCACTCTCTTGTTTGCTCTCATTCTTGCTCTCCCCTATCCTATGAATAAAACTCCTTATCTGTACTTGCTTTGGTGTTTCTCCAGTATTCAGTCTTTAACACCAGAGGAACAGGAACAGATCCTGGTTTTCAAGACTGGTTTCAATAGTTTGTTACTTCATCCCAACTCAAGACAGGATACAAACAGTTCAGTCTAAATAGAGCTGAAGGGAAAAAAAAAAAAACCTGTCCCATTTTCTTGACAGTTTTTTCCTTCACGTGAGCATAGGAGCTAAAGATTCTTTCTGGATATCTGTCCTTCAGTTTTCTCCAGCTTATTAAAGCTTAGTGAACAAACTACTTAGGGCAGAACATATGAGCTTCACAAAGCCAAACATGAGGCTTCTGAGCAGTAGACTCTAAATTCATAATTTTAGACATGTGCGTGTGAATGTGCGCGCGTGAGCACACACACACACACACACACACACGAAAACAATCACACCCCAGTCTTCTTACTCAGGATTGAACCCAGGGACACTTAACCACTGAGTCACATCCATAGCCCTTCTTTTAGAGACAGGGTCTCACTGAGTTATTTAGGGCCTCACTAAATTGCTGAGGCTGGTTTGAAACTCTCAATCCTCTTGCCTCAGCCTCCCAAACTGCTGGGATCAGAGGCATGGGCCACCTCCATGGGTCCCACACCCCTGTCTTCAGGGCATGGCTTGAGTTTAAGGAAATGTTACAATTTGTATCTCCAAAAAGAACACCCTGCAACAATGTTTCACATGCAGATCTACCCACAGGGTCTTGATTTACATTTTTATAACTACATTATTCATTCAAGAAATTTTATGCAAAATAAAAGAACAGTATGGCTCAGAGATAAGCGATGTCTATTTTAGCAAGTGGAATTGCTTGCCACTTTTTGAACAATTTCTTCAGCTTCTACTGATCAAGATTTCAAATGCATTAGGATCTACTGATCAAGATTCAAACTGATCAAGATTCATCATCAACCAGCATTCCTAGTGACACAGATGCAGCATAGAGAGAGAGTAGAGGCCGGAAAACTTATGTGTTTGCCTCAGATCTCAATTAATGGATATTTAAATCATTTCACCAATTATTATATATTAGTATTTATATACCAATACAATAGAAGTTAACAACTATATGGTATTAAAATAAAGTGACATTTTAGTTTCCAGTGTAATATTGAACTTTATCCAAAGAGATACATATAGGTCCCTTTTAATAATGAAAAATCTTCTTCATCAGATAGCAGGGTACTCTGGGATTAATCTGAGGTGCCATAATTAGAAAGACAGAATGTCTATGCTTAAGCTGCTATAAATTTACTACTGATGAATTGACTCACAGGAATAGGGATTTCTATTTAAGATAGATAGTTCTTTGGAAGAGGTACCACTTTAGGGAGAACATCAAAGTCAAGAATCTAACCACTGCCCTTTAGACAGTGCTGGGCATGGCTGAAGCAATCTGGATGCAAAGTTTCAGTCTGAGAGGGTAAATGTTCTGTTTAACAATGTTAAAGATTGCTCCATACAAAGTAGTGCTTTAAAAAAAAAAAAAAAACCGAGGTGCTTAACATTGGCAACATCCCCATCCCTTTTTATTTATTTATTTTATATTTTGAGAAAGGGTCTTGCTAAGTTGCCTAGGGCCTTGCTAAATTACTGAGGCTGGCTTTGAACTTTGATCCTCTTGGCTTAGCCTGCCAAGCTGCTAGGATTATAGGCATGTGCCACCACGCCAGGCTCAAAGTGGTCCTCCTTTAATAAAGCATATCTTTAAGGAAAAATCAGTTTTTCCCATTTGACAAGCAAAAAGACAGGCCACAGAATCTGGGTAGGACAGGAAACATGTAAGGCTCTGAGCCAAGGACCAGAATGTCAGGGACACACCTGCTCACCCTCTGCTTGGATCACCCTGTCCTAACACTTCTTATGACCAATTCTAGAAAACTATTTAGGTGTTAATTCAAATGTCCCCTCCATAAGGAAAACTTACTGCATATGTTCTGCCCTGTGAATGGCAGCCTCTCAGATACCTTCTAACAGTTAAAATTTCCAAGGAATGAAAGAAACAATTTTTAAAGGCATTACTAGAGGGGTTGGGGGGTGAGGGATGGTTCATGGTTAAAAGTTTTCTCTCCTCCTTTGTGAATAGAAGTACCATTTTTTTTCATTATAGTTATTCTTAGAAATTTATGGCTTTAAGAAAAATTTAATGAAGGAATTTACAAACAGTTTATTAGATAAAAATAAACTTAATTTAATTCTTCCTACTACCTAAGCATGTAAATTTTTTAAACCAAAGAACTATATCACCAATTCTGTTTTCAGTTTGCTTGCTAGGGCCTTTTTGTATTTTTGTAAGGTGTAGAAACTTTGAGGAACTAGTGATGAATTCCATTTTACTAATTGTATAGTTTGGACAAGAGGCAATATTGATGGCTTGTTTGCATAAGGTAGCATACTAAGTATTGTTTTGGAGGGTGTGAAGAGAAATCAGTCTCTAAAAGATGTCTAATACAACTAGGAAAGAGAAGAAAAGAAGAAGAAAATCTTTGGTGTGGATCCCTGTGGTATATACTTTATATGGTGTAGTATTCAACAATCTTGCTACAGACAATATAACTTGATTTGGGCATATTTTTTAAGGGGGAATTCATAACCAGCCTACTGAATTCAAGAATCTAGAGAACTAGGTTTGGAAAATGGTGGGAAGTCAAGGACATTTAAACAGAAGAGGTTTGGCCCAAAAATATTCCAATTAACATTATGCTGTTTAAATTTTTTCTCATAGTTCTAAGGTTACTGAAAAGTCTCTCACTGTCATTCACCACCAGGAAATAATCTTGATTGGACAAGATGAGGTTATGTGGTAACTCCAATCTGTCAAAGAGGAGCTAGAATATATTCTCCCTTTATCTTTCTTAGTGGTAAGCAGAACCCTGCCCTCACGAAGACTTACCCATTATTTGAGGTTTAAATCGAAGGAAGATATGGATGCTGTGCAGCCAACCATATGGCACACAATCGCTGTTGCACAAGATCTTGACTTCCTAATGCCTATGTTCACCACCATATTGTACAATGGGACATCAGCAAACACGATGCAAGCAGAGGCTTGACATGTTAAAAATAAACATCTACATGTTAAAAATCTGCGTTCCTACTAACAAAGTGATTCATTACAAGGTGGAAATTTTACTTATCTCCCCTAAGGGATACGATGTGAAGTTTCAAGAGTTTCCACATTTCAACTCTAAGATCTCTGGGTGGAGTCATTCTTCCTCCAGTGTGAGGATACAATCCCATATTTACATATTGTAACTAAAGACCAAATTGTAAACTAAACTATTAATAATACAATCCATAATTTTGTTAGAAAGACAGCAAAAGTTTGTTGTTGTTGTTGTTTGTTTGTTTTAATGGGATTAATAAAAACTTGCAAAACAAAGAAGCACATATAGGTAGAGCCTACAGTAATCACATCTACAACTTTTCACAAGGTACTTAATACTTTCTTCAGCCACTATTTCCTTTGTCTTCAGACAGCACCTTGGTAGATCAGGGTTTGGTTTTGTAAGTAATATAAAAATGAAGAGGGACAATAAACTAATGGAAAATAGTCTTTAAATATTAGTAGATCTATTAAAATTCTACTTATGATAAAATTTTAATTTTCAGTTTTTTGTACTATCCAATAGTCAGTTTTTCTTTCAAAAAATCCTCCCATATTACATGTTAAGTAACTTTTTCAATATTTATTTTTTAGTTGTAGTTGGACACAATACCTTTATTTATTTATTTATTTATTTTTATGTGGTGCTGAGGATCCAACCCAGGTTCTCCCAAAATGCTCTACCGCTGAGCTATAACCCCAGCCCTGTTAAGTAACATTTTATAGCAGTAAAGATTCTCTATAAGCTTTAGAGCTAATTATAAGGAAATATAAATTATAAAGCGTGTTACACTAAGTCCTAAATTTGTGTTTGCTGTTAATCATTACATGAATTTCCCCCAATAAATCTCCCTTCCTGGTATCCATTCTTGGGTTGTCCTCCCCATCATTGATTCTGGATATGGCCATGTGACTGGTTTTGACCAATGGTATATTAGCAAACCTGATCAACCAGGAGCTTGAAATGAGCTTGCAGATCTTTCTCCTAACGATATTTAGCTACTGCCATGTGAAGTTCTAACTGCTCACCTTAAAGACAAAACCACATAAAAGAAGAAAACCAGCCATTCCATTTGTCTCAACTGAGCCCAGTGCCCAGACACTCCATTAATAACATGTAACCCCATGAGTAAACCCAGGTAACTCCAGGTGAACTGACTATTTTCATAAATAAATAGTCATTGTTTTAAGACTCATAAGTTTTGAATGATCACTTACACTACAAATGTTATTAATATTGAACATTGTGTTGTAGAAGAATGAATGGAAGAGAAAAAAGAAATGAATGGAAATAATAAGGTTGTACCAGAAATATCTAGAAAGGAGTAACAACTAACCCTTGGAAAAGAATATTACACCATCTTATAACATTAACCAATAGAGCACAAGCTCTCCTAAATATGGTACTATAGACAAACATGTCTATTATAGGTTCTCCTTTCAATCTGTCTTGGTTGGTATTTTTTTCAGTGATTTGGATGAAAATGTGGCAGTAGGTTTATCAAAAGTACAGAGGGCAAGTGGAATAATGAATTAAATCTATTCATCAGGTCCTTAGATTAAAATAGCAACTATACAAGTGCAGAACTGGAGAATCATATTTTCTAAACTGCATATTAAAAAACAACAACGTGAAACAAAACATAGGGGCTTAAGTTGCCTGCAAGTATGGTAAGAGTCAAGGACATGAGAAGGTTGCCTAGCAGGTGTCAGCAACTTGGCTGCAGTGGAAATGCCCAGCCCCGAAGAAGGGCATCAATGCTCTCTGCCCTGGTCAAACTATATCTACATACTATGCTCACTTCTGAGTCTTCACAATAATGCTTAGGAGAAACGGGGACAAACTAGGGGAGGAAATCCAGGGGAAGACAGGTTTGAACATTGTGCCATTTGACGAACATTGGAAGAGAACAGGAAAACTTGGATTAAAGGCTGCCTTGGATAAAAGACAACCATTGTATGGGATGACATGAAGAAGAGGTTTGAAATTTATTATCTGTGGCTCCTAATAAATGCTTAGCTAAGGTCTGAAAGGAAAATTGTCTTCGTGCTTCAGCCATGTGCTGTTCAAGCCCAGTTACTGACAGGCACATTTTGTATGGCACTTCCTTTCACAGAGAATTTCAAGAGATGTCTCTGGAGCATCCCAGATATTTGACCCTTTCCATCTGTAAGCATGCCCTGGACCCAGACATCAATAGCATCAGAGGAATCCTTCCTCTCTTTCTACCACATCCTGAAATGGCTGTAGGAGGAAGCCTTCAAAATGGAAGCATCTCAGTAGTACTGGAAAAAGATAGAATTTTCTTTGATCTCTTTGGAAGGAGATACTGATGAGAACTAATCTCACTACAACTTTAAGGATCTCATTTATTCATTCATAAATATTCACTGAAATCTGACTCTGGGCCAGGCACTATGTTGAGAATGCTGAGATAAAAGACACCATTCTTGTTCACAAGGAACTCACAGTCTCAGAGGGACATAGGCAAATAGATCACTGTAATGGAACTTGACAAAATGCTTAAATCAAGGGTATTTTCTTAGATAGAGCTTATAGTTTCCCTACTTAACACAAATAACAATAAATTGCTTGTGATTCTTGTAAATTTTTCTGTACTTAATTTCAAATCTTCTGGGGATGAAAAGATGAATATTTATTAAGGAAGATGCATGCCTTCCTAATAAATTAGGATTATTTACTACCAGAGACAGATGGAAGATCTGGATCCTTTCCCAAGACTGATAATACATGGGAAACTTTACTTATAGTTATTATGTTAACAATCTACAATTCTGATAGAAGTTATTGCTCATTCTACTTCCTTGGATTTATATTATACACAATACCTAATTATTCCATCTTCTGCAAAAATCTACTGCTCCTATCCAGGATGATTTGTTCAATGTGTTTGGGATTTTTATGACATGACTCAAATGACTTATAAACATATAACATTATAAAATATTTAGATGTCTTTGCATTTAATTGTTTTTCAAAATTGAAACTTTGTTCCATGTTCAGTTTACAGATGATATTCAGCTCTTTATAAACAATTTTTAATATAAATACCAGAAATTTAAAAATGCATGTAGAAATAATCCCTCATAATTTTTCCAATGATTTTCTTAAATTTGTGAGCAAATTGTTCTTAATAGATTATTGTAAATACAAACATTTTAAAATATTGATAAACTGTTAGATCCCATTTGTCATATATACATATCACATGCTCATAATTTTTCAATCTTGTATAACACATTAATAACATAATTTAAAAAAAACCCAAAACTGGAATTCCACTACCAAAGTTATCACCATTGTAATGGGAGATCTAGGAACAAGGGGCAGACTTTGGGGGACAACCATTCTACTTAAAACTGAGTGAAAAGGACAAGTAATTTAAAATACTTAAGTCATATTGAATACAGGATTATGACTTCAAATTGCTACTTCAAATTGCAGGCTACTAAAACTGCCCTTCTGTAGCTGGTGGGATGTTGAGTTACCATACAAGACAGTCATTTCACTTCTTTAAAAAATAAAATAATTAATTAATTAAAAAATATATATATATAGCATTTCCACACAAGAAAAGCATCTGCTTAAGCTTTTTGTTTGTTTTTTTAATAAAATTAAGTACAACCTTTCTTCTTTAATCTTTTCTCCTAGAGCTACCAAAAACTTGCCTTTATTAAAGAGTAAATACAAATATCTCTGGATTAACAAGAGGAGACATATGAGGACCACTGATGAGACTTGTTATATGAAACTAATTGGACTTGGCTTCTTTCCCACTTGCTTCATCAGAGGCTGAACTCCCTGCATTATTAGTTTCTCTGGTTACTGCAGAGTCCTCTTCTTAGTTTCTTGGTTAGTCATCCTCCCTGGTTTTCTTTTGTTTTCCTTTTCTCTTTTGTCTGCATGTTTTTTTGTTTTTTGTTTTTGTCTCAGATTTGTCCTGTCCTGCTGCCTTTTGTGGCTTTGTTTCCATTTTCAGGAGCATGCTCGGCTGACAACCTCACTCAGCACCCCTTGAACTCTTCTTGCTCTTTCAGTTGAACTGACCTTCTTCTGTGTATCCTGGTAGTATCTGCCTTTTCCACTTACCTTTAAAGGTATCTGGACATAATACATTCTTTCCCATTCTTTGCATCATTTAAAAACTGATACAATTGAATTTTCCATGCTTCCCATGGCTTTTGTCTGACTTGTAGTCACAAGCTTTTCTACTGAAGTTCCCACCTGATTTTAGAAAATGTCTTCTGTTATTTAGCACTAGCTATTTATGTATTATTTATAGGTATATTAAATGAGCCAATAATGTCAAATAAATGACAAGGTTCAGTAGTAATAAATCCTTAGTTCCTTCAACTTGCCTCCAAATACTTTATTTTTTTTTCTTTTTGTTCATCCTTAGGAAATCACAACCTTGTAATAGGTTGGTTTCAGCTGAAGAGAATTTATTATAAATTTTAATGTCACAACTTTGTCTAGTGATAGCTTCTTTTAGGTAGGTTCCTATGTCTTTTAGGATTTTGTAAATCTCTGAAAGCTTTCTTGCTTTCTGACACAAGATGATTTATGCTATCCTGCACATTTCTGAGCTAGGCATTGACTGTGATATTTCTCCATGGATATTTAGCTTCTTTTAGTGAAAAAAAGAGAGACCAGGAACAGAGTAATAATAGTGTGGCATGGGAAAACATTGTCAAAACCACAAAATTTTAAAGTTTATACTGATACTCTAATGCTGTTCACAATGTCCCTACTTAACTTGAGGAATTCTGTAATTGTAGACTTTTTTTTTTCTTATTTAAGTAAGAACATTTACGTATTTCCTTTTTTTGACTAAGTGTTTCAAGATTCCAACACCAATAAACTGAAACAAAACTACAATAAACAGTAAAGTATGGAATGAAGTTCAGCGTGTCATGCATAGACATTCTTGTTTTTAGATCCTAGAAAGGATATTCATTCCAACCACCTGGTTCTAGTTTCATTCTTCAACCTTCATTCTCCAAGTCTATGGAAGTGCTAATATGGTTTGTTTCACTTATTTCCATTTGTTGTGACTTTGAGGTCATTGTCATCCTCCCTGCCACAAGTTTTTCCGATCTCATTAAGTGGCAATGTTGGGCTGCTACTACTCCTTCCTAGTGTTAATGGAAGAGAGTCTAAGGGTTTGGCTATTATACTTCCAGAAAATAGAAAGTTTGTTTGTAGCCCACAAAGACTAACTGCACAATTTAAACTATAAATTCACTGAGATACATTGATGCTAGGCAAATTGATTTCTCCTATTCCTTTTTAATTTCTAGTAATTTCTGCTTCACATATTCAATTATATTTTAGCTCTTCTAAATTTTGCTCTTATGTTAAAAATTTTTAATGTGTCTTGCAGTGTTTCCTGAGCCAAACAACATTTCCTCATTCCATTAGCAACCTAATATATCATGGAATGTTTTACTTGTATATTTATATTTATAAACTTAAGTAATTCACACAGTATTATATCTATCCCTATTCAAAATGTCTAATTTTCTTTAGGAAGATCAAATAAAGATTTAGAATGCAAATAACATATAAAAACAAGCTTTTGAGCTTTAGATAGAAAGTCTTTCTTTTGACCCATGATCCAAATTCACATATTTTGAATACATCATCTGATTCATTTTTATTTACCTGAAACACATTGTTAATTTAATTACAGAACTTCAATTTCTCAGAGGTCTTTGGATAAATAAAAATATCCATTATTTTAATAATTTCTGAATTTAAATTTCCAAAAACTACTTTAAAATATCTGAAAATAAATGCTAATATACAAAGATAATACAGTTTAAGAGAAATATTATCCATATTTACATAATGTAATTGTGTATTTCCATATCAGTTTTTATGCAGAAATCTAAATTCATTCATTTTTCTAGAAAAATGCAGTCACATTAAATTTTGTAGTTTTATTATCCAAAATAGATGTGGCTACCTTTTGAAATTTAATAGGGTTTTAATATTAAATCACCCAATTTTGGTATAAATATTGTAGAAAATCCATTAGTTTTTTTTTTTTTTTTTTTTTTTTTTTTTGCTATTGTGCAACCCCTGTCTTACCAGAACTGGGGCTTTTGCTAGAACAGATATAAAATAGCCACTTTTTTACCCCTCTCAGACCTTTACTTGGGCCCAAGATTCTTATCTCTTACCCTTATTTTTTTCTTCTCACTAACACAAAGGTAAGTTTCTTCTTTTGACCTTAAAGTTCTGACATTTAAAAAAAAATTAGTTTAAAACAGCTTAATTCATATAATTTTTAACTTTGCATATACACATGTATATTACACATGTTTGTCCCTCAAAAGCTCATATGCAAGAAGCTTAAACCCCAATGTGACAATGTTGAGAAGTGTGTGCCCTTTAAGAGTTGGGACCTAGTGTGAGATGATAAGTTCTTTAAGGAGGATTAATGATTTCCTTAGGGGAGTTGTTTCTCATCCTCCTGGAGGTCACCCAAGAGCAGGTTGTTATAAGATAACTTGGTACTTCAGGGGAAGGTAAATTTGGAGCTCAGAGCAACAATGGATGTTGCAGAGGCTTACTCAGGTACTCATGTCCCCAGAAGCAGATATCATTAACTTTTAATAATAGCTGTATTACCCACTCCCAACAGGGGCCTCTGAGGCCTTGTCTTTTATACTAGGTAGCTCTGTACAGACACCTGAGAGGATTCCCCTACTATTCATCCTTTATATTTTTAATGATTTCTCTCTTTGGTGTCTGTGAGGAAGGCAATTAGGAATTTGTCTTTCTCACAGATACCATGATTCTATCTGCCCACAGTTCCTGGTATCAAGGTCCCAGGTTGAATCTAGGACTACCATGTTGCACAAACCCACAACTATTTTCTTTAAATGGTTACCCATAGAGTTAGGTATTAAGACAGCTCAGCCAGGATCCAATTATAGTTTGGGTTCATAACTGGTACAATTCCAAATTTACATAGAGTGGATAACATAGAATGGTTTAAAGGTGAATAGACGTGGTGCTTTCTAGTACTTGAGATTGAATTCAGTCCCATCTAGCCTAGGGATGAACCAGTCACATATGAGATTTTTAGAGAAGGAAAGGCTCTCCAAGTTTGGACAAGCAGATAGACAGGCTCACTAATGGTCTGTTTCTAAAACAACAGAGCCTATCAATGGGCAGAGTTAGCCTAGGCATTCTTTCACATGGAGAAAAAAGGTAAAGAAGATTTACAATGAGGAAGATAAAGAGGTATGGTATTCATCTATAAGCACTCACTCAGTTCCCATCCTACTGACCACCTATGTCATTCTCAGGGTCTGTGTTATTCTAGCTCCTATCAAAACCATACCAAATTATTATAGAGTAAAAAGCAGTTGGGGATTTTTAAATAAATTCACATTCTTTGATAAGACTGCATTGCAATAAGGAAGGAGAAGAGTACTCACCAGTTCATAACCAGGTGACAATCATACCCATGTTTTTTAACAATCAAATGATAGACTTTTCTTTACACACCAATTTTACTTTAGACCCCTTCTAAGAATTATTTTGTGACCAGCAGTAGAGGAAGGGTCTCATGACACTCAAGTAGAAGAGAAAAGAACTTATGACCCTCAGGAAGGAAATTAAAAGAAGTTACGATTCTAAACAGAGAAAGAAAGATAAACTTAGTAGTCATTAGTTAGAAATCTCAAATAGGTTACTTGAAAGGGAACCCTTTATCAAACCTTTGAAAGGAGTGAAAGTTCCTGAATGTCAAAACATCATGGATCTATCATTTAAGGAGACTTTTATTGCTGTATTTAACTATTGCAAGCAGTGCTGCCTTATTAAGGAAGGATGATCATTTTCATCAAATATTATCTACCTAAAGTTGAATCATGGTGACTTTGGACAAGACCCTGTGGTTATGTTAAGAGTATTCAAACACCAGCAGATCTTTCCTTCCCATCTGCAGTAACAGGCACATCTCCTCCCAAAAGAGCAAGCTAGAACATTCCTGGGCAAGCCACTGATGACATATATTTTCAGGACCAAGAGGAGAAATGTCTTCATACTTCAGTCATATGGTCTTTGAGCCTTCTTGCTGGCATTCAGGAGTTGGAATAGTGGAGTCTCTTCTAGGGGAATGTCATTGCTATAGTACATAGCAGCCATTAAAATCCAGCTTTACTCTCTGGATGGTAAATTCACACACAGTCTCATGCCCTTGAATCTTTATCACATCCAGCAATGGTTTGAGGAGTATTCCTCAAAAATGGAGAGGTCCAATATTACTGCAGTATGACAGACTTTATTATTCTAATCCTTCCTGGGAGAAAATACTAATATGAGCCAACCCTCCATTGTAGAATGCATGCAGCAGAATCTTAATTCAGATTAAATACAGAATCAATATAAAGCTTAGCCTAAAATTTACTTGCATTATTTATAAGATGTCCATGTTAAATTGTCACCATGAAAAATTTAAGCATAGTTTAATAAGGTTATTTAAGAAGTGGAGTTTCTAAATACATAAAAGTATAGTACAAAATATTTATGCAAATTTTAAACTATTTATTTTATTCATGAAAGCGAATCTATTTTACCTTTTACTAGAAACAATCTTTGCTTAATTCTAGCTTTGGAGTAACAAGAACAAATTTTTTTCATGGGATATGAATCATGCTTTTCACATCTGGAGATCAAATGCACACAACTAAAAGTTGTCACCATAGGAATTGAATATTAGAACTCAATGCATGATTTTGTATTTAACTAACAAAAATAATCTCAGCTTAGCCACAAGGCCACATTTCCCTCCACTTTAGAAAAACAGACATGATGCCTGCCAACAGAGTTTTCAAAGTTTCTATTCCAAGCCATCTAACTCAGGTCAATAAATAAATAAATAAATAAACACACACACACACACACACACACACACACACACCAAAAGACATGACACAATAGATTCTCAGACTTCAGTTTGGTTCCAAGCGATAACAGTTTAAAAATATCATTAGTATAGAAATATTAATTTCCATCCACAGGCTTAATGTGTTTTATTTTTATGATTCATAACATTTGTACATCTCTATGGATACATTATGGTAATTCAATACATGGATAAAATATTTAATAATCAAGTAATAAGCATATCCATTCTTTCCAACATTAATCCTTTTTATATGTCAGGAATTTCATACTCTTCTATTCATTTAGAAATATATCATAATTTTTTTAACCAATAGTTACCCTAACTGTGCTAAAGAAGAATCAGAAGTAATTCCTTTACTCTGTTTTGGTGCCCCTTATTGAACTTTTTTCCAATCCACCCCTATCCCAGCTCCTTCCCTTCTCAGGCTCTTAACTACTGTTCCATTCTGTTTTTCTATGAGAACGACTTATTGGTTTCTACAAATGAGTAAGAACATGTGGTATTTATCTTTCTGTGTCTGGATTATTTCACTCAACATAATGACCTTCAGTCCCATCCATGTTGCTGCAAATGATAGCATTTTATTCTTTTTTATGGATAAATAATATTCTATTGTGGATATATGCCTCATTTTCTTTATCCAAACATCCACTGAAAAACATCTGGGTTGATTCCATATTATTATTGATTCCATATTATTATTATTGTAAATAATAATAAAATATGGAATCAATAATTTACATATATTATTTATTTACAATTTAGCAATTGTAAATAGTGTTGCAATAAACATGGGAGTGTAAGATTCTTTTTGATATAATGATTTTACCTCCTTTGAATATATACTCAGTAGTGGAATTGCTGGATCATAAGATAGTTCTAGTTTTAGTATTTTGAGGAATCTCCAAATTATTCTCCATAATGGCTGTTCCATTCCCACCAACATATATACAAGTTCCACTTTTTCCACATCCTCACCAGCATTTATCTATTGATTCACTGTCTTTTTGTTGAAAGTCATTCTAACATTGTGAATTTTATCTGCATTTCCCTGATGATCAGTAAAACTGAAAACCATTCACATACTTAATGGTTTTATGTCTTCTTTTGAGAAGTGTCTATTTAGTTACTTCCTTAGCCCATTTTTAAATTGAGTTATTTATTTTTGTGGGTTTTTTTGTTTTTGTTGGTTGATTGGTTGGTGTTCCTTTTGAACTTGTTGGCTCCTTGTACAATCTGGATATCAACCCCTTGTTGGATGAATAGTTTGCAAATATTTGCTCCTGTTTTGTAAGCTGCCACTTAATTCTGTTGATTACTTCTTTTGTTGTATAGAAACTTCTTAGTTTGATATAATCCCATTTGTATATTTTTACTTTTGTTGCCTCACAAGCTTAAACACATAATTATTAAATTAGTTAACATAGATAATATATTCATATTAGATCACATTTTCTGTGTTAGTCTTAAGCATATAAAATAGGTGGTCCCCACTTTGTTGCATAAAATTAAAGCTGAAGAAACTATAATACAGTTCAAGTACAGATATGAAATTCACATGAAGGCAATTATTTTATAATTTATAACCCATTAATATATGATTTCTACTTACATTCAGCATGTAGTAGAAAAGTACAGAACTCATAAACTTGTATTTGAAAGAGATATTAGGTGAGTCATTTAATTAATTCTCTACCCCCTACCCCTGCTCCATGCAGAAGTTTCATCTTTTGCATTCCTGAAACAAAGAATAACCAGGATCTGTTGGATAATTCCACTACTAATGTTTCTTATTCAGGGGGATACTTTTTTTTTTTTCTTGACCACTATGATGGTTAAACTAATCTTCCTGACTTCAAAATGGCAGGATAAAGATGTTTCTAGCCTTTTTCTGCTAAAATTTACAAGCAAACAGCACAAAACACAAGAAGCAGAAAAAGAAACTCTAACACAGGGGAACCAGAATTGAATCCACAAACCCCAAACCACAATGCATAAGAACTAGAACAAAAGATATAATGGTAAATGATTCAACAGAAAAATAGTAGGCTTCACAGAGAAGGAGTTGAGTGGAATTTGAGGTTGACACTCAGCAAGTGGAGACACAGTTGAAAGATACTGTGCCTGGGTGAATGACTTGATGTCTATTGGGATGTTTGTTTTAATTAGGGTAAGGAACATTGGGAATTAGGAATGAAGGGTCCCAGATCCCAAGTCACAAAAACAAATCCCTTTCACAATAGTTGGGGATAGTTCTCTGAGAAGCTTAACTAAATATGTTCTGGACTTTGGGATATGAGGCCTGGAGCAGGATTAGGAACAATGACAACAGGAGATGGTGATTAAAAAAATGAAAGAAATGAGACTCCAGATTAAAAACCCATTAGGTGTCTGAACTGGGATTATAGCTCAGTGGCAGAGTGCTTACTTCACACATGAAGCACTGGGTCCGATCCTCAGCACCACATAAAAACAAGTAAGCAAGGGCTGGGGTTGTGGCTCAGTGGTAGAGCGCTTGCCTAGCATGTATGAGGCACTGGGTTAGATTCTCAGCACCACATAAAAATAAATAAAATATAGGTCCATTGACAACTAAGAAATATTTTTTAAAAAAGTAAACAAAATAAAGATATTATGTCCATCAGTAACTAAAAATTTTTAAAAATATATTTTTAAAAACCCATTAGGTGTCCAACATAATAAATGAAAAAAAGATTCACATCAAATTTTATCATTGTAAAACTTCAGAACATTAGGGATGGAGATCCTAAAAGGTTCCAGAGGGCAAAAAAGAAATAGATCATATGCAAAGGATCAACCATCAGATTGACCTTGTATTTTTAAGAAAAAAATTGAAAATGAAAGACATTACTTATACTCTGACCATAATTATTTTTGTAGAAATTATTTTCAACCTAAAACTTTATATTCAGCCAACTTATCAATTAAGAATAAGTAGCAAAGAATAAGTGGCAAAAGCATTTCAGACAAAGACTCACATATATGCTTTCTCAGAAAGCTGCCAGAGGATATATTCTAGCAAATGAGGAAGTAAGCTAAGAAGGAGAAAGAATGGGAACCAGGAAACGGGGCAGGGTTAAAGGGAATTCCCAGGATGTCATCAGGGGAAGCACCAGGCACCCAATTGTACCACAGGCCTTGAAGGCTACTAGATCAGACTGCAGGAAGAGAGCAAGGCTCTGAGACTATTTGTATAAGGGGATGAAATTGCCAAGAAAATATCAGAATGTATAAATTATCTGACAGATTTGGTCTTGGGGAAAACTATAGAGAGAAATTTTACAGGGTTCTTATGCAGTTTAGAAAAACAGAGTAATCTCGTTACTAAGCAAATGAAAGAAAATTAATGATTAACTCCAGGAAAAATGAAGTTGCACAAGAATGGAACTATAATCACAGTGTTCTGCTTAGTTTAGCAGTGAACACTATGTCAATAATGAAAACATAGAATACAATTTACAATTTGAGATGTAATTGTATTGGGAAAAGGGAGTTTAAATAACAAAATCTTCATCTATTATCATGGCAAGACAATTGATAATGTCAAAAATAGATGAGCTGACAGCAATATAGTTAGCCTTCCACATCTACCTATTCTAAATCCACAATTCAATATGTTTCATATTAGAAAAAAACATTTAAATAAATCTGAGAGCTTGGGGTATAGCTCAGAGGTAGAGCACTTGCCTATCATGCATGAGGCCCTGGGTTTGATCCCCAGCACTTAAAAAAAAAAATCTCCTTTGAATATCTACAGTTTTTCTTTTATCCTTTTTCCCTAAATAATACAGTATAACAACTATTTTCATAGCATTTATATTATATTAGGTATTAAAAGTAACCTAAGATGATTTAAAGTACATAGGACAATATGTGCAAGGTATACAAATACTACACCACTTTATATAAGGGACTTGAGAATCAACAGATTTTGGTTAAGGGAGGGTGTCCTGGAATTTTCCAAGGATACCAAAGGATACCATATGAACATTATTAACAAATGAGAAAGTAAGTTCCAGAATAAATATCCACAACAGTTTAATATTACTACCTCTGGAGAGCACAACAAGGTTGGAAGAAGGTGGTGGGATGAGCTTGTTATTTTTTTTCTTATGACAAGCTTTTTAGCATCATTGATTCTTTAAAGGTATTATCCTATAATATTTGCATTAAAATTAAAATGTTATTTTCAAAAAAATTAATTTATTCCTTACCATATCTAAAAGGCTTAGAAGTATAATTTGTGCTCTTTTAAGGTTGACTTCACAATACAACTCTGAGCTTTATTAATTTGTCTTCTGTATCAGCCTTCTCCAGTTTTGGGGTTCCTATCAGGCCACAGATGTATTCTTAAGAGCTACAATTTTGTACATTTGTATTTATTGGAATTATAATTTAAAATTTATGAGCTTATTCTACATCATCTGAGTAGCTGCCATTTTGGTCGTACTCTGTTCAGGTTACTATAACAAAAATACCATGAGCAGGATGATTTATGAGCAATGGAAAATTATTTCTCATAGTTCTAGAATCTGGGAAGTCCAAGGTCAAGGTGCAGGCAATATAGTGTCTGGTGGGGGCCCACTTCCTCATAGATAGCCATCTTCTCACTGCAATCTCAGATGGGAGAAGAAGTGAGGGTTTTCTCTCTGACGTTTTTTGTTTGTTTGTTTTGTTTTTAGTTCTCTGACTTTTTTTTTATAAAAGCACTGATCCCTGTCATGAGGGCTTCAGTGAATTAGCCTTTGACCACCTCCCAAAGGACTCACCTCCTAATAGCATGACCTTGGGGAGACAAAAACATTCAGATGATAACTAGTAGTAATTATATATTAGTGTCAATGAAGTCCAAATGATGATGACAAGTCATATGAATAAAACTTATGTAATCATTCAAATGGACTGGAAGTTGAGGAAACTGAATCATTTTCTATGTCACATTGTAGAAAAATAACATGAGCTCCAAAGGACTAGCAGTCATTACCATATTCACATTCGAAGTAGCAATTTGGGTTTAACAAAACATTATCTGTCATTTTAAAGTAATTATGTCCATTTGAATCATAGTTTTGGTTTCATAGGGTTTTTAAACAATATGCATTTAAAAATACATATCATATAATAACTATAAGCACAAGAAGGGTATACCTGTTTTCATATTAGTACATATAATAATAATTTAATTCAATCATAGACATTAATTCTTTAAATTAATTTCAATATTATTTGTTATTTTGCTAAAATAATCTGTACATTACTTAAATTTGAGAAGCACTGGCTTATTATTTGTGTTTGTGTAGAGATCTGATTGGGTCAGTTGCCACAATTCCCTATGGAATGCCTCCACTTTGTGGTGCTCACAAGTACTCATTAACTTAGAAGGAAGTACTTTCTCCTTTCATCAATTTTAATTTACCAGTTTTATTATCAAATAATGAAGTAAGCAGCCTTGTTGTCATCACCTTTGCAATTTCTTTATCTTAACCTCTGTTTATTAGGTTCATTCATCCATATAAAAAACTTGTGTCTCCCCTCATCTCAAGAGAAGAAATAGAAAAAGTTTGAGAGTAGGGTTTTTAAAATTCCTTTTATTGCTATGACAATTTGCCAGAAATTTAGTGGCTTTAAAGCAAAAAAAAATTGTTATTTTATAGTTCTAGAGGTCCAAAATCTAAACAACTTCTGTCAGCAGGATTGCACACCTCTGGAGAGTCTAGGAGAGAATGCATTCCCTTGCCTTTTCCCACATTTGATTCTGACCCTCCTTAACTTATGAGGATATTGTGATTATAGTGGGCTTACCCAGACAACTCTGGATAATACTCTCATCTCAAGATCATTAATCACATCTGCAGAGGCCTTTTGCCATGTATTGTAACAATCACAGGTTGCAGAGATTAGGACATAGACGTTTCTGTGGTGGCATTATTCTGCCCTACCACAAGGGGCATTACTGTACCCACACTATCCCCAGAGCATAAACTCTTGATGGAGGCTTTGGAAAAGAGTGGAAACACATTTTCCAGAAACAGAAAGCAAAGCAGGGTAGACACAAATTAAGAGAAAGCCATTGTATGTTGGTGGGGAGGACAATCATTTTCTGAGGAAGCATAAGTAACATTGATGGCTTGAAAAGTGTGGAAAATCTGCTATAGAGGGTGAAAGCAATCCACCATCAAGGAGCACATGGTGGAGTGCTTCTCTTAGAATTCATCTGAGATGGGAACACAGTCACCAGAGGAAGATCTGAGATCGTTCCAATTTCCATGCACATCAAAGTTACACAAAACTCGGGGCCAAAACAGCCATCTAAATTTTTATTTCAAACTCTGCAAATATACCACTGACACCAGAATTCAGGTGGCTCCGACACTTTCTTTTTATTATGCCACTGTTTTTCTTTCTCCATGATTCTGTAAGAAACCTGACACTAATTAGGCTAGCCCCAGAAGGAAAAAAAAAAATGATGACTCATAAACCACACTGGAGATAAACCAAGAAATAAGAAAAATTGATCTCTATCCAAAAGAATGACAATGGTGAAAAACTGCACTCATTAGGGGGCTAAGCAGGATTTAATTTTTTAAAAAAACAAAACATGGAGAGCCTGATAAGTTCTACCAGCTGCTCGTATTCTCTCTTACTATGTCATATGATGTTCATGTTCCCTGCCCCACCCCCTCCTGCTGCCTCCTTGTGCTTGTGGGCTGTGTGTGTTTATATGTGTGTGAGTGTGTGTGTGTGTGTGTGTGTGGTTTCTCTCAGCCCTGTAAGAATGCCACCCGCCTGCCTGCTCCTGCTGTTGCTGCGGCTCTGACTTGCTTTTTAGCTCCCTCTTTCCTCTCTCTTCTCTTCCTGCTTAGCTCCTTGCCTTCTGGTAAGTGTGACAAACACTCCCCCAGGCCCTGTGAGAAGATAGATGAAGGGTGCGGTTTGTGGTGTTCCAAACTTGCAGCTTTGAGACTGCCAGTGAACTGTTGAAGAACTTTCCATTGTTGTATTTGAATAATTAAAATGTGTGGCTCAGGAAGGCATGATGTGTGGGATAGTTTGCTGGGACTGCCTGTACAAGTGAAAAATTCTCAGAGGAGGGTGGGAGCCCATAAAGTTTATAGAAGATAAAATTTAGAAATAATTTCTTTGTTGTAAAATACGTTACTATAAAAAGGATCATTTAAAAGTAACAAAATTTTTTGACTGTGTTTTCACAAAGGCCTCTTTAGGGATTAAGTTGTCTTGTGGCTTACAATGACTCAAGTATTCTGTTTTAAAATACATATGGAAAAGGAGTTTAAAGTTAAATATCCACAGAACTAAGTATTAAAAACCTCAATGACTATGGTATCTGGTAAATGAATAAATCAAATACAAACAAAACACTTGCATGTAGTCTAATCACAGTAAAATTATATGGACAGAGTTTTAAAGTAATTGCCTTAAACTTTGATTTGGTTTATTTTAGATTTATCTCATCCTAGAATAATCTTCCCAACACTTGAAATGCCACATATGGCTTTAAACTAGCAAATGTTTACTATTTCAATTGATTTAAAAATTATTTTCTTGGGTTTCAAGGATGACTTGCTAAATGCCACGATTCATTTTTAGAAGAACTTAAAATAGCTCTGGCTGGACAGCAGGTGCTATGTGTATCTCTCCAAGATTAGGAGGCACAAGTTATATATAGATTAATGTGCATCTAAGTGGAGGTCAGGATAAAAAAAAATCCAGTGACAAGACAATGAAGCTGTTGGCTGCATAATTTGATAATCAAGTTGATGAATTAAATTGGTGAACTTGCTTCCTTCTAAGTTAATGGGTATTTGGTGAGAGCCATAGGTGGGTGGTAATGTCTGTGCATTGAAATTTCCCCTCCCATTGTCATCCAAGCATTTGATGTCTACTCACCTGAGAATAGGAGAAGGAAGCTGTGCTGTTTAGAGAATAGTATGTTTTTGTTTTTATTTTCTTGCCAACAGAATAGCAAAACTTGTGAATTGTGAGAATCTTGCCATAGTTTTATACTGCTAATTATCATCTTCATTATTAAATATTATTTACAAATAAAATGCACCACAGCTTAAAGGACTAAGTGAAATTTATTGCAACCCTAAAAATAATAGTGGCCAGAATCAGCCCATTCTTTCATGCCTGTTCCCGAACAGCCCATATTATATCTGAATTATTTTTCTAGTTCATCTCTTCCCTGTTTATCATGCACTGCTATTTCTTTAAAAATATTACATTTTCCTAGAGCTTTATTACTTAGTAAATAAAGTTGTAATTTATTTTCTTTTTAAAAAAAAGTCAAATTTTTAGAGTGGAATAAGAGGATATTGCAGAAATGTAAGAAATTAACAATATAGGCATCATTATGTTTCCATATTATTTGGTTTAGGTATACCTTCCCTCATTCCCTGTCTTATTCCAATAGCAATGCTAGTTTGATCTTCCAAAAGTGTTTTGTTGATTGATAACTGCATGCTGCTCATCTGGGAAAAAGCATATACTAGAAAACCAAGAAATATCTCCTATAGTAGCATAGTGACGCATTCACATCAAAGCATACTAATCAAATCTTGACTTACAAATCAAAATAGAGTTTAGGGATGTTATTATTATGAACGATTTTAATAAGAACAATGGCTCTTGACAATTTTAACTTTGAAGGAAAACATATATATCCTGTATCTTCAACGATTGTAACTCTATACAGAATTATATAAGAAAATCATGATACAAATTGGCCTAAGCAAAATGTCAAATAATACAAAAATCAACAGCACAAATTAATCAGTTAATATCAATAATAAGAGATGCTACAGAAAATTGTAGATCAAACAAAAAATATGTGGGTAATGTGACTTGATTTGAAAAAGGGCTTCCCGTTGTTTCTACTTTACTAATTGTGATATCAATAGTTTATTAAAGTACAGTCTTTATATCTTAGAAAACATATTAGTTGGTACCTATTTGGGAAGTATCCTGCCCATTAATATGTAACTGGATTAATAAGTAAAACCTAACTGTCCTTACCACTAGTCACTACTTCCAGTATGGAGACTAATCACTCTGAACAGCTCTCAACTGAAGAGTCAACTCTGCCAGGAGACAGTTCATCATCACCTAATCAAAATGGCCTGGGGAAGCAAAACGGTCAGGATTCCTCAACCTCACTCCAAGAACCAGAGCAGGCAACAAGTGTGCACCCTGTAAAGGGAGCTCAAGATATCTCCGAAGAGTTGAATCGACAACTGGAAGACATCATTAACTTGTATGGATCTGCTGCCAGTACAATAGGAAAAGAAGGCTCTGCCAAAACACAGGAGCAGCCTGAAAATGCAGAGGCACCTGACAATGAGGATGGGGACTGTGAGGAAACCAATGAAGAGGCTGAAAGAGAACCCCTTGCTTCTGAAGAACCATCCATAGTCAAAGAACCTGTTGGCAATAAAGAGCAAAAATTGGAAAAGAAAATCCTAAAAGGATTAGGCAAGTAATTATTTTCTAATACATGACTTCTATTTATTCCTAAAACAGGATACTTCCTTCAACCTTTATTAAAAGCCACATCTCATATTTGGATTACCAGAATACCTTCCATCAGAGTTTCCTAAAATTTCTAGTCACTTCCCTTCAATAGAGCACAAGTAAATTTTTCAACACATTGCATATCTACTCTCTGTCTCAATGGCTTCCTATTGCTTTCAGGGAGAAAACCAAAATTTATAACAGATTTTTTTGAGGCCCTAATTATCTAACCCCAAGCAGTCCCAGCTTTACCTCACATCCCTCTGCTCCTCTTCAGCATCCTCTACCTGAATATTATGACCCTGTTACCACTCTCCCTGCAATCATTCTGATCTTCTCTTTCAATTCTTTGAACATGCCATGTTTTATTCCCCAAGGGACTGTACATATCCCAATTTTATTTACCTAAAAATCTCTACACATTCCTCACTGCCACCCCAATTCAGCCATTTGGGCACTTGACTCGTACTCATCATTCAATTCACCACTAAAATGGCATTTCCTTAGCCCAACACTAGATAAATTCTTAACTGTTTTGGGTCTTTACAGTACTATGTATCTTTCCATCATAGCTTTCATCGGTATTTGAAATGATTTTTTAAATTATCTGCTTAATGTATTTCCTCCTTACTAGATCTTTGTCTCAAAAGCAGTGTCTCAAGAGGGTGTATGTGTATTTGATGTCACTGGATGCATATTCCATAGAACAGAGGATGACACATTTTAAGTTCAATAGATATTTGTTATAAGAATGAATGAATGAATGAATGAGAGAGAAATTGTTTAAAGCAAAACTAGTGGAGTCTAGATATAAGCAAAACATTACAATATAGATAGGTTTGTATATAAAATGAGTGTCAATTAGATCACTTAGTAGTATGTGTTCCATTATTATATAAAATATTTCTCACTGCATAGAATTCACCAGAAATGTTATCAATTGCATTTGTCAACAACTGCAGAAAATATATACTTGAACTCTTATTAATTCTTTTGTTCAATGAATATTTATTTCTTAATGCCTGGTCTTTATGAGGCACAGTGAGAGGTACACAAAAATATATAAGCCATGGCCTTTTGGTCAAGGATATTTAGGTATAGAGAGGAAAGCAGACATGTAGACTAATTGTTACATAGGATAAGTGCAAAATCAGGGAAAAGAAATATTTTTTGAAGAGCATGAAGGATTGATAGTACCTAAGATAGCTGTGAAAGAAGAATAAGAGTGCTAATTTTATAGCTATGTACTGAAAGAATGTTAGTTACTGCACATGGAAAGTCCCTCTTCCTGTCTTCCCTGGTGATTTTCACTGGAACACTTCCTACAAATGCCACCTCTTATGCCGTGCCCAGGTAGAGTTAGCCTCACTTTCCTTAATTTGCCACTAAATTTTCTGCATTTTTAGAAATGGGTTCAAACTCCAATAACAAATTATTATCTGCAAACTTAAAAGTAAATCTCCTTTGCAGAAGGATCTCCTTGATGATTGAACTCATTGTTGCAAAGCTTTCAAGAAGTGCTAAAAGATACATTCTAATGACAGACTTGATCCACTCACCATAAAGATGAAAAGTATCCAGAAAAATATCTTTAAAATAAAATAGCTTCAAGTTCCAAAGTATAAGGTGGAAAGAATTCCAGTGTCTTTAGAAAATAGGGAAATATAATAAAATTACACTGTGGTATAGAGCAGTTTTTTCTTTCTCTAATCAGAACATCTTAGACATGTCCCTTTGCATTAGTCATTGTTAAAGTTTCCATAAAACCGTATCCAAAATCTCATCCCAGAGTTGAACAATTTCAAGTGTTCCTAAACAGAATAGTTCTTAACCATTTGTTTTATCATCCTAAAACTTACATAGGAATCCATGTGTGTGTGTTGTATTGATGGAAAAACATGAATAGGGATAAAATTCAAGGTATCCAATTTTGGCTTCTTCTTTCTATTCCATGAGTTATTTCATAATTTGTTTTAATCTTACAATTACCAAATAATCAGAATGCTTTTGTTTTTTATTTTTAGTATAAGAAAAATTCTGTTTCTCTAGTACTGCACTGTCTACAAGTTACCAAGTTCCAAATGAATGTGTTTGACTAGAATCAATGTTTGTGACTCAGAGACACACTCTAATCACCCTTGTGGGGCTAAGCACTTTTCTGTGCCATCCCATTCAACATCATTTGCATGTTTTGTCAAACACAGTACTATTTTTGTTAGTAAATTAAGACACTTTTAGGCAAACCTATACTAAAAATAACCACTTTAAACTTATTTCAGTTATTTATTTTAGGAGATTTCTTGACTGCTTATCAATTAAATGACGCTGCACTTTTTCTACATCAATGGTTTTTCAAACTTAACTTTGCATTAGAACCAAATGCAGAATTGGTCAAAATTCTGAGATTTAGAACTGGAAGGTCCAATGTGGGGGCCAAGGCACCATGACAATTTTGACACAAGTAGATGTAGAAGCAATGTTGCTATGGCTCCAGAAAGGGATTCCTCTACCCTAATGGAGAAAACAAAGTTCTGGCTGTAGTCTTCTTCTAGAACCTTTTTATTAAAAGTTCTTTAAAAAAATATTTTTATTAGTTATAGATGGACACATGTCTTTATTTTATTTATTTTTTATATGGTACTGAGAATCGAACCCAGTGCCTCACACATGCTAGGCAAGTGCTCTACCATGGAGCCACAACCCCAGCCCTATTAAAACTTCTTTTTAATAAGTCATTCAATGCATACTTAAAGATCTACCCTTAAACTTTTCTTTCATTCTTAATTAAAGTCTTTAACTATAGTATTGTAAGGGTAAAAGAAATTGAAGTTAAAGCGTAAAAGTTAAAGGGTAAAAGACCGGGTGTTGTAAAGTTTCTAAGCTGCAAGGTCTGAGTTAAATTTCTGTAGCTGTTAAGACAATGCTTGGAACTGCCCAGTAATAAGGGCTCTGTGTGGTCCCACATAGGCATTGCAGGGCCTGGACCAATCAGTTTAAATGTAACCCCCTCCTTAGGAATGACCTATCACTCCAGCCTGACCTGTTCCCGCCAATGAATGAACCAATCATGTTTAGGAGTTGTTATTCAATTTTCCCGCGCCTAATGATGATTTGTTCTGATGTATACAAAGCCCTCCGCCCTCCCCAAAAAGTGTACTTAAGCAGTGCTCAGCCCCTGCTCGGGGCTCTGGGCTGCTTTCCCTTCTTGAGTGGGCACGGAGCCCCAGCATGCTGGTTCAATAAATCCCTCCTTCTGCCAATTGCATGAGTGGTCACTTGGTGGTCTCTTTCTCCAACATTTCGCGGGATCCTTACAGTATTATCAGATATTAGTTGCTTTATTGGTAGTTTTGACACACTGAAATGTCCTGACTCCATAATTCAAAATTTTCCAAAGTATATTATTGAAGATATATGATTTTTCAGACAAAATTAAACAGTTTCCTCAATGCCAGAATTTTCTGATCTCCGATATACACATACACAATGAAAATCCCAAATAGTGATGGGCACAGATTCCATCATTTCCTAAACTTATTAAACCAGCAAGACCTTTTTACCCCAGGACACCCTGAGTAAGTTGGAAATGTGTCTAAAGCCAAACACAAAGGACTTGCTTTTCCCATAGAGGATGCTTATTTTCCACAGTCAATGCACCCACACTAAAGCAGTTGGGGAGCATTTAAAATTCCTTTAGCTGGTAGAATTTCTTTCCCTTGGGCATCCAAAGAAAAACAAACAAAAAGATTCCCCATTATATGATACTATGTTAAAGTTTCTACAAGTGTCTTGTTAACATCTAAAGTATCCCCCATGCTTCCCCACCCCACCCTTCAGGGTCATAGTGATTTAGTAATCATTTCTTTGACAACCTTACATGGACTGCAAAAGTACCACAAAATAATAAGATTAAGACAATCATAATATATAATATACCTTCTAATACTTTGGTTATAGCTGACTGACTAGGAAGTCATAGGTTTTAAGTATAAACCTGGGAGAAAAACAAAGCTGATACACAGGTCCATTCTGAGCTCAGAATCCATCTAGTCAACTAATTTTATACACAGGGAAATTAAAATGCAGAGAGTTTAAGAGTCTGACAAAAAAAGGGGGGTTACTCTAGGACTAAACTCAGAATCCATTGAGTTAACCCACTAATCTTATAAACAAGAAAATTGAGGGTGTAAAAAATGCAAAGAAAGGTTGCTCAACAATGACAGAGTCAGTTTTAGAACTCATGTCTCCTCTTTTTAGTCCGGTGTGAATTTAACTACATTATCCTTCCTATTCTCTAGATATATGAAGCTTATTTCCTTGAAAAGATATGCATAGATGCTCAGTAATTATTTGTCTTACATATGTTATTTTTAAAATTATATTATTAGGGACAATTAATATTGAAATGTCAATTTGGGTCTAACATTGAAAGAATGTTTATAATATTACTGTTGTAAGTTTTGATCACAACATATGGAAACCAGGAAGAGGATACAAAGGCACACAAATATGTATTCAAGACAAAATTTTGGTCCCAAAGATCAAAAAAATAATTTTGGAAAAGACAAAACATAGTTTTGGAAGTTTGAACACATCAAATCTACATAAGTTGTCCACTATATTTAGTATAAACAATCATTACTATGCTAGAAGTTCAGGAAAAATTCTGGCCCACATTGCTACAGCTGGTTCAGTTGTCTTAATTTAAGATTTTTAATTTCTTTGATGTGAAAATAATACCTTCATATTCCAGTATAATTGTGCCAGTGACCACAGCCACATGTGACACTCTAGCTGCACAGGTGGTTCAACTTTCATGTAGACTTCTATCCAACCTAGCATTTTCTTTGTTATGATTTTCCTGCTCTTTAATTTTAATTTTTATGTTTCCTATTGGTGCATATTAATTACATAGAATAGTGGGTTTTATTGTGGCAAAACAGAGCCTTTTGCAGTGTGGTAGCCATATGCCTTCCCCAGCTGTAATGGGGAAGAAGTAAAGCTTGCTGTGGAATGACACATCAAAGAGGAGGCAGGTGATCCCCCTCCTGATATGATGTTTCACAGTCAAGTCAGTTGTTTTTGCTCTGTATCTAACTGTGTCAGCAAATGACCCTGTTTCCATGGGAATGTAATTATAGCTTTTCTTAGAGGATAAGCAATTCTCTAGCTATTCCCCTCTTCCTCTGTTATGCACACAATATCCTAGTCAGACAAAAACAATTCAAGTTTAAAACCTAAGGTCTCTGATGTCACAAATTTATAAATTGGGCACATACTCTATCTCAAATTTGTTGAATTTTTTGTTTTTGTTAAAGGAAAGAATAATTTTCAAAGGTGTATTGATATATTTGAATGTTAACCTTCTATACAAAATAATGACTTTTAGAGCAGAAAGGGCCTTAATGAATACAAAGGTTAAATAAACAATAGCAACAATAGACTGTCTGTACAGCTACTGAAAACAAAACCTAAGGAGAGAGATTCTTTTTTTTTTTACTGTGTATGCTAAATTATTATTTTTTTTATTGGTTGTTCAAAACATTACAAAGCTCTTGACATATAATATTTCATACATTTGATTCAGGTGGGTTTTGAACTCCCAATTTTACCCCAAATACAGATTGCAGAATCACGTCGGTTACACATCTACATTTTTACATAATGCCCTATTAGTAACTGTTGTATTCTGCTACCTTTCCTATCCTCTACTCTCTCCCCTCCCCTCCCCTCCCATCTTCTCTCTCTACCCCATCTACTGTAATTCATTTCTCTCCTTGTTTATTTTCCCATTCCCCTCACAACCTCTTATATGTAATTTTGTATAACAATGAGGAT
This sequence comes from Marmota marmota marmota, assembly GCF_001458135.2. NCBI lineage: Eukaryota > Metazoa > Chordata > Mammalia > Rodentia > Sciuridae > Marmota > Marmota marmota. The sequence goes on along the minus strand of NW_025999842.1, from coordinate 55,198,885 downwards.
CTCCCTCCATTACCTCCAGGCGATGAATTTCCCTCTTAAAACTGCTTTCATTGTGTCCCATAGATTCCGATATGTTGTGTCTGTATTTTCATTTATCTCTAAGAATTTTTTGGTTTCCTCCTTTATGTCTTCTGTAACCCATTGATCATTCAGTAACATATTGTTCATTTTCCATGTGATGTAGGATTTTTCCTTCCTTCTTTTATCATTGATTTCCAGTTTCATTCCATTATGATCAGATAAAATACATGGGATTATCTCCACCCCTGTANTTTAATCCATGTTACCAGTCTATGTCGCTTTATTGGAGAGTTTAAGCCATTAACATTTAGAGTTACTATTGAGAGAGATTCTTAATGGGGAGACAGAACCACTGGACTCACTCAATTGTTTCTAACTCCACCAAATAAAGCAAGTAATGATTTCATTTGTCAGTACTCAAAATGAGAGGTGTCCCAGCATACACTGAAAGTCACAGGTGAGAATAAGACCTGTCTTTCCTCTAGTTGTAGTATTCACATGATACCAGTGTGAGATAGTTGGCTTTGTTTTATCCTATTATTATCAATGTTTACTGAGCACTTGCCATTGGCCAAACACTGCTAGGCCTGATCTACTGTAATCACTTGCCTTTAATGAGTAACAATAACCCGGAGAGTAGTTGTTCAATTTCCTGGTCTAAAGTCAACGGTGCAGATCATCCCAGATGCTAGAGGAGTAACTGAAATCATGCATCCAGTAAGGGTGGGGCAGCAGTGACTATCAATTGCAAAGGAAAGCATCATGCCACAGGCTATAAATGAGGAGATGAGAGGCCCCACTCTCGCACACCTTCTCCCTTGTCTTAGGCTGTGTCTCTAATCTGAATTAATTCACTGGGCAAAGACAGATAAAAACTAATGGCTGGGAATGAGGTCATTTTTCTTTATTTCAAAAGAATTTTCTTTTATTTCTCTGGGTTTCCCTAGAATCCAAATTCCCCATTGGAGTACAGTGATTTAGAACAAGAAGAGTAACCTTGGATTCAAGCCTTGGTCATGCCAGCACTAATTATATAACTTTGGTTTTTTTCTGAGTCTTAGATACTTTATCAATAAAAGTAAACCAGTTAGTCTGGATACTCTTTGAAGTTTCTTCTAGACCTAAAATTCTTAAATTGCATGTAAGGTTGCCAGATTAAGTAAATAAAAATAAAATATGCCCAGTAAACTTTGAATTTCAGGTTAACAGTTAATAATTTTTTAGTACATATTCCATGCCCATAGTTCCTCTTGGCAACCCTAATTCCATCACACATTTGCCTGTCCGGTATGGAAGCAGATAGTCTAGCCAAGATGAAATGTCGGTTCTTGAGGAATAGGTTGTCAAAATTGGTTAACATTCTAGTGTGAATTTGTGTCAGAAAACATGGGCTCTATTGGTTGGTTTGACCACCCCACTTTGAAAACCCTGAGAATCCCTGTTAAATAATCATGGACAGATTAGTTTTAAAATGTAGCACCAAGTCCAATTGTGAGCAGAAAATGAAACTGCCATCAGAGATTAATAAGGCCTGGGTGGGGCAAAGGAAAGCCTGAGAAGCCCAAGTCCAGAATCATGGAGACAAAAAAAGAACTGTGGAAAAGTTCTTCCATGTTTCAAATGTTTTCCTTCTATATTGATCTTATTCTGTTTGGTGGGATATATGATTAGAGTTTACATTACATACGATAGGATATATGATCATAGAACAGGTTTGTGAGCAAATAGAGGAGAAAGGGATACTAAAAGAATATGGACGGGGGTCAGTAAATGAGCACACTACACTGTCAAGTTTCTCTGCTTTTAATTGTAATTTTAGCAATTCCATGTGTTGATACTGGCCTTTTCATGCTAACCAGGAATTTTGATTTGTTGTTTTGCTTCTTTCTTATGAAAGTAGGAAAATAGGTGATTTATTCTTTCATAAGTCAGTATTTTGATACATAATGTGTCTTTTGAATATTAAGAATACAAGGCAGAAAGTAACAAGAATGAATTCTTAAGATGAAAATTTGGGCATTATTCTTATAGCAAACATTGAGAGTTTACCATGACATGAACTTGTAGCATGCATTTTTCATAAACTTCTCAGCTAATCATAATCCTCACTCTATGAGGTAGGCGTCATCCTTTTGTATAGGAAAAGGAGGCTGAGGCAGGAGGATCATGAGTTCAAGCCAGCCTCAGCAATAGTGGGCACTAAGCAACTCAGTGACACCCTCTGTCTAAATAAAACCCAAAATAGGGCTGGGGATGTAGCTCAGTAGTCTGGTGCCCTTGAGTTCAATCCCCAATATCTCCCTCCCAAAAAAAGAAAGAAAATTGTATCTGAGGTTTAGAAAGGTTAGTAACTTGGTCAATGTTGGTAGTAACTTGCAAGTAACCAATCTGAGATACCAGTCCACATCAACTGACTACAAACTCAACACTTATTTTTTAAGTAACACTCCTCTATGCCCTTTTTTAAGGCAAAGAAGCCAACTTGCTAATGCAAAATCTGAACAAGCTACAGACACCTGAAGAAAAGCTTGATTTTTTACTCAGGAAGTATGCTGAATTGGTAAGATCTTTGATTGGCTCTTTTTTTTTTTTTGATCAGCAATATCAAAACTAAAATTCATAAAAGAAGAATTTTTTAAGGAAAAGAAAAATTGATAAATAACAGTAAAAGAAAGAAAAAGGATAGAATCAGAATCTACCTTCACCTATGTGCATAATTTTGGGAATGAGAGAAAAGTACAGATAATTGAAAATCATGGATATTTTTAAGTTCTTTTAAACTTTAGAATAAAGCAGAAATATACTCAACATAAGGATAAATAAATCTTAAACTATTATTCAGTCATATCTCCAAGGAACAAAGGAAGGAAGGCAGAGAGTTGAATTAATGCTACCCCTCAGTTTATGGCACACTCTTGTCTGGTATGGCTCATTTCTCTATTTCTCCTTCTTCTCTCCTCCCCTACAATAGCAAAGTAGTCGTTCCATAAGAATTGTTCTGTGCCTACTTCCAGGTCCTCCCCTGGCAGCCTTCCTCTCAACAGGGCCCCAGAATCAAGGGAAGCCAAACCAAGTTATGCAAGAGTTGTTGAATGGCATCTTCTTCTCAGGCTTTAGAACTGGCCAATAAGAGAAAAGAGGAGGGCTCAGTGAGGGCAATATCTCTAGTTTCAATAAGAAACTAGAAAGAAATAGATCCCGGCTGCCCCTTCAACTTACCTACTCATACCAAGGCCATTCTTGTTTGGTTTCTAGAGCCCCGTTCTGTACTTGGCTTTACTGGGTTGCATTCTGAATCAGCACAGGATGTCACTTACAGTGCTGCATTACCACAGTAGTGTATTGGAGAAGAATCACTTCTCCAGCCTGACCAAGATTCCTCCACGAGTCAGGGTTGTTCACCTTGGCCCCAAGGACCACCTGAACCCACTCATCTTCCTAGTCAAGCAGTCATCTCCACAGAGGTTATTTGCTAGGAAATCTAACTCAATTCAAACCTTAATTACTATACTTTGGCATTTGTTTATTCTCCTATAACAAACTTTAAAACTCCAAATATCATTCCCAGAAAAAGTGAGTAAGGAAAAAATTTGCTCTCCAAAATTCATTACATTTCTTTTTCAGGATTGAAAAAACATGAAGAGTTTTAATTTTTTACTTGGAGAAGAAAGCCTATTTCCTTGCTCATTAATTTGGATATTAATGTAGAAAACATCTGAAACATCATTGTTAACATGGAATAAATCATAAATTTCAAAGCTCTGAATCAAACTGATACTTTAGTTCACTCATCCTTATAGCCTGAATCCTGTAATATTATCCACCATTGTATTCATTAATAAATAAGGGTAAGTTCATTAATAAATAAGGACACATGACTAAATTAAGAAATGGCCTAAGAAAAACAGTTTCTGCAAGTTTTTTTTTTTTTTAACTTTTAGGTAGTTAAAACAACATCATTAAAGCAATTCTAATTTAGCATTTGGTATTAATTTTACTTTTTTAAAAGAGAGAGAGATTGCAGATAAAATCCTATATGCCTGTTACGATTGTACAGAAAAACCATGCTTAGGTGCATTGTTAAATCACAAAACCCAGCATTTAGCTAAGGTTGACTTAGTTGCAATATGTTTACTTTCATTTATTAAGAAGTTCCATGCATTCATATGCATTCACATAAATCTGAATTATTTCAATAAAATTATCCACATACTAAATTTTTTAAAAAAGATCAGAAAGAGATTTTATATTAAAAAGAAGTTTCACTTAGATCAAAGTAAAATATATTTAAATTTTAGATTTGTATGATCTTGCAGTATAACTAAAATGGTAAATAGTCAATGAGTGAGCACAAATCATCTCTTTTCCAGCTTAAAAAATACATGCAGGGTACCTTCCTTCTGACACTCACATAAAGCCACATTAGGACAGTGTTCTCCAAATGGAAAGTTTTGTCCATCAAGGGACAACAGGCATCTGTCCGAATATAGACTTGAAAGTCAAAGTGGGATAGAATTATTAGCATATAATGCACAGGGGCCAAGGATGGTACTAAACCACCAACAATGGACAAGATATTGCCCAATAAAAAATTATGTGGATCATTGTGTCAATAGTGATGAAGCTGAGAAGCCCTGTAATATGATTTAACCTTTAAAAGGTAGTCTAAATCATAATGGTGATGACAATAATAACAATATATAAATTTAAAGGAAGAATATGTCATTTAAAATTTAAATATAAGCATGGGAAATTTCACCACTGTCTAATAACAATGGTGTGACCTGAAAGAACAACTTAGAAGTTTAGCATGAGAAACATCATAGAAGATCACTGCCTTTCCAAGGCGGCAATCAGTATTTTTAGTAGCATGGCTCTTGTGTTTTTCCAATGCTAATTCCCACTACTAAGTAGAAATTGCACATGAGTATGAAGGTAGAACATCAAATACACATATCTTTGGCTTAACTGAGGGTTTATAAATGGTTATTTCAATGTAGGAGGAGAAAGGGAGGAAAAATCAAAATGTAAACGGAAGAAATTGTGATAGAGTGCTGTTCATGTACCTCAGAAAACACAAATGTCTTTTTAAAAGAGGGAAACTGAGGCACAGATCATGGCTTGTGTGAAATTTGTACCCATTTGTGTCAAGCTCTTTGAGACACCAGGAATAGCTGGGGTCTAGAAGCACCAAGGGCTCTCCAGGGCTTTTCCTTTCTGCTAGCCAACAAGGTCATTATTAGGACTAGTACCTTCCTAACTTAAACTCTATTCAGACCCTAAGAGAACTGAGTCTAACTAAGCAATGATCTTTAGAAAAAGGGATGCTGCTTCAACATGACTACACCAATGGTCAGTTTCAGATTGACATTCCTAGAATCCTCCTAGAATCTGCTAGTCTCTCTCTCTCTCTCTCTCTCTCTCTCTCTCTCTCTCTCTCTCTCTCTCGTGCTGGGGATTGAACCCAGGGCCTTGTGCTTGTGAGACAAGCCCTCAACCAATTGAGCTAGTCTCTCTCTGGTAGCTTGTAGAGTTTGGTCCCCATACTCCTCCACTGAGATAGGATTCCAAAATAATGCTTCCAGATTTTGCAAGTAAAAATTCAGTACACACAGTTAAATTTACATTTCATTTGTAACATTTTTTTTTTTTTGGCAAAAGTGTATCCCACCAGTATTTGGGATATATTTATACTAAAAACTTATTCCTTATTCATCTGAAATGTAAATGTAACTGAGTGTCCTGTATTTCACTTGTCAACCCTATCTAAAATTTTACCATTCCAAGATGAAAAGAACAGGGGTAAACTGGTTTCATTTCACAAGCCACTCCTGGTAGTTTAGTTGTAGTTTCTAGAGGGGCGTGAGAAGAGCTTACCTGGGTTCGCAAATAACATGCACCATGATGTGTTTTCAGTAGGCATGGAGTGGGTGAGCAGGGATGGGTGGGGAGCAGGGTAAATTACAGCAACTTGCCTTTCATGCTGTTTAGCTGTGCACTGGCTATTCCCAATGCTATGGTGGAAAACTGTCAGTCCTTAGGTAGTTGAGGGATACTTTCTATTCTCCTTCCTACACTCAAAGTCCAAAGTTATAAAGAAGACAACTTTATCTTCTACTTACCAGAAGACTGCTTTTCTCTTTCCTATTTTAAAAATAGCACTGGAAGTTTGTTTTGTGAAAAATGAAATATAATCCAAGCAGACAAACTGTTGACCATTGTATGAATACAGGTTTTGCTATGAATTCTGCCAGTTTCCAGATTCTGAGATATGTCTTTCTATCTTGTCTCTGGCATCACTAAATAAACTCAAGAAAAATATTTTTAGACTACCAAAAAAATTCAAAGTAAAAAGATACTACTAATTGTAATGTAAAACATAAATATGCTCTAAAAACTATATCTACAAATATCACAAAGGCAACATTTGTGAAATTCATGTGTTTCCAGAGGGACAGATAATAGCAAAAAAAAAAAAAGTTTCTGAACAACCACAGAATGGTCTCTAGATTTTATCCTTTTCTATCAACTGCAAAGCATTCCTACCCAGTTTCTGTTATTTTCTTTCTCATGCGTATCCCCATGCCTAGCTGGATGAACATCGCACAGAGCAAAAGAAGTTAAAGGTCCTACAAAAGAAACAGATGCAAATCCAGAAAGAAAAGGACCAATTACAAAGCGAACACAGCAGAGCTATCCTGGCTCGAAGCAAACTGGAGAGTCTGTGCCGAGAGTTGCAGAGACACAATAAGACACTGAAGGTATGTGTCACACTGGCTTAGGAAAAAAAAAAAGAAAAAAGAATGACACACTTTCTTGCAGGCTACATTGACATGGGCAGTTACTACTACTTGTGAAAAGAGCATGAGTCTTAGAATCAGAGCAGTATGTTCAAATACTGGCTCTGCCGTTTGATCGCTTATGACCTCCAATAAGTTATTTTACCTCCCTGTGCTTGTTTCCTCACCCATAAAATGGTGATTATCCCAGCTTCACCATGTGTTTGGGGAAAAATTAGATCCTATATGTGTGTGGTGCTCACAGACATAACACAGTGCAGACCCTCAATAAGTGCTATTTCCCTTACCTTCTTATTAGGTTGAGTATTTTTTTGTTGATATTGTTTTATTTTGTTTTGTTTTTGGGGGGTAGTCCTAGATTACTTTAAAATATTTGTAAAAATTCTTCATTTTATTTTATAATGAATTCTGCATGACATGAGATAAATAGACACAAATCTAGTTGATACAATAAGTGAGATTGAGAGCCGAAATGTCAACTGAAAAAAGAAGATACTTGGAAAAACACTGAGGCGCTCTGGATTTAATTATTCAATCTCAAAATAATAGACTGATTACTTTCCTCAAACTTCATGGGTTTCAATAATTACAGCATAAGCCCCTAGCAGTGTGATTAATTCGATTATGTGCAGACACTTCCTCCATTCAATAAACCACGATGCAGGGCTCTCTCGATGATAGTACTGTCTGTACCCACATTTCCCTTTCCAGAGGAAAATCCCAAAGCAGTTAACAAACAGTAATTAATTAGACACCAATGTTCCTGTGAGGTAGTTATTATTAAGTGTGTTTAAAAGGAGATACCTTAAGAACTAAAGACATAAAAATCCTTGTTTAGTTTGCACAATGAGTTGGGGGGTGGGGGAAGGAAAGACTAGTTGTTCTGTGTACTCCAAATTGTTTTTGATACCTGGAAATGGAAGTCCAGTGTGATGAACTCTTAACTCTCAAATGACAAGTCTGAGGAGATGAGCTTCTGGCATCTTTTCAATGATTGAACTAGGACTATCAGAAACCTAAAATAGATGGGGGCCTGGAGATGGGAACATTATCCTAGGTTTGGTCAGCTTTTTCATTGCTGTGAGTAAAACACCTGACAAAAACAATTGTAGAGGCGGGTAAACTTTATTTGGGAGCTCACAGCTTCAGAGGTCTCAGTCCATAGGAGGCTGGCTCCATTCCTCAGGGATCAAGGTAAGACAGCACCGCATGCCAGATGAATGTGGCAGCTTACATGATGATCAGGAAGCAGAGAGAGACTCCACTCACCAGACACAAAATATATCCCCCAAAGGTACACCCCCCGCCAATAACCCACTTACTCCAGCCACTCCCCACCTGCCTGCAGTTACCACTCAGTTAATCCCATCAGGGGACTAATTCACAGATTGGGTTAAGAATCTCACAATCCAATCATTCTCCTCTAAATCTTCTGTAGTTCAGATAAAGTGCCTGGGTTCAATCCCCAGTTCTAGGGAAAAAAAAAATACTGCAAAGAGATATAACTAAACCTCTTCTTGCATTGTCTCACACATGAGCTTTTGGAGGACACCTTATATCCAAACCATAACAATCTTCAAGTCAATATATGTATTCCAGTGATAGTATTCCGTGTTTACATTAATTCTTCCAATTTACAGTACAGTCATGTAATGAGGAGATACAACTAAATCAGATAAGGTGAAGAAATGTATCAAGAAAGAGATTAAAAGAGAGAATTATGTGGCTTGGACCCTCTGGGGAACATTCAAAGGCAGAATGATAGAATAACAGAAACCCCTAGAGGAATGCCTGAACACCCTCAGTCATGGCTTACAATCATGGACAATGAAATTATATACTTTTATTATGCCAGGAATTGTGCTAAGTGTTTTATGTCTGTTCTTTCATTTGATCTTCACCAATAATGCTGTGAAAGTTAATATCTCCACTGATGAAGAAACTGAGACTTAACAATCCAAATCAGTTGTCCAAGGTCATGAATATTTTCAGTGCCAAAATCAGGATGCAGATTCAAAATATTTTCTAACTTCCCTTCTGATTTTTTTCTTTAACCTGTAGGTTACTTACAAGTATTGTTTAATTTATATAGCCCATCATTCTGTCTATACTGATGAACATACTATGAGTACTGAATGTTAATGTAGCACTCCATAGGTAACCATTAAGTTTAGGTCATTTATGTCTTTTCTGAATTTTTGTCCCATTGCTGAGCAATAGTTGTCAAAAATCTACTCTGTGGAATTGTCTTCTACTTTTAACTTTATTAATTCTTTCTTCATGTGTCTCAAAGAATTATATTAGATATATACACATTTATGAATATTTTGTCTCCTTGATGAATTGACCACTTTAACATTAGAAAATGTCCTTTGGTAATAATCTTCATCTTGATATTTATATTATCTGATATCAATATAGCCACTCTAGTGTTCTTTTATTGTTTTCCAGGGATATCTCTTTTCATTCCTGTATTTTCAACTTGGGTCTATAAGTTAAAGTACATGTCTTATAGATATACTTTGTAGTTGTAGGTACCATGCTTCTTTTCATTCATTACTTTAATTAAAGTAATGGCCCATTAACATATAATGTAAATACTGATGTGGCTGGATAAAATTGTAGACACCATTATATTATTTGTTTAGTACTTGCCACCTGTCTTCTGTTCCTCTGATCTTTCTCTACCTTCCTTTGGATGATTTGAATATTCTTGAAAACATTTTCATTTATCTCTTGTGTTTTTTAATTATACCTTTTTGCAGTTTTTTTTTTTTTTTTTTTTGTTCCTAGAACTGGGGATTGAACCCAGGCACTTTACCTGAATTACACGCCTTTTAATTTTTTTATTTTGAGATAGAGTTTCACTAAGTTGTCCAGACTGGCCTTGAACTTGTAATCTTCCTCACCTCAGTTTCCAGAGTAGGTATGATTACAGGCATGCAACACTGTGCCCGGTTTCTTTGCACTTATCTTCAGTACTTGCTCTGTAATTACAATCTATACTTTTAACTTTTTATAGTCTGCCTGAATAATATGTAGAAACACTGCAACTAAATATGTCCATTTACTTTCACTATGTTAAGCTATGATATCTATCTATCTATCTATCTATCTATATATATATATATATATATATATATACACATACACACACACACATTATATACATTTATAAAGCCCATGAGACAATGTTATAATTTTATTTTAACCATCGTATATATTCCTTTAAAAGTTAAAGGCAAAAACTGTCTTTTTTCTTTACTTAGACATTTACCATTCTTTTTTTTTTAATATTTTTATTTTTTAGTTTTCAGCGGACACAACATCTTTGTTTGTATGTGGTGCTGAGGATCGAACCCCGGGCGGCACACATGCCAGGCGAGTGTGCTACCACTTGAGCCACATCCCCAGCCCACATTTACCATTCTTGTCTTTCTATTATCACTTTCTTTCAGCCTGAAGAACTCCTTCACTACTCATTATAGTATAATCTTATTGGCAATCAATTCTCTTAGTCTTTTATGTTTAAAAATGTTTTGTTATTGTTGTTGTCATTATTTTTATCATTGAAGACAGTGTTCATTGGATATAGAATTCAGTGTTGATAGGATTTGTTCATGTTTTTTAAAAAATTTCATCCTTACTTAACTGTTCTACTGTACTCTAACCTCCATTAATTTCTGATGGAAATCAATAATAATTTGGGTTGTTGTTCCCTTACATGTGATATGTCACTTTTATCAGGCTACTTTCACAGTCTTTCTGTTGCTATTTGGTTTTAAGAACTTTAACCACTTTATGTCTGGGAGTGGTTTTCCTCATATATATCGGGTGTGATATTTGCTGAGTTTTTTTGTATATATTTTTCCTCACAAAATTTGGGGATTTTTCAGTCACTATCTCTTCTAATATTTTTGCTACTCCATTCTCTCTCTTTCACTCTCTCCCCCTTCTATTCTCTCCTGTCTTCTTCTTCCTCCTCCTGCCCCTCCTCTGTCTCCCTCCCTTTTGAGATCAGTTTCATGGGTGTTAGAGCACTTGATATTGTCCCACAGGTCTTTGAGTCTCTTTTCTCTTTTATCTTCAGATTACATGTTTCTAGTGATCTATCTTCATATTCACTGATTCTTTCCTTTGTCCATCTCTATTCTATAAATCCATCCAGTTACTTTTAAATTTCAGATTTAATAATTTTTAATTTCAGAATTTATGCTTGGTTCTTTTTATAAATTATTGTTCTCAACTGAGATTTTCCATTTTTTTTAAATTCACTGTGATAGTGTTATGTCATTAAGCATAGTCTTAATACTTGCTTTAAAATTCTCCCCTGCTCATTCTCTATCAAAGTCATTATAGAACAGGCCTACTCTGATTGTTGTTTCTTTTGAGAATGAGTCACTTTTTTCTTGGTTTTTCATGTAAGTCATTGTCAATTGTATCCTGGATATTGTGACTAATATTGTAGAGAGTCTGGATTCTACTATACTCCTATGAAGAATGTAAATTATTTTTTTAACTAATTAATTTGGTCAGAATCAAAACATACTTTTGCCTCTTGGACAGCAACTAAAATTTAATTTTAGTTCTTTTGTCCTTAGCTAGATTGCTTTGATTCTATCCTGCACATGTACACTTCAGGGTCATTCAGAGATTTGGGCAGTGTTTATTTACAGAATTTAGGGTTGTCCCTCTCTATTCCCTGGGAATCTCCTTCTCACCTTTCAGTGGCTATAGTTGCCCAGAACTCTTCAGTCCTACAGACCTGAAAGATGGTATGTTGGCTTTCTCTGGAAGTTTTTCCTATCTCATTTTGTTGTCAACTACAGTCTTCCCTCAAGCTTACAGTTATAATAACTATGAAACTAAAATTATATATAAATTTTTACCCTCCAGTTCCTTTAAGTAGTTGTTTCTTGCATTTTTCCCAGAGTTTATAGTTGGTATCTGTAGAAGATTCAACTTGGTTTGAGTTTCCTTGACCATAATAATGAGACAGCCTCAGTACTTGAGTCTAAATTTTATGTAGTAGAAGCTTGGGAAGACATAGAAAGAGAATGTATAACCAGGTCTTTCTACCACTATAAATTTGAACTTTTACTATTTTTTATTAAAATTGTTTCTCTGCCATATGTGGTTGTGCCTGCCTATAACCCCCGTTACTTGGGAGGCTAAGGCAGGAAGATCACAAGTTTGAGGCCAGCCTGAGCAACTTACTGAGACCCTGTCTCAAAAAAAAGTAAAATAAAAAGGGATAGGAATGTAGCTCAGTAGTAGAGTGCTTGCCTAGCATGAGCGAGGACCTGGGTTCAATCCCCGCACTAAAAAAAAAATCCTTCTTCAGTGAATTAAACACACACATAAAATCTCACAATTTAGAATAATTTTGAAAAGACCAGTAAAACTCTTGTTTCCATAAAATACTACCTAAGTTTAAAGCAGTAAATCTAAGTCTCAAACTATATTGAAAACTTCTTAGTAAGAGATGAATGTTTTAAGGAACATGATTTAGGTAAAGAAATAAGTAGCACTTGTTGTCAGCATTTTGCAGAATTTTAATATGAAAAGAACTATAGGAATCAACTAGTCAAAGCTACTCAGATGTCTGTACATAAATTAATCATTTACTGATTCATTAAATAAACATTTATGGCATATCTATGGATTATGTACCAGGCATGGCACTAGTTCTAAGATACACAATGAGGCCTACAAAGTTTGTTTCAGGCTTTGTCCCTCAAACTTATTTGTACCATTGATTTTCACTTCAAAAAATGTGCTTAATAAAGAAAGAAAATTTTATCTCAGTCACTGTTCAAATGACTGAAAATTATTAATCAATGAAAAACTCAAATTTTAAAAGATTTCCTAGATTTACTTTTGTCTCATTGAAGAACAATATAATACAAAAATGCAAGATGCCATTTGTGGAGTGCTATGATGATCTGACATGTGTTTAATGCACTTTCTTTCAGTAGCCATCTTCTGGGAAAAACTCAAGAATTCTGGGGTAGCCTGGGATGGTTCTTTCATTTACTTATTCATTTGTGGAATGAATATGGCTGGGATATTTATAAATGCAAATGAATTCTGATCATAGTCTTTAGTTCTATAATTCAAAGCTTATTGACTTGTAAATATATAAGGAGCAATGAGGTGACAATCACTATTATATGTATATTCAACTGCTCTTAACTGACAGTCATAATCATTTTCAGTAAAATACATATAGTAAACATTAGTATATAAAACTCAGGAAAGTCAATCTCAGATGATTAATTTCTTCAGATTAGGAAGTACAAATATATTCTACAATATCCCTGAGAAGTTTTTGCTTGATACAGGTTTATGATGTGGATAAATTATTATTCAGATGGCTATATTAGAGTTAGGAAATGTGTTAATATTGTAAAAGAAAGATGAAATGAACTGCATATATTTTTAGGATCAGTATTTATTTTGACCACATTATTCTATCAAAATACAGATTCATGCAATTACATCTGCTAAAATAATTATTTCTTTTTAAAATTCCTATTATATAATTTGAACTTGGTAGATAACTGCCGTGTAATTTTACTTGCCAACAATGAAGCAAGCTTTCATATTAACAATTAATCAGAATTGAATGGAATCCTAAAATGTCTGTATCATTTGTCAGCAGTGTGTCTCTATCTTTGGTATGATGTAGCAAGATCAAACCCTTTTATTCTAAAAGAATGAGAGAAACAATCACAAAGCAAATAATTCTCAATACAGATATAGAGAGAATTTGGGCACACTGTTAGTGGTTAGAAATAAACAGAAAGTTCTGATTTAGGACAAAAGAACAGAAATAATATAAAATTTAATTTCGAATTCTTCAATGTTAACAAAGAGTAAAGGGAAATTATAGGTTTAATTTTAGAATTAAAGAGATTTTAAACTTAATATTACTTTCAGATTCAAAATTTACATTGAGCATTTAAATTACCCCATGTGACACATGGAATGATTGATCTTCCAGAAATAAAATATCTAGTATATTTGGAAAGATTTCCTTTTATATTTTTAAATGGCCTCTACTGACCTATATTCATCTTAATTTATTTTTAAGCATTCTGATGAAAGGCTTCTTAAGAAAAAGTTCATATTGTGATCACTTATAAAACTGGAGTAATGAGATATGTGGTTAATTTGCCATGTTTTTTATAGACAAATGTTAAATCTACTGCTCTTCTTCCTGTACCAAACTAAAGTAACCCATGACCTGTCCCATCAATCAGTAAATCCAAGGGGTCTTTTTTCCAGGCCACAACCAAGAAATCAAAACCATGTGGCTGTGTGTTTGTCAGAAATCCCTGCCGTTCATTTACTCGGCAAGAGACCCATCAACTTTAAAACAAGTCTATTCATCACCAAGATCAAATTCAATTCAAGTTCCTCACAACACCTGTTCTGAAGACTGTGTACTCACAGCTGAAACCTGTGCTCATACATTTATTTTAGGACTAAGCAACTTTAGCTGTAGAGAACTGAGAAAAAAATATCCCACTTACTCTGCACACTAGTCTCCTTTTGCTGACCTTGTCCTGAGTTCTTTAAACCTTTAGGGCTTTAAATCACCATAATAAAATATTTTTATTTTTTCCATAGGAGGAAACCCTCCAGCGGGCACGTGAGGAAGAAGAGAAAAGGAAGGAGATCACAAGTCATTTTCAAACTACCCTGACAGATATCCAGGCACAGATAGAGCAGCAGAGTGAGCGAAATATGAAGCTCTGTCAGGAGAACACAGAGCTTGCAGAAAAACTGAAAAGCATCATTGATCAGTATGAGCTCAGAGAGGAGGTAAGAACTACATTAAACAGCTTAGAAGAACTGTATATATGTGTGTATATATATTCTGATCTGGGATGTAAGGTGGGGAACTTGGTTAATAAGAACGTTATGGTCAACTCAATTGATTAATAGTTAGAATTAAATTTCTTTTGCTAGCCAAAATAAAGACAGATGATACAACAAAATACTTGGCTGAAAGTCATATAGGATTTCATCAAAACTGTAATTACTACAAAGTTTAGGCAGTAAATAGAAAGTGGTAAGCTTGGGCCCAGTCATCCATCGAAACAGTATTTATCAACCCTTTAAAAATCCTCTCAAGGGAGAAAAAATATATATACACTCTCTTTTAAGAATCACCATGTCATGTACATTGAGGGTCTACAGTTTACATATCACACAAGCCAAAAATAATATTAATAATTTAATAATTATAATATTCATTTGGTGCTTAGTTTATATCAGGAAGTATACTAAGTACTATACTTTGAACATGTCATTTAATTATCTCAACTTTCTTATGCACTAGAAAATAATATATTTTCTATATTTTATGTATGGAAAACAGATTAAATTCCTTCTTGTCACAAAAGCCAAGACTTTGACTTTTAGTAATTTACATTAGAAAGGCAGTAAGAATCTTTTGTTAACCCAAAATTATATTTTAATGTTTAATATGTTTTTAAGACTCAGATTTCCTCTCAGGAGTATGATAATATTCCTTTCCCCACTCCAACCAAATTTTATATCTCTGCCTTAAAATGTAACATAACATAGTCAAAATGGCTCTCTGTTAACCACATGCTAAGATTTTTTTCAAGGAAAAATACAGCCAGTAGCATATGGTTGCAGCAGTTAGGTAATCAGGAAATTCCTCAATAAGCCAAAATGCCATGCTACCATTTTATCTTATCACAAAGATTAATTCTGCTCCATAATAGAGGTTCAGGCTGAAGAAGAAGGAAAAGAATGAAGGGGAAATATCCATACTCTTCATAGAGACCACAGATAGGAATGGTCTGGTATAATCTATATAATCCTGGGATTGGGTCTATGTAAAATCCAAGGCCAGAATTTCTCATCTCACTGAGATAGAATTGAAAGCTTCTCTTTATCTAGCAAGTCCAGAAATCAAAAGGTATGGAGAGCAGTGAACATCTACATATCAATTCATCTGTGACCCTTGGCCTTGCCATCCCCACCTGTGTTAGTTAGTTTTCTATTACTATAACAAATGCCTGAGATAATTATCTTATAAAGAGAAAAGTTTATAGTTTTAGAGGTTCCAGTCAATAATCAAATGACCCCATTGCTTCTGGGCCTGTGGAGAGGTAGCACATCATCATGGTGAGGAGTGTACAGTGGAACAAAGCCGCTCACTTCATGGTTTGCCAGGAAGCAAAAGAGAGAGAAAGCAGAAGGGATGAGGTCTCACTACCCCTTCAAGAAGATGCCCCCAATGACTGGAAGACCTCCCATTAGACCCCACTTTAATTTTCTACAACTTCTCAACAGCACCAAGCTAGGCACTATAACTTTAACACATGGGTTTTTGGGGGACACTTCAGGTCCAAACTATAACACCACCAGCAACAGAGCAGAATTCAGGAGGCCTGAGCCTCAGTCCCAGACCTAGGACCACATGTTGGTGTCCCACCACATTTTTACAACCCTTGAGACAAGAATGCAAGAATGTGGAGAATTCGCCATGATAAACTGCACTATTATGGTGTGGTTAAAGATTTTATATTCATAGAAAGAGTCAAAATTCCAACTAATATGCTGTAGCCTTTGTAGTACAGATCATTATCTTTGCCGCCTAGCATAATAAATATCATGTCAATTAGTTACCAAATTCAGAAAAATAATATTGAGAACTTCAGTCATTAACACTGCTGAACTCTGACCCCTTTACTTTTGCAGCTTCCTTTGTATAGTGCCAAATGTTGGGGGCCTTCACCACTTAACATATAAAGTTCTAAGTGATGCTAGTGATTTATTCCCCTTTTTAAAAACAGTATAATCTAAAGAATAAGTATTCATGTGAATTATTTTTTTCTATTTTCCATTTTTAAGCACCAATAATAAACCAAGCTTTCTTTGTGTACTTTATTTTTGCTCAGCATCTGGACAAAATATTTAAACACAGAGAACTGCAGCAGAAGCTGGTGGATGCAAAACTTGAGCAGGCACAAGAAATGATGAAGGAAGCAGAGGAGCAACATAAACGAGAAAAGGAATATGTACTTATCCTTTTAGTCGGTGTGCATATCTGGTCTACCTTGATGTCTGAGACTTTCTAGGAAAGTTGTTTTGATAATGGTCAAAGAGCTCTAGACTGATGAAGAGCCTGGGCTTCGATGGAGAATTAAATGGGTTAGCCCAATAAGAGGCACCATAACTGCATTATTATTCACATGAACTAGTCACTCAACAAATACTCAGCAAATATTTTTCAAGTGCCTATTATCTGCTGAGCATAATATTAGGTGCTGAGATATAGCTGTGAACAAGACAGACAAGGGCCATCTCCCATCATGCAGATTAGAGTCTGACTGGGATAAGACATGCAGTAAACAAGCAAATGAACAAGGAAGGGTAATTTCAGATAATAGTAAGTACTATTAGGAAAATAAGGAGGAAAGGAGAGGGGTGAAAAGAGGGGGCCTACTTTAGACTGGGTTATCAGGAAGAGGCACCAGATGCTTGAGTCAAGCCCAGCCTGGTAGAAGCCACCACGTGGAATAATCTCCAGCAACAGTGTCTGCAGCATTAACAAGACCCTACTGCTGGAACCAGCCTAGCATACCCCAGAAATAGGAAAAGGTCAGGGAAGCAAGAGAATGTTGAATAAGTGGAAGAAAGGTTGGAAATGAAGTTGCAGAGATAAACAAGGGTCAAATTGTGTAGTTTTGTACAGCTTGGAAAATATATAATGGGCCAGTACATGGTGGTTTTAGCAAAGGAAGTGACATGGTCTGCTTTGCATCTGTAAATAATTAATTTGGCTCCTGGGTAGAAAATGAACTAGAGAGGAGTAAGAAAGCATCTAAATGAGATACATGATGACTTAGATTAGGGAGGAAGCAGCCAAGAGGAAGAATGGAAATGGATAAAAGTTGTTTCAATGAAAAATAAACAGTCAATGCTGCTGACCTGAAGATCATGACAATGAGAAATGGGGAGAGTCAAAGATAACTCCATAATTTGAAGTTGAAAAACTGAATGGTGGTGTTTACTGATCTTAGTAACCCCAAGTATTCCCCAAAAGCTGTAAGATCATTCTACAGATGAGAGAATTGAATCTCAAAGAGAATATGCAACTTGTTAAGGGCACATGCTGCTAAGTGACAAAGATATGTTTCAAATTAACCTGCAGCTGTCCCAAAAAGCCCAAGTCTCTGTAACAGTGTATCATAGTCAGAGATGTTTCAAATGTATGAATTAAAGCATGTATCATTGTGGGGGAAAGAAGGAAGTTTAAGATAATTCATTTTGTTAGAATGGTAATTTTTAAATAACTTCAATTATCAAACATGACCAAAAATGATAAATTTTGAAGAACATAACCTTGTGGTCATTGGATAATTCAAATCAGAAATCCATATTCTCTTAAGAGTGATAAGGCTTCTGATCATGTAAACCCCCAGAAGGCAGGATTTAGAACAACAGCTCCAACTTCTGTTTCTTAAAATGTAATCCATGGACTACCAATATCCAAACCATGTTGGGTATTTGCTGTAGTACAGATTAGAGCCACAGACTCATATTCTTTGAGAAAGAATACCCCTTTCACATGTTCTCTAGGACATTTGGATGCATGTTACAAGCTCTCCAGGGACAAAGACCAAGTATATATTTCATACTGGATCATGCATGCTGTAGTGGGATACAGGGTCCAGGAAAATTACTCTCAGTTTATACAAAGGAACAGTTACTGGCAACAATGCCCAGGTGGGGCGGTTCTGGAGATTCTCAAGCAGAGATTAGTAATGGTTGGAAAGGATTGTTAGAAAAGCTTCCAGAATTTGAGGGGAGGCTGAATTTTTTTGTGATTCATGTTTGAGTTAGACCCACCCTTTTTTTTATTAAAACCACTAGTTTTTAATTGAAAAACAATCTCTCTAGCATGTTCTTTTAGCTTTCTTAGATTTTTTACAAAGTTCCAAAAACATGAAAGAGTTAATAAGACAGAAATTAAATTTTATATACAAATTACAGTTAAAGGATAATTTTAAAATTCTTTATTCTCACAGTTACTGAACCAGGCAGCAGAGTGGAAACTTCAGGCCAAAGTGCTGAAGGAACAAGAGACAGTGCTACAGGCTCAGGTGAAGTACATGCATTGGGTGTCCTCTCCTTGCTGGTCCCAAGAGACTGGGACCAAAGGTAGTCTGCAGAACACTTCACAAATACAGGAGACTGAGGGACAAGAGTTGGAAATGAATACCCTCTTCACATTTATTGTTTTTAGTAAAAATAAAAGTATAGGATTATGTTTATGAAAAAGAAATTCTCTGTACCAATAATGTCCAGATAAAACATTTACACAGACAAAGGATGATGGTCAAATGTTCACTCAAAGGAAGCTGATGCCCAAGTTCCCACCCATAAGTGCACATTTCTTCTCTCTTTCCTTCCCTATTATCCAAAAAAAGGTAAAAAGAAAATGTGAACTTTTCAGATGCACCATTCATAACTGTTAATTCTTAAAATGTTCTCATCTTTTGATGTTATTTATAATACAAGGAAAATGAGATAAATAGAGTGGGCACTCAAGTTTCTGTACTATCAGGGATGGCTTTGTCAGTGGTGAATGACAAGCAGTGACAAGCAAGTTAGGAGCCATTTGGATTTGCCTCATGGTGCCATTCGTGTTTTGATTAGACCACTGGAATTCCTATTTCAGGCTCAAAAATAAAGCCTCCCATCACAGCTGCCTCTGGAGGAAAGCCAGGCCTGTCCATCTTCCCTGTTACCTTTGGGGTTCTGCCCCTCCTGGAAATATTTCCTGTCAGGTTCCAGAACCATCCTGCTATTAGGCACAGAAGGGCTTCAGCTCTGCTGCTGGGAGAAATGCCCGATGCTAAAAGGACTATGAGATCACAGAACAAATTCAGAGGGTGAGAAAATCAGAAGCCTTACATGTTAAGCAGTATTAATTTAAGATTCGTACATGTTTATGTGCTGACTATAAAATGCTCATTCATTATAAAAAGAAAACTTATTCATTGCATGAATAAACAAGTCTGATGAATACTTTGTCACTGTGAAAGAAAAAGAAACTTAAAATAACAAATTATTACCACTTCGTAGACAAAAATACAATAATATTTTCATATCTAGTCTTTCTAAAGTGTCTTCTACATATATATCTATGTACAGAGAAGACAATAAGGAATTGTTTTACCCAGTATGATCTATTCTCTGAAATACATAAGAATGGTTTAAAATATTAATTACATACAAGTTGGGAACATCATGTTTCTGACTTTAATAGAATCCAAGGGCCCGGTATTACAAACTTAAGATCATCCTTGAGGCAATGACAGAACCTATAAGATCACATGGTGTAGAGAGATGGCAGCAGTGGCAGGTCTCTAACCAGGAGGAAGGAAGTATGACCTTAATGTCTAGTGATGGGGAATCCCAGAGAATAGAATCAGTACTTCTTCTCTATCACTGCCTCATTCACAGCACAGAGTATAAGAGGAACAGTGAACAATATTTGAAGCTATATATTGTACACATCACCTACTACATGTAATCCCTACTCTTCTCTGCTAAATGAATATAAGGAGCTTTAGAAGAGTAGATTAAATTCTGGATTCTGGGTTAGAGAATGATTCATTCAACTGGCACCAGTAGTTAGATTTTCAATGAGTGCAGTAAAAATAGATAGGTGCAATCCAAGTTTCCTAACCACACAACCACAAACTTGAAAAAGCATCCATCAGAGGTTCTAGATTTGCCATTGTCCCTCAGTCCTGGACTGAGTCCAGGCACCACAGTCAGAGTCCTGGCTCTTCTACAGAGAAGCTGCGTGACACTATGCAACTCACCTAAACCTCTCTGGATCTAAATTTTCTTCTATGTAACATAAAGATACCATAATGAGTATGTGATCTGTAACTGAAGTCCTCTGACCTCTGAGAGCTCATTACTTTTTAGTATTTCCAAAATAATAGCACATGAAACAGCAGCTATAGACTAAAATGTAATTGGTTTAGACATCATATCAGCTCTTGCTCTGTAACTGTGGATGGCAATAATTCATATATTTAAGTTTTTAACAGAAAAACAAATTAGTAGATATACAGATATAAGTACTTAGTAGATATAAGCAGCTTGTTATCAAATTATGTATACAAAACAGTTCAGTCACTGGTCCATAATAAGCATGATTAATTCAACTAATATTTATTAAGCATCTCTAAATGCTGATCATGGTTCTAGGTGTTGGTAACATAGTTTGTGATCAATAAGACAGATGAAAATCTCTGCCTAACCAAACTCATAATCTAGTGATAATAATGCTAATAAAATGCTAATTTTTGATTAGCACATGAGCCAGTATGTTTTATCAGAGGTAGGAGTATATGTATATGGAAATATATAAGACATAAGGAGTCTTCAGTTAAAAAAAAAAAAAGAAAAAAAAAGAACCACTCAACTGATCTCAAGACCCTGTTCAGCTCCAGTTCATGAATGTAAAGAACTTCCAGAAATGAAGAAGTATGGCCCTAGGTAAAGTTAACCCTGCCTTCTATGATGCCCAGATTCCCACAGTGCAGGCAGCCTTGTTTGTTACAAGGACTCTCTTCTGTCTTTCTCTTTTGTCTCCAAAGCATATTCAAACTTTCAATAATTACCTAAACACCAAGAAGAAAATAAAGGCACCTAAATCACTGTGTATAATAATGTTTAAACAAGTCATCAAGAAGTATCAACATTATCATTTTAAAAATTTTTGGTGGGTGCAGTTGTACAACTGTACAGCTGTAGTCTCAACTACTCAGGAAGCTGACAGGAGAATCACTTGGACTGAGGCAAGAGGATCATTTGTGGCCAGCCTGTTGGATATAGAAAGATCCCATCTCAAAATAAATAAATCTTTTTTTAAAATTATAGTTGTATATGGACAGCATACCTTTATTTTATTTGCTTATTTTTGTATGCGGTACTGAGGATTGAACCCAGTGCCTCACATGTGCTAGGCAAGTGCTGTGCCACTGAGCCACAGCTCAGCCCCTCAAAATAAATAAATCTTTAAAAACAAACTCTACCACAAATGATTCTGCATAGCACTCAAGCACTTCCTTTGGTTTTATACTCTCCTTAGAGGTGTGAGAGTACAAGAGGCCAAGGCCTTCATCCCCATTTCTAACATCTGAGCAAGAGAAATAACAAGGATGGATTATGTTGTTTTCCTAGACTAAAGTCACTTTTCAGTCATGAGACAACAGCTGGCCAGCGGGGAGCATGATTCTCACTTAGGGAAGAGATTTCTGGCTTTCACTTACACAAACCAAAGCAACAGAGAAACTGTCAGAGATGATCAATGGGATACAATTGTCACTATAAATGAAGTGTTCATTAGATCAATAAAGACAAAGGCAGAGAGTAAGTTGGCAATATCTGGCAGAACAGACACAAAATATCACCTGAGGGGGAAAGATTAGTGAGTAAATTGTTAAAAATGTATAATCATAATCTTTAAAATTCCCTTATCTATATAGAATAAGAAAAGGGCTGGGCTGGGGTTGTAGCTCAGCAACAGAGTGCTTGCCTAGCATGTGTGAGGCACTGGGTTCGATCCTCAGCACCACCTAAATATAAAACAAATAAAATAAAAGCATTCTGTCCATCTACAACTACAAAAAAAAAAAAAAAAAAAAAAAAAAAAAAAAAAAAAAAAAAAAAAANTTTATATTGGAAAGAAGAAAGATAATAAAATTGTCAAAATGTATTGAGGAAAAAAAAAGAAAGAAAAGAAACAGAAAAAAGAAAAAAAGGAAAAAAAAAAAAGAGGGCACTCTGAAATTCCTCTTGTAATAGGCCTTCCTCACATAGAAGATCTCACAGGTTTGGTAAGGCCATTCCTGGGTACAGTTCTATTTCCTACACTATAAGAATGTTTGTAATTACAATTCAGTGCTCAGTTAAAAGAATGTGTGAGTCCCCTGGCCCATTTAAAAGTGAAATATTGAGGCAATTATTGTTACTTCTAACTGTAGAGCAGTTTGTTTTTATTTTCTCTGGCAGGAAAAGTACTGCATATGACCTCTGGACGTCCTTTCCATGTTTTTCTGAAATCCCAGAGTGAGAGCAGGAACACCATAAATCAAACTAAACATACATCATGTCAGTATAATAGTCAGAGGGAAAATGTATCAGATAAGTATCTATTAAGGAAATAGAAAGTACAAATTTTTAGTTAGTATATAAGAAGATAATGCTAAAGCTCTTCACCTGAGAAATATATAATCCACAAAGGTTTTGCTACCTGTAACAAAGAGGTCAAATAGGAAAAAAAAGTACCGTATTATAAAGACTGGTCACTGGAAGGAGGAAATGAAGAGTTATTCAATGAGTATGAGATTTCTATTTTGAAAAAAGAAGTTCTGGAGACGGGTTGTACAACAATGAGAACGTACTTAACACCACTGAACTATACATTTAAAAATGGTTAGGATGGTAAATTTTATGTTACATGTTATTTTTTTTTTACCATAAATTATTTTTAAGAAAAAACAAAACAAAAACCATAACTAGGAGAAGCTCAGAAAGTGGTGATAAGTAAGATACTCTTCTTGGCACTCTGGGTATGTCCATCTTCATGTCACAAGCCAACACTAAGAAAACACAAGATAAGGAAGGAGCATCTGCCCAATTAACACATCAAAAAGAACATTCTGGATGGTTGGTTGGTTGATTTGTTTTCCCTTAGAACCTTTACTTTGAGACTATGGATGGAAAAAAAGTCTTACAAGTACACATGGAAAAAGTAAAGCATGATTATAGTTAAGTGAAGACAGTCTAACCAAAACTTTAATACCTGTCAGCTAATGTTAAGGGTGATGTTCTGGGTGTGTTATTTTTGACAATTGTGTCAAGGTTGTATGTAGCAGTTGGACCATGATATGCTCACTCCTGCCCTTGCCTGTCTGTAGCCTGCAATTACAGCAAGACCTGCTCAGAGTTCTCAACCATAGTTTCAGAGACTCCCATGTAGTAATATGCTGGAAAAAGAGTAGAGGAAAGTAAGAAAAATACGTTAATAGGAGGGTATTGTCCAATAATGCAAATGAACAGACTTTGTAATAAAAGATAACCAGGATCCACTAGAATACATTGTTCTCACTATATACCACGGGATAAAGTGCATTGTAGGTAGCCAGACCCACAAGAGTTTACCCTAGGGTATAGTGTTTCAAACTAAGAACCTGTCTGACCATTCTGGGCCTTCAAATCAATTCAGTGGATACCAGCCAGTATTTTGAAAAAATGAAACACAACTAAAGAGAATATGTCAGAGTATACTGCATGTTATAAGAGTAAATATCTTATGCAAGGCATCTTCTTGGCCATAAATTCCTTTTATTTCATGGCTCTTCACTCAGTCTTCTATAATGTATAAGCCAAGGAATCAAAATAAACAAATTTTAGTCCTGTCATAGATTCATAGGGCTAATGGATGATTTCAGAATAATGGTTGCTTGACTTATTTTTTTTTAATTTGTATCCTGTGGAAAGGATTTATTAACATTTTGTTGTTGTTTACTGCACTGAAACCTATATTACTCAGAATTATTTGTGAATAACGCATCTTAGATAAGCAATTTTCTGGACTCTCGGGGTTGTTTGACTCACACACACACACACACTCCACCCAACACCACCTTCAAGACAGAATTCTCCAGTCTGCTGCCTTTGGATGTGTGTGCTCTTCCCCACTTTAAATGAAAATCTCACAGATACCACCAGCTGGTCACCTGGTGCCTTTCTTTTGGTCAACAACCTTGCCATTCTGGCCATCAAGTGCAGCCCAAGACACTTGGTGCCATTTGAGAAACTGGGGATGTTCTGGACACTCAAGAGTACCAAATTTGAAAATAAAGGCTTTGCTAACTTGAATCATCCATACTAAATCTCTCTTCACTCAAAGCATGCTATCTTAATATTGTTTTCAAAAGCAACATTTTTAGTATTTCATTATTATCACTAACAACCAAGTATTTACACTCTTCTTCCCTGTGCTGCCCCATTCCCATCCCAAATGTAGGTCTTGAAATTAAGGGTGTAAAGATATAATAGCTCTCCTCACTATCCCTACTGTGGATCACACACTCAGGAATGCTACATGATGCTTTTGGGCAAATTAAGGGGAAAAAAATCCCTTCTTTAAGATGCATTACTTCTATTGTAGAAAAGTGGCATATAAACTTATTTGGATGGAAAGGGACATTTTTAACTGCTATTGGCTAGACATCATAGTTTTGTATATTCAGAAATATGCAAATACATAAGGACTACTGCCATTATGCAGGTTGTGGATAACTGTTAAGAAACTGCCATTTGTATAAAATATATATTTATTTATGTGTGTGTGAGTATGTGTGTGTATATATGTGTGTATATATTTATTTATTTATTTACTTATGTAAATAAAATATTATTTTATTTACATAAGTAAATATAAATAAATATATCTGAATATACAAAACTATGATGTCTAAAACAGAAATGGCAGTTTCTTTTTTTTTAAAGAGAGAGAATTTTTTTAATATTTATTTTATAGTTTTTTGGGTTTTTTTTGGCAAATACAACATCTTTATTTGTACGTGGTGCTGAGGATCGAACCCAGGGCCGCTTGCATGCCAGGGGAGCACGCTACTGCTTGAGCCACATCCCCAGCCCAGAAATGGCAGTTTCTTAACAGTTATCCACAACCTACATAATGGCAGTAGTCCTTGTTCATGTCCCACCATATTTCCTTTTTCTCTTATTTTCATTTGTCTACATTCTCCCTGCTTTAAGATCACCATCTCCACAAACACATGGCTTACAAGATAACCTGCCACAAATCTCTGATCACCTACTGACTCGACAGTTAGTCAAGCTATCTTTAAGAATGAATTTCCTTTAGGAGTACATATGCCTCAAAAGCAGAATCTACATGTTAAACACTTCTGTACATATGATCCATGCATATGTTTGGGGCTCAATATATGTTTGGTAGTAAAAGTTACGATATCATGAAATAGTGACAACATATTTTATTTCATTTTTCTTTAAAGAAACTCTTCAGTCATGCTCACTGACCTAGATTGATTTTGTAGTAAATAACTGAACATATGACTAATGCTGAATTGAGAATTCCTTTAAGTCATTTTTCTTCTCAAATAATGAACAACGACATGTTTTTTTATACTGCAAACATTTAAAAAGCAGCCCTGAAATAGATGCACTCTTTTCCTTGTTTACAGCTTACTCTCTACTCTGGAAGGTTTGAAGAGTTCCAGAGCACACTTACAAAAAGCAATGAAGTGTTCGCCACTTTTAAGCAGGAAATGGATAAAGTGAGTATTATTTATCATCCATGAAATATTGACAGTTTCTATTTTGACAGGCAATTCTTCTTTGGGTTCATTTTTCTCCTGCTAAGATATTTCAGTGCATTTCATGAAGTAATGAAATGTTTATATAAGTAGGAATGAAGTTTGGGCTTTTTTGTGTGTGTTTGTGTAGTAATATCTGGGGAATTAATCTTTGTAAGAGTCCAAAAATGCTAAGATACATTTATTCTGAGGAACAATATTTCTTTTTCTTTAGTATTAGCTTAAAACAAAACAAAAGCATAACAACACAACAAAAAAGACAATCTCCAACACTATGTTGTGTGTGTGTGTGTATTAGAATGTTAGAGCAGAAAATACTATTTATTGATATTCTTAGAAGGAGAGATATGTACTATGATAGAGGAAGAGCCATGAATGAGAAGACAGAAACCTGAATTAAAATTCTAGGTCTGTTAAATTTCCTGAATTTCATTTTTCTTATAAATTGAGATGTTATATTCATTACCAACATCACGATATTGTGATGTTCAAATACATTAATGTATTTTAAAAAGTGTTTAAACTTTTTGAGAGTCTATTACAAATATAAGGTATGGTTTTAGTCAGCTTTTTCCACTGCTATGACCAAAAGACATGACAAGAACAATTTTAGGGAAGGAAACATTGATTTGGTGCTCACAATTTAGAGATCTCAATCCATAGATGGCCAACTTCATTCTTTGGGGTCTGAAGTAAGTCAGAGTATCATGGCAGAAGAGTATATTGGAAGAAAGAAACTCCGGACATGGAACCAAGAAGCAGAGAGAGTGTTTCACTCACCAAGAACAAAATATACAACACAAAGGCAATCCCCTAATAACCTACCTCCTCTAACTACACCATAGCTGCCCATAGTTACAACCCAGTTAATTCCTAACAAGTGCTTAATTCACTGATTAGGTTAAGACACTTATAATCCAATAAATGTACCTCAAACTTTCTTGCATTGTCTCACACATGAACTTTTGGAGGATACCTCACAGTTAAACCATAACAGTTACTAATATTATTATTGGATATAATGTTTAAATCTTGGTCAAGTCAGTATTTTCCCAATATAAAATCAGTATCAGAAATGTATTTCTGACCAGGTATTGGTATTAACCATTTTTTAAGTGTAGAAAATATCCTCTTAGAAATATTTTCATGAAAATCCTTAATAAAATATTAGCACATAGTATTCAACAACATATTAAGAAGATTGGACATACATAATGACCAAGTTGGTTTTATCCCATGGTTGTAACAATGGCTTACCATACACAAATCAATAAATATAATTCACCACATAAAAAGAACTAAGGATAAAAATCACATAGTCATATCAATAGATGCAGATAAAATTCAATACTCATTTATGATAAAACCTGAAGAAACTAGGGATAGAAGGAACCAACCTCAACATCATAAAGATTATAAACAATAAATCCAAAAGTAATGTCATAGTGAATGGGAGAAAACACAAAATATTTCCTTTAAAATACAGAACAAGAGAACTATGTCCACTCTCATCACTTCTATTCAATATAGTACTAGAAATTCTAGCCAGAGCAATTCAGGCAAGAGATCCCCATCAAAATACCTATGACAATCTTCACAGAACTAGAAAAACAGTCCTAAAATTAATTTGGAAAAATAAGTGACCCAAAATAGCCAAAACAATTATAAGCCAAAAATGCAATGTTAAAGGCATCACAATATCTGATGTCAAATTATACTACAGATCAATAGCAACAAAATCTGCATGATAATAAAAACTGATTACACCAATGAATAGAATACAAGACAGAGACAAAACCACACATATAGTCAGCTGATCCTTGACAAAGGTGCCAGAAACATACATTGGAAAAAAGATAGCCTTTTAAACAAACAGTTCTAGGAAAACTGGTTATTTTTTCTAGATATTTATCTCTCACCCTGCACAAAAGTCAACCCAAAATGTATCTAAGACCTAGGAGTTAGATCTGAAACTGCAACTCCTATAAGAAAACATAGGGTCAACACTCCAACATACAGGCAAGGAGTTTCTCAAGAGGACCCCTAAAATTCAGGAAACAGTGCCAAGAGTTAATTAATGGAATGGCATTAAATTAAAAGGCTTCTGCACAGCAAATGAAACAAATGAGAATGAGAAGAAAGAACCACAGAAATGGGAGAAAATCTTTGCTAGCTACTCTTCTGACAGAGAATGAATATCCAGAATATATAAAAAACTAAAAAAATGTAACACCAAAAAATCAAATGACCCAATTAATAAATGGGCAAATATACTAAACAGATATTCCTCAAAATAAGAAATCTAAATGGTCAACAAATATATGAAAATATGTTTGATATCATTAGCTATTAAAGAAATGCAAATCAAAACTACACTGAGATTTCATCTTACTCTAGTTAGAATGGCATTTATCAAGAATACAAACAATAATAAATGCTGGAGAGAATATGGTGGAGAAGGAACTCTTTTATACTGTTGATGGGACTATAAATTAGTACAACCACAAGTATGGATATTCCCCAAAAGATTAGGGATGGAACCACCATACAACCCAACTGTATCACTCCTCAGTATTTACCCTAAAGAAATAAAGTTGTCATACTACAGCAATACATGTGTACTCATGTTTAGAGTAGCACAATTCACAAGAGCCAAACTATGGAACCAGCATAGGTGTCTATTAATGGATGAATGGATAAAGAAAAACGTGATACATATACACACAATGGAGTTTTATTCACCCATAAAGAAGAATGAAATTATGTCATCTGAAGGAAAATAGATGGAACTTGAGAACATTATGTTAAGCAAAATAAGTCCAGCTCAGAAAGTCAAGAGTCATAATGTTTTCTTTCATATATGAAAGTCAGAGAGGAAAAAGGGAAAGAGAAGTGGGAGAGAGATCTCATGAAAAATGAAGGGAGAGCAGTAGAGAAAAGTGATCAGGGGGAAGGAGGAGAGGAGGAAATATGAAAATAGTGGGAATGATATTGGCCAAATTATATTGTTATATTATGTGCATTTATGAATATGTAACAATGAATCCCACTTTATGTCAAATTATAATGCACAAAAAATATAGAAATATTTTCATGAAATAATTATCATAAATTTCAGTTAAGTAAGCAAACTTAAGAAGGTTAATACTTGTTGTAAGTTACAAATTTCCAAATTCAGGGTTGATCTATAAATCAAATTTTTTAAATTCTAGAGTTATAAGATTCTAATAAATATTAGAACAGGAGAAACTATTTTACTTCAAAATTATATATTTTAAAATTGGACTGAATATTAAATCAAGAGTTCTAAGAGTTTTATGGACTTTAGTGGTTGGCCAGAGAATTCACTGGAAATAAACAAACAAACAAAAAAAACCCCACATTGATGTATATATTTGCATTTCTCCATAGTCCCATATATTTCATCAAATTCTTAAATTGGTGGGGCTGGGGTTGTGGCTGGGGTGGAGCCCTCGCCTCGCACATGAGAGACCCTGAGTTCGATCCTCAGCACCACATCAAAATGAATAGACAAAATAAAGATATTGTGTCCATGTATAACTGAAAAAAATTTTTTAAAATATTTTTAAAATTCTTAAATTGGTTAATAACCTTAAAAGTTTAAAAACTACTAACTTGGTTAATATGAAATCAAAATTAAAAAAAAAAAAAAACTTTCAAAGCTCACCTAGTTTCTCTTGGAGCCCAGACCGACAATCTGGCCCTCTGACTACCACCAATACCCAACTTTGGGCATCTTGGTCCCAAGCAGCGAGTCTTACTTATCATTAATCCAGGATATTCATGCCTGATTACAAGTCTTGTACTTCATTTTATCCCCAGAGATCCTACAATAAGAAACAGGGAATACTCTCAGGTTCAAAAAGGACAGGTTACATTTTATTCACTCCTGTATCTACCATACCCATCCCATGGCTTGGTGACCAACAGACACTTTTGGAAAGGAAAGGAAGATCTCCAGATCCACCCTTCTGTTAACTCACATGAATATTACACCACTCCTTTGAGTTTCAGTTTCCCCATTTATAAAGTAAGTTTGAAATTAGAACCTTCCTCATGAGACTGTTTCAAGGATAAAATGAATAACATGCAATTACATTTTGTGAATCCTTCCTCATCCTACCAACATAACTATGGAGAAAATGGAAAGGAGTTTTTCTGTGTGGCAACTTCTCAAATGTGCCTATTTATTATCAATATTTTGATAGCTAAAAGTAATGCCAACTTTCTCACTATGATAGTCTTCTAGTCATTAAAGTAAGTGATCTAAATTGCAAGCTATTTCAGGGATCTCAGTAAAGATATTTTTATTTCAAATGAAAGAAAAAGCAACAACAAAACAATGTGCCCTAAGTAGTTTCCTTTTTTCCTGAATTGGTTCTGGTGCTCACTACTGACCTAAAGCACTCAGAAATAAATCATGACTCTTCCACAATCTTCATTCTTGACATCAAACATTTGTTTGCTTCAGCAGCTGGTATCAAAAGAGCTGCTCCTAATGTAACATATGGAACTATTAGCTTCCTTATACATTAACTCTTCAGGATTTGACACTAAAACACTCTAATTTCTGTAGACAACCAAGAAAATGAAAAAGTTGGAAAAGGACACAGCCACGTGGAAAGCCCGATTTGAGAACTGTAACAAAGCCCTATTGGACATGATTGAAGAGGTGAGCAGGTTTTTCTCTTAGCCTTTATCACCTCCAACTTCGAAGATATTCATCTTAGAATATAATTATAGCATAACAATACAAATTATTATGTTTTAATAAAGAGCTAAATTTTGGGGGGATGTAACATGTAAAATTGTAATAAAAATAATAAAGGCAAAGGTCATTTAGGAGCCAGTCCTGACTCAAAAAAAAAAAAAAAAAAAAGTTTATACCTTAAGTCACACATTTATTGATTCAAAAGATTTCCCCAGAACAGCATCATGCCTGCTAGACTATGAGTAACTTAAAGTGGGATGTGTCTTATTTGCTTTTGTATTTCCCCAGTACCTGCACATAACAAGTATAGATGAATTAATTGATTTGAGAAGACAGTGGGGCTCAAGCACCCTGAATGTGCCATTTTAAACAGATATGGAGAAGTATTTTTTTAATTCCTACAACAGGCATTTAAATCCTGATATTATGCCAGGATCTGAGCAGGTTTTTCAACTTTAAAGGTAAAAGATATATGGGCCCAGACCTGACAAGCAGAGCTTACAGGTGAAACTTTCTCCATGTTAACAATTTAAAAACCATCTTCAAGAAACAGAGTAGCTCAAAGCCAGGAGTAAGGAGTTAGTTGATTAGGAACATGTTCCTACAAACATGCCACCATTTCTAGAGAAAGGAAAAACTGAATAGTTTAAGCAGTCAGCATCATGAATTAGTGTGTGGTGAGTTTCTATGGTTATATTACTGTTCTAACAATTCATCACAAATTGCAACCAATTCCAAAGATTTATGTTTACTATTCATCAACATAAATCGAATGGTTGCCAGGATTAGACTATAGCAGTTTATCTATAGAATAGATAAGACACCCCTGAGGGCGAAATCCCAATTGATCTCATTCATTTCACCACAGGCTTTGGCTTACACTTTCTAAGTCTCAAAAGCAGAAAATTCATCTATTTTAAGATCGGAGAGGCTCTAGCCTCAGTAGAAACAAGGCTTGCCATCTTTCTTTCCCAAAAAAACAGTCCATCGTGGTTAAAATTCTACCAGTGTCTAGCTCATAATGCAAAAAATAGTGAAGACCCCGAACCAGTGTCTGTTCAGCCATCACTCTATGGCCAGGCCCCAAGGCCTAGTGGATACTAATTCCAGGACAAATGGGTTTGTTGTTTCCGGAGAGCCTGTGGAAATTTTGCTTTTCATGTCGTATTGTGTGCTTGTGTGTGTGTTTTCAAATCACAGAAAGCACTGAGAGCTAAGGAATATGAGTGTTTCGTGATGAAAATCGGGAGGCTGGAGAATCTCTGTCGCGCTTTACAAGAAGAGAGAAACGAACTCTATAAAAAAATCAGAGAAGCCAAAGTGTCTGAACAGGAGGACCAAAGTCAGCATAGTTCCAACGAAGAGCCAGAGGCAAATGTCTCTGTGGACAGAGAGATAGATGCAGAGGAGGCCAACAGTGTTCAAAACGCTGTGGCAAACCTGGCTGCAGCCTTCCAGGTAATTAAGCGTCCGGAGTCCAGCCTCCAGCAGTCGGAGGCATTGCCCCCAGCACTGGGCGGGCCTCGGGGCAGCGGTGGCTCCGCCCCCAGGGAGCTGGAAGCGCTCCCTCCGCTCCTTCTCGGGGGTTCAACTGACCCGCGGCCTCCTCCAGTCCCTCAGGCTGAGGCCCTAGGAGGTGAGGAGGCAAAGCCTGCCTCTGAGGTCAGTAATCCCTTGACCCAGGCGGGAGCAGAGCCCCGAGCTCAGAGTCTCTCCGAGGAGCCTCAGGCTGCTGAGCTGCCCCGGAAATCAGAGGTCGGAGTTTCCGGTCAGGCCTCACAGGCCACATCCGAGGCCTCCCCTTGCGGGGTGGAAGCAGAGGGTTCCGCTCCACCACCTCCAGCCAAGGTGCAAGCTCCAGCAGGGCCGCCTGGGTGTGAACCCAGCGAGCAGCCCCTGCCAGGAGCCTCAAAGGAGCTGGGCCCCGGGGCCCCGGCCCAACTCCAGCTGCCCATGGTGGCCGACACCAACCTGGAACCAGTAGACTGAGCCTCTTCGGCCCTTTCTTTCCGACCTTACATCTTCACCATATCCCACTGTCTCTGAAAGAGGCATTAAGGGTTAGAGATGGCAAACGGAGCAGTTAGGATCAAGACATTTTAATATGCAGAACACATTCAGCCTTTGCTGTTTGTTCTCAATTTATTACTGATGTGGAGCTTTTCTATTTAATACTGAGTGTTAATTTTTCCCAAATGGCAGCAAAACATACCATTAGTAAATTTATATTGTTTCCCTATTAAGATGTTACATAATTCAATTTTTTTAGTGAACAGGAAGATTTGGTGTTTAAAGACTCCCACTACAAGATCTAAATATTGGCAATATGAGGTTATATTTATTGCTACGTATAGTGCAAATTCCTTAGTAATTAGTGGATGTCCAGGTTCCATTTAAACTATGTGTACATAAATTCATATATAAATGTGTGACTATATACATATGTGTTCATATATACACATCTATATATTTTATATAAATGTATATGTTACACATGTATTTCACCCCTTAAGGATTTCCCCCTATGCAAATTATGTAGATGCTAATCAAAAAATTCTCTTATTTGCACTTGGGACTACAGTAGATTCAGAACATAGATATTTAGGTCATCATTACTGTTGGTCAAAAACAACTAATCCTATGTTAGATCCATAAGTTCAACCAACTGATCAAATGACAGAATAGTGGTTGTGCAGAGTGCATTGACTCAAAGATGATCACAAGAGACCCCAACAGCAAAGGGAAAGAATCACAACTGTGGGTGGTTCATCTCTCCCAGCTGCTTCTCCTAGAATCCTCAGCCAGCTGCCTCACCCTCCTGCAACACACACACCAGGTGGGGAGGCAACCCTCTCCTGACTAACTGCAAGAAAAGGGTTGGAAGTAGGAAAAGGAGCTAGGAATGAGGGGTGATGTTATCTCAGACTGAGGAGAGACTGTGCCCTGGTCCTTTTCCCCACTACTGTTTCAAGACAGAATATTCCCTTCTTGGCTGTCTCAGACCCATTGTATATTTTCAAAGCATCTGTTCCTTCCTTCTAATTCCCTCTATTGTAGCAGAAAATTCTGCCTAGCCTTCATCTCAACCAATGCTAAATGAAACTATTATTTTTCTAAGACAAAAATCCACACAGGATTTATAAATATGAGTGATGAGGCTTAAGAGCCAATGCATTTTCTGCTTTGAAGGGTTTTCAGCAACAATGAAGTAAGAAAGAGAAAGGAAGGGAGGAAGAAGGAAGAGAAGGAAAGGGGGAGACTTCAGGGAGGAAAGAAAGATGTCTAACCCATTCCTACCTTCAGAGTTAAACTCAAGAGGAAAAATGGATAAAAACAGGATTCTCTACTACTCATCCAGGAACTCATTCTTCACTATCACATATGGCTGTTTGCCAAAGCCCACAAAGAGCTTGTAAGCTGCAGCCATATGTTACAAGAATTGTAAACTGCATAAAAAATTGTTTGAAGTAGACAGTGAGGGTAATAACAGAAATGCTAGTCAGGGATAGAAAAATCAGGAGAAAAGCATGTTGCTATTTGAGAACCCATGTGCTTTTAAAGGCTTAGAATATTAAAACCACAGGGGTATCCAGCCAAATTCAACATTTTACTAGAAATTAAACATGCGTTTAATTCAGAGCCAAATATTCACCATAACAATCCAGGAGGGTCTTTCCTTTCCATCTGCTTACAGAGACTGAACTTCCAAGAACAGAGTAAGATCAGATAGTTACAGAAAAATCTCAGTCTGAATGTTTAGCAAAAGAAATAGACAGATGTGCCAAAATCATCAAATATTCTAAAACATCCAAAGTTCATTATTTTCATCCAAAAGGTTTTCATAGTAACATATTACTCACTATTGTGTATATATCAAGCAGAGTTTCAAATATAATAACTTGCTGGAAATATGTAATGCTTAATATAGGCTTTGGGAGAATTATTTTAATATTCAAAGAATGTCTTATTATAGATCTTTGTGTTAGAATGTGGTCTTACTAATCATAACAATAATTCATAAGATATGAAAGCAGAATAAATTCCTATTCTTTATTAACTTAATGTAACTATTTTTAGAGATGTGCATCTACTTTCTAGAAATGCAAGAGTCATTGGTGTTTTCCAAATCAAATTGCATAATTTATATGTGTATTAAAAATGTATTTCTCTTCCCAAATTTTCTAGTGGTGTTTTTTTTTAATTTTCATTGTTTTTTTTTCCTTTTTGTTATTTCTATGTTTTGATAAAACCTCACAAAAATTATGCTTTTAACTTATTCTTGGTTGAGTTTGGGGTCTCTGAGTAAAATTCCTGAAACATTTTACTTTGAAAACATAGGGAGGAGAAAGTGACATACACACACATGTTGAGAGAGAGAGTCAAATAAACCTCTATACTTTATAAAATTATTAAGTCTCAGGTGTTTTGTTATAGAAACATAAAACTAACTAAAACACCAGTGTTAATGAGAGAACAAAAACCAGATTCCTTTGACTGGTCAGCCAGCTGATGGGGGACAATTTTCAAGTGGCCAATGTGTTTTTCTTCAGAACCATTCTTCCCATGAGACCATGTTTCCACAGTTTCTCTGCCATGTGTCCTCTCAGAAATACTCTTGAAAAAAAAAGGGAGAGAGTAAGATGTTGACTCTTTTTTTCCTCTCTCTGATTCTCCTGACTGCTCAAAAAATTTTTTTTCTAACAAGACCAAAAGAGACCCAGATGTTCTGCCTTTTGATTACTTTCTTCCTCTCAGCCCATATTGATCTGGAATGGACTTGCTGAGCCCAGAATTTCCTGACTGCTTTGAGGATTGGTTAGCAAGAACAAGGGTGAAGTTGAACTAGTTCTTATAGATACACATTTTTTAATAGCCCCCTGTTTTATGTGTTTATTGCAAAACTACTTTTCAGTAAGACTAACAAGGAAAAGAAGAGAGATTGCTTCAGGAAAATCTCCTCAGCCCTTTCCTTTGTAACCAGTAGTTAATCATAGTATTTAGGGAAAACAAAATAAAGTATAAAAAATTTTGTGAAGGAAGATCCAAAATAAGAATTATGCCTCTGGCCTTTAAAGTTTGTTCCCATAATAAAATGGCAAGGTGTAGCGAGCCATCTATGGGCTGTGTGTGTGAGCATTTCAGCGGTATGGGGGGACTGGCTTAACGTTGCTGCCTGATTGGGCTATTCAATGTATGTGTGCCTTTTCTCTTACTCTGCCTGTGTTCCCACACAGCACCTGAGATGGGTGTGGCTTTCCAAGATGTCAAGCAACCTGCTGACCACAGGACATCACCAAGCAAGACTCCACCCTTCGAAACCTAATCCCTTGCCTTATTTGGGTGGAATATTCTAGTGATGACTTTTCCCTAGTAAATATGGGGGTTTTCAGGTGTGCTCTCTCTCTTGCCTCTTGCTTGCCTCTCTTGCTCCCCTTGTCCTCTTTCTAGCGTGGGAGCTGATCTTTGAGGTCTCAGAGCCGTCCTGACCCCCACAATTGAGAAACAGGTATTTTTGTGTTTGTGTGGTTTCTTTGCCATTTTCATAGTTATAGATACAGCCAAGTCCTTTGAACCCTGCTCATCTCGTCAGTCTGGCCAGCTGGCAACAGCAAGGAAGGTCTAGGAGGCAAGATGGAAGGGTTATATTTTCATAAGGTTTAAATAATTTCTATTTCAATACTTTTGAACCTAAAAATTAAGGTTATCATTAGATCAACTGTGAGGAAACTCCATTAAAATAGAAGCTTTCATGTGCTGGTAATGAAGATTTTTCTTAACTGTATTAAGTTAGGCATCTTATTTAATACCTAAAGTTAATTCTTGTTGGTGGTGTCCTATGATAGAAATTTTACAAGTGCTACTTGCTGTTGTATGTGCATGTGAATGTACATACATATGCACACACGTACAAATATACATGTTTAAAATTTGACCTAGGTATACCTGTGTTTCTGTATTTTGAAAATATCATGGTATTATCTTTCCTGCCAAAGACAAATGACAAATACAATAATTTCCTGTATGACTAAGGATATTTGTCAGAAACATTTAACTAGCAAAATAAATCTGGAAATTCATCGATCCATAGCACATAAATTACTCACAAAAGCTGTTTCTCTTTACCAGAAAATAAAAGGGATAATCACTTCAACAGCACAATCAAGCTGGGCTAAATCTAAAAGCAGTCCCTCTTCATGCTGAGTGTCAGAGCCCAAGATTTCTGTTAATGCCAACATTATCCCACTTTAATTTTGAAGTATTTTAAAGTCGTATAATATTGAATCATTTCATGTCATAAATAAAACATACCTACATATAAAACTCATTATCTCAGAACTAATAGTCAGTTGATAACATTTTATGTCAAATAACACAAAACCTGGCTGAGGTTGTGGCTCAGTGGTAGAGCAGTTGCCTAGCACATGTGAGGCATTGAGTTCGATCCTCAGCACTGCCTAAAAATAAATAAATAAAATAAAGGCATTGTGT
This sequence comes from Marmota marmota marmota, assembly GCF_001458135.2. NCBI lineage: Eukaryota > Metazoa > Chordata > Mammalia > Rodentia > Sciuridae > Marmota > Marmota marmota. The sequence goes on along the minus strand of NW_025999842.1, from coordinate 55,161,401 downwards.
CCAACTATAACTAAAAAATATTAAAAAAAAAAAACACAAAACCACCATAGAAGCAAGCAAGAAGACAGAATGTTAAGGAAAGAAAGAGGAGGAGAGACAGGAGTGGGGGAGGAGACTTTTGATCTGGTAAGAAACAATTAAAAGATAAAACCTTAAGACTATTAAGAACAATAAAAGGAAGAGGCACACACATGGGTGGACCCTTTTGTGAAAGCAGACTGGCACTAAAGAGCAAGAGCTGTAATAACATCAACACGCTTCAGCATCCTATCTCCCTAGCTGGGGGATTGTTACAAACACATTTGTTCAGTGTTGCTGCTTTATTGATTTCTTCTTGTTTGCCTTTTTAAAAAATAATCAATGCATTCTTTTCAGTATAAAAATAAAATGACATTATAAAACAGTAAGAGAGAAAAGAGAAAAATTACCCACAATTTCATCACCCCATTTTAACCACTGTTAGTATTTACTATATCATAATGTATTTTAAATTATTTAAATGTCTTTTTTACTTTAACATCATGTTTGCCTTTTAGGCAGGGCATGGTAGTTCAAGTGAGAGTAATAGCTATTAATCGTTACCAGATTTGAGTGTTTAAACTGTCTATTCAAATTTCATACCCTTTGCCACATACACAGAGCATATTACATTATTTATAGAAAACATATGACTATGTAAATAAATGCACAGCATTCATATACATTATTTGAAAATGGCATGTCATACACTGCCCTTAAATATTGCACATAAACAGGTTTCCATGTGAACCTAACAGACATGGGATAGAGGGAAATGTCTAAATTCAACACAGCTCAAAAAATAAAAATTAAGGAGCTGAGATTGGGGCTCAGAGCACTGGCCTAGCATGTGTGAGGCACTGGGTTCAAGCCTCAGCACCACATAAAGATAAATAAATAAAGGTATTGTCCATCTACAACTAAAAAATCTTTTTAAAAAATAAAGATACTTTTTAAAAAATAAAAATTAAAAAGTCAACTCTAGAAAAATACAAATTCAATAAATAAGAAAACAATAAGACAAAAAACCAAACTCCTGTTTATGAAATGACAAGAAGGATCACACCATAAGACTGCATTAGCTAAATAAAGATCAAAGTTCTAAAACAAATCTAAGCTCTTAAAATTAATGAGATAGTTTGTGGTTCTGTTGCTCTAGGGAAGTGATGTCACTGGCATTATGGACATTATGTCTGTTAACTAAAGCAAGGCTAAAAACCATTGTTAACATGAGATTTCTCTGATGTATCTACCAGGTAGATTTAACAAGCCCTAGAATTTCAGAGATCCCATACACTAAGAAAATTTTAAATTCAGAGTTTAAATGTATAGAAATAATAGAAAAGAGATTTTCTATGACACCTAAAGTCATTAGACTAAATGCGTATTAGCTGGAAATGCATTTGGTGTGATATTATAAACTGGATTATTACAACTATGGTAATTACTCTATTCAAATCAGTACAATTCCTAATGATCAAACTATTGTAAAGTTCTAAGAACCCATGTTCAATTCATTTTCTTAACATTTTTATCAAAGAATTATTCCTGTAATAAAATTATCCAAATCTAATCCAAGATAGAACCAGTCCAGGAATCAGACTATTGAATCCCTAGTTGTTGGCCCACTGCCAACTAGCAAGGTGAATTTGGAGAAATTACTAACATTTCTGGGCCTCAGTCCATTTATCTAAAAAAATGAAGACCTTAAACTAGATGATATCTGAGGATTTGGGTGTCTCTGATTAAATCCTCAAGAGTATGAATTTATGTAGGGTTTTCTACTCTTCAGGGAGGGTTTTATTCTCAGAGAACTTGGGCACTTCTATTACAAGTCAGGCAAATGAGAGGAGAAAAAGAAATTACCCAAATAAAAGGATGGATGAAATATTTATTCCACATATATTGAGCTCCTCCTATGTGTGAGGTGCAGTCCTGGGGATGACGGTGATAAGTAATAAGGCTAACAGTTTTAGGACCACCCAGGCCTCAAACTCTAGCTGCACCTTTTTATATGACTCAGGCTTGAGGACTTCCACCACCTGCACTGGGAATTTGCTTCCAAGGAAAGGGGCTGGAAGATACTGCACTGTCCCACTTAACCCTTCAGTTAAGCAACTGATAAACAGGAAAAAGACCTCTAGGTCATTTTTAGTACAAATACTCAGATTTCCAAGTGGGATAGTTTTGAAGCTTTATGGAAAATAAGCATTCTATGAAATATGTGTGTTTATTTCTGTGAGACTATATGTGTGAGTACATACATATATATGTGAGTACATACTTGTGTGAGGGTATGTGTATGTGTGTATATGTGTATATGTGTCAGTATACATGTGCAGTTTTGTGTGTGTGTTATATGCATGTAGTTCTGAGTGAATGTTTTTGATTGTACATGACTGCACTGATTTGAGCTTATGTAAGTGCATGTAGTTGTGTGGCAGTTGACAGTGTGTATGAAAAGCTAAGACTGCAGATGTGATTTTAGTCATGAGACTAACTGGTTTTTCATAGGTTCACATCTTACTGCAGTCTTTTGTTTGTTCAACTAATCCTCCTTTGCTTACAGTGTCACAGAGCTCACTTTTTTTGGATGACAATCTGCCTTCTGAACAAACAGGCAGGTGGGTGAAGCTGCAAGTGTAGTGGCAGCTGCTCATGAAATAATTGCACATACCGCCAGCCCAAGGTGACAGCCACCACTGACTCACGACTCCCATTCCTAGGAAGAGGATGAGCACATCCCCTTGAGAAATTTTCTGTGCCATCTCTTGCAGAGACCAGCCACAGATAAAGCAGGGAGCACAAGACTTACTGAATTCTGGTCTTAAGTGAGAGAGAGAAGCTCTTCGCACAGTCACTGTCTCTTAGCAGGGTGATATCTTTGAAAGCAGAATTGCAGTCTCCTTTTCTCTTCCATGATATCATCCAGTTAAAACAAAATCCCTGAATATAAAGAATGCCTCCCTGAATTAAAAGCCAAAGAGAAATTGTGTCCAATCCATAAATGCTTTAATCAGTGAGTCAGAAGAGTTGATTACAAATCCTACCAGCCAGTCAGTCATGCCCATGACTCATTCTTTGTGCAGAGATTTTTTTGCTGTTATACAATTCATCTCCCCAAAATATCTAGTATTGACTAGCTCTGCTGTCACAGCTGGACCATCTGGCTGCTCCCTTGCCCATTATTAGAAAACTGATCCAGAAGTCCTCCAATTCAGTCTGGGAGTAATTTAAAGCAATGCCCAAAGGAAGGAGAATTCGAGATTTTTAAAATGAATTAATTGCCTGCCACACAAGTTAACTGATGATCTTTATGAGTTAAAGGGAGCAGAACAAGTAAACACAAATAAAATTAAAAGGCAATAATAGAATGAGAGAAGATAGTCACAATAAACACAATAAAATATCAAGATCTGACATACAAACAGAAACAATACAAAGCAATAAGACAAACAACTTAAAAGAAAGTATACAGATAGTGGAAAACTTGTGACCAGGTGCAGGTCATAGGGCCTGGGGTGCATTGTCTACAAAGAATTAAAACAGTATTAAAACCAACCTCGAACAAGTCTTTTATTATCATTGTGCACTGCAGTCCTAAATAATGTCAGTGGTACAGATGTCCTTCCTGACAGGGACAATCATTCTTGCTGTATGCCCCACCCCTGTGTGTAAGCCTCTGGCATGAAATATGAATGGGCAGTTTATAGAAGAAATATAAGTGATCAAAATCCATAAGGCAAATAAACAATGAGATACTCTCACTTTTGCTCATTAAGCTGACAAAATAAATATTGATGATATTCAGTATTAGCAAGGATGAGGACGACTGGTACCATATTGAGTCATCTGTCTTTTTCTTGTCCATTTGGAGGAATTCTTTCAAAGGACAATTTGGGAGTATTTTAAATTTTTTTCTAATGTGCAAAACTAAAAACTATTTAGCAAAGAATAGACATGTGGTTTCTGCCCACCTGCATCCCTTCCTTGAAGGAAGCTCTTTGTCTGGAATACTTACTGTCTGAATGGGACTGTCAATCACAAAGCTCCACCCCATCACTTAGTCCCAGGCCTCAGAGCTGAGTCTACCCCAGAAGAACAATTGATAGACTAGTTGAGAGACAATGACAGCTCCAGAATTTCCATAGGAAAAAGGTTTAGAGACTGCAAACTAGTTGAAAGTGAGGCAAGAGGCTATTTGACTCATCATGAAGTTGCATGAAGGCAACCACACTGTGTTTACTCAGATGTAATCTGGGATTTGCTGACCCTGAAGCCCCTCCAATCTAGTGTGGTCAAATTTGCCAAGAACCATCCTGTCCCATCCAGCTGGTGGTTCTTCCTGCTGGAATTCTGCCTGCCCCTGAGAAATGTTAGCCTACATATAGAAGAAAATGAAGAGAAAATGAGTGGACTGCAAGTTGAGAGAAGGAGAAACATAATCCTGATAGCCATTTTTGAGCATAATCAATTTAGTCATTTGGGATCTGATAATTTCTCTTTTTAAGAGAGTGTGAGTTGCTATTATCTGCATCCAAAGAGCTCTGGGTAACAGAGATGAGGAGTAACAGAGATCTTAGCTAAAAGAGTTGAAGTATGGTGAGGAATTATAAAATAGAGTTCAAGATTTATAACTGACATATCAAAATACTTTAAAAATCACATTCTCTGACTAACTTCTCAACTTATCTTTAAAATCTCTATTGCAAAATGATGAATTATTACACAGTGAATGCTTTTATATAACCTGGGTCAAGAAACAAAACAGCCCACAAGCATCCTAGAAGGTCCCCCTTCCTCTACTCTAGAGTGAATCACTTTCCTGAATGTGGATTTGTTTTACCTGGTGTGTACATATGTTGGCTTTTTTTTTTTTAACAAAAGTATTCTTTTGCTGTGTGTGTGTGTGTGTGTGTGTGATTCTTCCACATTGTAGCTTGTAGTAGTAGTTAATTCATTTTCATTGTCATATAGGAATCTATAGTATGAATATATCACAATTTATCCATTCCAATGTTGATTGATAGTTAAATTGTTTCCAATTATTAACCACTTCAAATAACATTGCCATGAATTTTCCTAAGTGTATACTTAGGAGAGGAATTAATGGGTTACATGGCATGTGTTCGTTGAACTATAGGAGATACTCCCAAACAGGTTTGCGAAGAGATTGTAATTATTTAAACTACCAGTGTATGAGAGTTATAGTTGCTCCATGTCTTCCCCAGAACATGATGTCATCAACTGTTATACTTTTACTCACTTGGAATGATGTAGCACTAGTTTGAATTTGCCTTTCTCTGATGAGTATTGATGTGGAACAACTTTTTGTAAAGTTACTGGCCAAGTGGATATCCTATTTTGTGACATACACATTTAAAGTTTGTCTCTTCTTTTCCTATTGGGTCATGTTTTTTTCTTGTTCATTTGTAGGAATACTTTATATTTATGAAAAGAAGTACTTTATTAATTGATATATTTGCAAATCAATTATCCTGCTCTGTGGTTTTTATTCTTTGCCTTTTTGTTCTATCTTCTCCCCATTTTGGTATCTGGGATTAAGCCCAGGAATGCCTAAGCGCTAAGCTACACCTCCAATCCATTTTTATTTTTTATTTGAAACAGGGTCTTGCTAAGTTCCAAGGCTAGCCTTGAACTTGCAATCCTCCTGCCTTTTGATTCTATTATTAACACATTTTGAGAAACAGAACTTCTCAATGTTAATGGTGTCCAATTTACCTTCTGAGCTTTTTTGACAAATGTTTCTGTGTCCTGTTTAAGAAGGTTTTTTTAACCCCAAATTGTGAAGATGTCCTCTCATGATATCTTCTAGAAGCTCTATCATTTTACCTTTTACATTTAGATCTACAATCTTCCCAGAATTGATTTGGGGGTTAATGTGACATAGGGGATCAGATAAAGGTTTTTTTTTTTCTATATGGATAGGCAATTAATCAATCAAGAAACATTTATTTAAACAAAACATTTTCCTCCATTACTGTTCAGTGAAATCTTAGCCATAAATTGAGTGGTCATATGTGGGTGGGCCTTTACCTAGACTATTCTGATCATTTCATTTTTCCTTGCACCAATACTACATCTTTTTAATTACTCTTACTGTTTTAGTTATCTTTTTTGCTGCTGTGACTAAAGGACCCAACCAGCATAATTGTAGAAGAGGAAAAGTTTTATTTAAGGGGATCCCAGCTTCAGAGAGTCCATAGAAAGCAGGCTCCATTCCTCAGGGCTCCAGGTGAGACAGGAACAACATGGCAGAAGAGTGTGGCAAAGGGAAGTGGCTTACGTGATGATCAAGAAGCAGAGAAAAGGGGCTAGGGCTGTAGCTAAGTGGCAGAGTGCTTGCCCAGAAATTGTAAGGCACTGGGTTCAGTCCTCAGCACCACATTAAAAAAAAAAAAAAACATAAATAAATAAAATGAAGTTGTTATGTCCATCTACAAATAAAAATTAAGAAAAAATGGGAGGGAAAGGGATATGAAGAAGCAGAGAGAGAGAGGTCTCTACTCATCAGATTCATTATATACCCCAAAGCCACGCCCCAGTTTCCAAATCCTCCAGCCACACCCTACCACTTCAGTTACCAATCAGTTAATCCCTATCAGGGGATAAATTCACTGATGGGTTAAGACTCTTAAACACCAAAAATTTCCCCTCTGAACCTTCTTGCATTGTCTCACACGTGAGCTTTTGAGGGACACCTCACATCCAAACTGTAACACTTACTTTACAATAAGTCTTTTGGGCTGATAAAGAAGATTCTCCTACTTTAATAAAATAGTATTCTAACAAAAATAGCATTCTTCAAGGTGGTATTAACTATCTTTAAGTTTCTTTGAGATAGTATTACTATTTTTAGCACTTTTATTTCCACATATAAATTAAAATCAACCTGTTAACTTATATATATTGGCATTTTCATAGGGTTTATATTTAATCTATAAATTAATTTAGGTAGAATTAATATGTTACAATAGAGAGTTTTTTTCAATCATAAATGTCGATAATTTAAATATATTGATTTACATCTTCAGTAACATTTTACAGTTTTCCATTCTTCATTAGGTTTAATTCTAGATGTTAGGTTTTTGTGAGACGATTGAAAATTATATTGTTACTTAAATTTCACTTTGTAATTGTTGCTGAAATGTGACAATATTATTGAACTTTTTAATCAATCAACCTTGTAACTAGCAACCATATTAAATTCACTATTTAATTCCAATAGGGTATAATTTATAAATGGCTTTGGATTTTCTAAGCACACAATCATGTTATCTACAAATAATGGCATTTATTTCTCTCTTTCCATTTATCTTTTCTATTAATTTTTCTTGCATAAGGTAAGGACCTTTGGTGAAATCTGAATATATATGGTGATTGTGGGCCTCCTCCCTCGTTGCTAATCTCAGAAGAAATTTTGTAAAATTTCACTAATAATAGGTTGTTTGTGTAATGATTTCTGTAGACATTTTTATCTGCTTAAGAACATTGCCATCTATTTCTAGTTTGCTAAGTTTTTCATAAATGATTGTGATTTTTATCAAATGCTTTTTCTGTAACCATTCAGAAAAAGACATGAATTTTTTTCTATTTTTTTTTTCTGTTAAAGTGATAGATTACAATGATTTGATTTTCGAATGTCAAGCTAATTTCATATCTTTGAATAAAGTCATCTTGGTCATGAAATAATATCTTTTTTATACTAATAGATTTGGTTTGCTAATATTTTGTTGGAGGATTCCTGGAGAGATTATCTATAACTCTCTTTGGTTATAACACCTTTGCCGTTATAAGTTGGGAAATATACCTTGTTTTTCTATTTTAAGGGGAGAGTTTGTGTTAAGTGTTCTCTTTTTCCCTAAGTGCTTGGAAGAGTTCTTTCAGTTAAGCTATCTGAGTCTGGAGTTTTGTGGAAATAATTTAAATCAGGAATTTAATTTTTTTAAATAAACTTTCCATTTTTTATGTCCATTATAGTATGCTATATTTTTTAAGAAATTAATTCATGGTGTCTACATTTTCATATTCATTAGCACAAATTGGTCATGATATCCCCTTAATTTTTTAATTCTATTCTCTGTAGTATGTTCCCCCTTTTCATGCCTGAGAGTGGTAATTTATGCCTTCTCCAGATATCTTTTATTATTCTTGTCTTAGGTTTCTCCATTATGTTACATTGTTCATAGAACCAACTATTAGCTTTTGGTTCTCTCTTTTGTTTTCTCTCTTGTACACTTGTTTTTTATTTCATCAATGTGTGTTACTATCTTGACATGTAATTTGCAATTCTTTTTCTAACTTCTTGAGTTAGATTCTTAGATCATTTTTTTCCTTTCTTCTTCCCTGACAAATGTTTTAAAATTATCCAAGAATGACTTTAACTACATCCTACAGGTTTTGACCTATTATGTTATTACCATTCTATTCAAAATATTTTTTCATTGTGATTTCTTCTTTGACATGTTTGATCAGTTTCTTTTTAATTTTTAACCTGTTTTAATTAGTTATACATGACAGTAGAATGCTTTATGTACTTTGATATATCATACATAGATGGGGTATAATTTCTCATTTTTCTGATTATACATGTTGTAGATTTCTAAACATTTAAAATTTTGTTTTTATTTAATAACTTTTAGTTAATTGATTAATTTTATTGCAGCCATAGACCATACTCTGTGTAATTTAAATCATTTGAAGTATGTTTAAAATTCCTTCATGGCCCAGCACATAGTCAATTTTGGCAAATGTTCCATATGAAATTGTTAAACGCAGTAGGATATATCAGGTTAATTTTGTTAATCATGTTGTTCAAAATTTTTTAGCCTGATTTCTTGTTTGTTTGTTTTTGGTGCTGGTTCTATTAGTGAAAGCTCCTACTATTTTTGCAGAATATTTATTTATCCATTTTGTTCTATCAACTATTATCTTGAACATTATGAGGTGTACATAAGTTTATCCTTGTATATCTTTGTGTTGGAATGACCATTTGATTATGAAATATCCCTTTTATCTTTAGTAAAACCTGTTGACTTAAAGTCCAATTCATCTGGTAGAAATTTACAGGTTATGACTTTCTTGTGACTAATATTTGCATGTGTATTTTTCTCCACTATTTGTCTTCAATTTACAACATATGTGTGTGTACAACACTGAGTTGAGTCTTATCATGTTGTTTTATCCAGTCTAACAATTTTTGTCTTTTAATTGGAGTTTTTTTATTCATTTATGTATAATATTATCGCTAATGTAAAGAAAATTTAACTCATCACTCTGCCATTTGTTTACAGTGTCCCATCTATTTTGTTTCTTTTAAAAAAATCTTTCTTTATTTCTTTTGGACTATCAATTTTTATTATTTTTTATTATCTCATTTTCATTTCTGTGAGCTATATGTAGTTACACATCTTTCACTATGCTTTTAGAGGTTGCCATAAGGTTTTCAACATTTATCTTTGACTTACTAGCATCTAATGAATAAAATCACTTTTGCAACTGCCTGGCCAAGGTAAAGCCTTAGACATTTTAATTACATTTATTCCTTTTCTACTGCCTACCAGTTCATCTTCCAATTTATGGTCCCTCTCTCTTCAACTATATCCAAGCTATTGTTAAACAAATCCATTGATTTATTAACATAATAATATTTTTCAGTTTTAGGTATTCCACTTGATTTTTCACAGTTTCTAGTTCTCTGGTACAATTCTCTATCTAATCATTTAATTTATAGAATGTACTAATCACAATTATTTTAAATCATTGCAATGTCTAGATTTTTCTAGCAGACAGTTAAGGTGAAGTGGCTTACCCCACCAAATCATGAACTGTGTTGATTTGAAGCCAGCCTTTAGACTTCTTAGAGTCATCTATTTCTGCTGGTGTAGGAGAGTCCTATTAAAGTCTGGAATGTTGCTGCCTAGGCCCTAAGCCACTGGCTGTCTCTAAACTCTCATTTGTGTTACTGATGCCCCATGATACTGAAGGAAGCTTTGCTTACCTTCTCAGCCTAAAGGTCACAGCTCCCATATTTATTTGCAAGTGCCTTGAGAGGGAAAACCAGTCTGAATACTACTTCATTTCTCCTTTTTCTTTGCTTGTCTCTTTAAATTTTTACTGCCTAGATAGCTCTCCAAAACCTAAAAACAGATTTTCTATGTATTTTATCAAGCTTTGCTAGTTATTCCTGGATGGAGGGCTGCCCTGTAAGCACTGATTCCACCCTTACAAGAAGCAGAATACCCACCCAGCTTGTCCTTTGAATATCAATTTTATCTTAAGATTCTAGTGATTCATCATGCTTCCTTTGAGCTTCTAAAATTAAATTGTTTCCTATGACTTTGGCTCCATTGAGTTTCTGTTTCTTTTAAGAACCAGCTATGCAGAATCTGTTTCATTAGTTTAGCTAAGACTTTAGCCTTGATTATGATCTATTATAATGGAAACATTAAAGGTCAACTATGGTAGAAGCAGACAAATATGTTTTACCCCATGTGCAAGAACTGTTAGGCCACAACGAGTCTAGGAAGAAAGTGTGCCATGAGAAATTAATAATGTCTGTCCTACAAAGAGGGGTGGTAGCAGATATATGCCAGTCATTTGTCAGACTCAGATATGATAATCCATGCAGATCCATTTCTCTGCAGAATTATTTGTATATACTTAATGTTTTAAAGAGTTACAGGCACTGCCCCTCTCTTAAAAATTAATAAAGGATTTGCTAACATGGCAGATGTTAGCAAATAACTAAAATAATGTTAACAATAAACTAAAATACTAGTAAATAAACAGATCCCAATTATTCATGGTTTCCCATTACTTTTGTAATGGGAATTTGATAAAAAATTTTAAAAGGCATATCATTGGGTGCCAGTGGTCAGGGCTGCTATAACAAAAACACCATTGACTAGATGACTTATAAACAACAGATATTTATTGCACAGTTCTGGAGGATGAAAGCTGTCAACAGATTTGGTGTCTGATGAGGGTCCATTTCCTCATAGACAATTGTCTGGTCACTGTAACCTCAAATGACAGAAGGGATAACAGATCTCTCTGGGGTTTCTCTTAATAAGGGTACTAACCACATTTATGAGGGCTCCACTTTAATAACATAACCAACTCCCAAAGGCCCTACTTTGTATACCATCCACCTTTTGGGTAAGAATTTCAACATATAAATTTTGGGGAAAACCATTCAGTCCATAACATCAGTGGAGACTCAGCTGTCAGAATTAAGGGTAATTATAGTGACCATATTTTCTAAACCCTAATAGAGGTACTGTTTCACAAGGCTGAACATTCTTCTAGAACCAATAAAACAAAACATTAGGAAGCAGAACTGACCAGAAAAACCCAGTACCTAGTATCACAGATACAATTTTGTCACTAATTCAATACAGTCTAGATGTTTGCTAACTTGGTTTCAAAATGGGGCATAAGAGACTTGGCCATTATAAGATTTTCAAGACCAGAGTTATAGGAGGAAGTTCCTGCCTGCTGGCTCAGCCTCCCTGCTGCTCTTGCTGGTCTGCAGGAATCCAGATAACTGATTCCTAACCTACTTATTTTAGACCAGTGGCTTAGCTTTTTGACATCTCCAGTCTCATAGTCAGATTCCAAAGTCCCTCCCTCTGAAACTATCCTGCAAGCCAAGACAGACAGCAGCAGCTGCCACCGCACTAATAATGGGTTTGTGCTGCTGCTTGCCCACAAAGTTTGCTTTGAGTTGCTGATTTGCATCCCTGCTTGCCCAAGCACACAGCTTCTGCGCCTCCACCACCTTCGGCACAGAGAGAACAGCAGTGCCACCTACTGAGCTGCTGGAAACGCAGCCAGCTTCCTGACCAGTCCAGGCCTGCTTGTCACTTAATCTGGCAGGCAGGATTGCCTTACCCAGCAACTGGACTGAAAACTACCTTTGTACAGTGATTAAATAAGTAGGACTCCTCCTCTGCCAACTTTAGTGATTGTTCACCACTGTCAGGCTTAAAAAGGTCTCAAGGAAGTTTGTTCTGCTCTGAACAAGTGAAACTCAATTGCAGCTGGGACCCATGCTGTATTATGCTTACATGAGAAATGGGCAAGCACTCAACTACCAAGTTGAACACTGAACACAATCACTAAGTACTTGTGCTAGACACTGGGTGAGGCACAGGGGGTAGACGTATGAATGGTCTACACCAGAAGAGCACCCGAAAGATAACAAATTGACACCTAGAGCCCACAATGACAAAATACACTCACAAAACTCAGCCACAACTTACTCTGCAGGAACACATTTCAAAGAATGAAATTGGGGGCTCTGGATTTTCTACATGTCCCAGAGTTCTATTGCTCCTCTTGTCACACATAAATTAAGAGATCACGGAGCTTTCTTCATGGGTTTTTTTTTTTTGGCATTTGTTTTGCTTTTTGATTAATAAATAATATAGTTTGACTTTTGTTCTGAAAATAGCTGCTTTGCAGATGCCCTACGCATCTACTTGGCCTGCCTCGTGGAAAATCTTACCAGGACACTCTCAAAGGACAAATCTTTCTCCTGTATTTGCAAACTGCTAATAGCACACCTCTGGCAATGATCAATAATAAAATAATTTTTTAAATATTTTGAATGTCTAATGATATCAGAAACCCCTACTTCAACACATATGTGTGTGTGTGTGTGTGTGTGTGTGTGTGTGTATATATATATATATATAAATACACTATTAAATCAAGAACCCACACACACTGATTTGGTCACATATTTGCAGCTGGGCAGCAGAATCTGAACACCCTAGGGGAATCCTCCTCCCTTCTGAAAGACACTTGTTGTTCAGCCACTATGCACAGCTGTCATCTATGCATGTAAAAACTACTGCATGAGTGTGATTCCTCCTGTAAGAGGAGACCAGGTGAAAGCACGTGATAGGAAATGAACAAAGCAGTGTCAAATGGGACAACAGAGCCATCGATTTAAGGAAGATTGCAACATTAATGAACTAAATTTCTTAAGCGACTATTATGAGAATTATATGGGATGCAGGATGAGATAGGTATTAATCCTAGCAAGTATTTGGTACTTTACTATGATTTTTGAATACAGTCCAGGTGAGCAATAATTTAAAGATTGTGTATTAAGTGTTTACATTAGCTCTTATCAATCATCATGCTCCTACTCATCCCTGCTCCCCTCTTTTTGCAAGTATCCATGCAAAGTAGTTTTGAAACTGTGTTCCTATGCAATCTTTTAGGTGCAGACTTGATGGACTTTCCTTACACACTTTTTCTTTAATTCCCATGATTCAGGTAAAGGATAATTTGGAGCACTAAATGCATAGTGTCAAAGTGCTGTCAGTGGCTACAAATCCACATTTACATACTAACTGCACCTCTGCAAGAACAGACACACCACTGGGACATCTCTCAGAACCCTAAATCACAATGTTCTGAAGCCACTTCGGCCTTCATTCTTGCCAGATTATCTGAATTGTTCTAAGGATGGGCCTCCTGGCTCATCCAGGTTTGTTGTAAAGAACAGAGTATGTTTTGACATATCATACATACATGGATTATAACTTCCCATTATTATAGTTGTACATGATGTGGAGTTTCATTGGTGGTGTATTCTTATCTGACCAGAGGAAAGTCATGTCCAATTCATTCTACTGTCTTTCCTATTCCCATCCCCATTCCCGCTTCCCATCACTCCCCTTTGTCTAATCCACTGAACTTCTATTCTTCCCCACCAACCCTGCAACTTGTTGTGTATTAGCATCCACATATCAGAGAGCACATTCATCCTTTGGTTTTGGGGACTGGCTTATTTCACTCAGCATGATAGTCTCCAGTTCCATCCATTTGTCTAGGTTTGTTTTTGAGGTACACAAAATTGATAAGCACTGGACGGGTGACAGGATGAGCCTTGGCTTTCACTCACCTCCTTTCTTTCTTCCCTCTGTTCTCATCACTTCTACTGTCTCACTCAAGGTCAGCCAGGAACTGTTAACTGTCATCTGACCAAGTCAAGAATGCACAAGGCTTGAGGATAGCCTTTGTGAAAATAAACACAGGATGAAACAAAATGAAATAAAATAATCATAGATTCTTACATGGGAAGGAACTTTCAGACTCAAATTCAGCCTCCCTAACTCAGGGTTTTGATAGCCTCTGAACTCGCTGTCTAAAAAAGTCTTAGTTACCTGTAGTCAATTCAACACTTAGATGATTCTTCTTTATATTAGCCAGAGTGTGATGCCATGGTAATAGCTAACTCTTGTTAAACGTATTCTACTTTGCATACATTGTATTATTTATTCTCCCTCAGTACGCTGTCAGGAAGATACTATTAGAAAGGTTAAGTACCCTACCCAAGGTCACCTATAAAGGAAGAGATAAGTGCAGAATTTGGCTCCAGAAGCCCTCTAACCTATTTGGTCTACATAGCATGATTTCTGCTTTCTCTAACTTCTGCTATTTGGTCCTTGGGCCATAAAAGCATCTGATTCTTCTTCCACCTGGCTTAGCAAGAGAAGGTGATTTCTCTTCTCCTACCCAATCACATAGTTCCTTCAACACACCTCATATGACAGTTTTTATTTCCCTTAGCCTCCAGGCCTACTAATTATACATGCTCCATTTGGTCTATGTCCCTCCAAAATGTGTTACCCAGCTCCCAAGATAATCATATCCTAGATGTACTACAACCAGTGCAGTGTGCAGAGACATGGCTGCCACCTGCTTCCCAGATGAGTACTGCCTAATACGACTTTCTATGATGATGAAAATGTCCTATACTTGTACTTTCCTATTTAATAGCCACTAGCTACATTTGACTATTAAGTGTTAATTGTGGTGGCTGCAACTAAGGAACTAAGTTTTTAAATTTTATCCATTAATTTGATTTTATGTAGCCATATGTGAAGAGTAGCTATGTATGAGTGAGAATATGGTTCTAGATTCCATAGTTCTACGTCATATCCAGATCCATGTCATCAGGACGATTATATCATTGCCATTCATAGTACTCAGTTGGCTTCTAAGACTCCTGAACATATTTACATTTTTTTTTCTGATAAATGTCACCTCATGATCATTCCAGCCTATCAAGTTAATTCCAATTTTTGTCATTCACAGTATTTAGGACCTTGGATGCTCTGCATCTTCAGCAAGTTGGTACATCTTCACAGAATACATAATAGTAATAATGATATAATAGTAATAAATAAACATTTATTGAAGGCTTACTAAATTCCAGGAGTAGCACCATGCACACACCAGCACTCTCTGTACCCAGGACAGTCTCGCTCCACAACCCAGACCTTTGCCTACTGACCAGACTGCCCTCCACACCAGAGAAACACACATGTGCAAGCATGTGTACACAAACACACACACACACACACACACACTCACACATACACAGAACAGCACTTAAAACTTTCTTCTATTTATACATTGGTTATTAACCTATATTTTGCATACCATCATTTAATCCCAATTGTCATTGTATCCAAAACAATGCTCTTACCATGTTCACAAGAATCTGATGACAGCTCCCGTCGAATATCTTACAGCAGCACTTATTCACAATGTCTATTAACACTGCCCTAAACCTGACAACCTTTTAAGAAATAGAATTGAGATCAGTCTACCATCATTTCTTCTAGAACTCTTCCTGACTTTTGGAAATATTTAATACTCATTTTCTCTTAGTAATTCAATCAGTCAAGAGAACATTCCCATGTCCATGAAGGAAAATATAACAATTGAGACATTAAATGGAAACTTTATTTCAGTAAGCTGTCCAACATGTCAACAGGGTAGAAAAAAGCATTTAAAGTTTATAGAAAAGAATAATTTGGAATAAAGAACAAGACTTTTGGGCTGGGCTTATGGCTCAGTGGCAAAGCGCTCGCCTCGCACATGTGAGGCACTGGGTTTGATTCTCAGCACCACATAAAAATAAATAAACAAAATAAAGATATTGCATTCATCTATAACTAAAAATTTTTTTTTTAAAAAACAAGACTTTTGGGCTGGGGATGTGGCTCAAGCGGTAGCGTGCTTGCCTGGCATGCATGCGGCCCGGGTTCGATCCTCAGCACCACATACAAAGATGTTGTGTCCGCCGAAAACTAAAAAATAAATATTAAAAATTCTCTCTCTCAAAAAAAAAAAAAAAAAACACCAAGACTTTTAGTAAGAATGTTTTAAAAAACTGCCTGTATTGGACATCAAATAAGATTTTTTTTCCTCCTAAATTTCACCTAAAATCTCAAGACCAAGTTTTATAAGCACTAAGTTATCCCCACATTCTAAAATGTAAGGCAAGATTGTCTCTGCAGAACTTTCTTAGGAGATGGCCTCAAACCAATGTCAGTAGTCTGTCAACCACTGATAATGAGAATTGTGAAGACAGGGAACACTGACGGGTGCTGATGTCTTTGAAGGGAATTGTCAGGCTGCTGTGCCAGTCCTCTTTCCTCTCTATAGCAGGGTGTGTCATGTGAGAAGACTTAAGGGCTGGAGAGAAAGACTGAAAAGCATCCAGAGATGGGAGGGAAAAAACCAAGAGAGTGTATTGTCATGGAAACCAAGAGAAGAAAGTGAGTGGGCAGCTTCCTCAAGTGCTGCTGAGAGGTTAAGCTGAGGAATGAAAAGCATTTATTGTATTTAGCAATAATGGGACATTGGTTTTCTTAATTGGTGCAATTTATCAGAGTGTTAAGGATGGAAGTGAGACTGCAGGAGATGAAGGGCTAATGCCAGAAAATCTAAACAATTTTTTGAATTAGGGTGTGAAAAGGAGAGAAAGACTAGAAACTAAAGGTAAATGAGAATTCTAGAAGATAATTTTTAAGGTTTAAAATTAAGAGTATAAAGCACTCAAGGAAAATCAAACTGCAGTTGTAATACATGGAGATCAAATCATATTGTAGGGAAAGCTATGGGTTTTGAAAAGATATATGTGCACATACATAATTTCAAAATAATCTTTTAAGCAAAGATCAAAGTTCTCATGTTTAAGTTCCAATGCATTAACCAAAATAAAAATAGAGTAGGAACTAAACGATCTTTTAAAGTTGAAACTTCCCAAATGGTCATTTTGTCCAATAGTAGGCAATAGTAGAAGACTTGGTGAAGCACAGGATTATTTCAACTAAACCAGAGAGCACAAGATTTGCATCACTGAAAAGGTCCTGGATTCATCCAATAAAATAATATTCTCTCATAAATAGGGATATCATCTTTGTTGGTTAGATTCCAAATAAAGTAGCACTTTCAAATGGAAATTTCATATACTGTAATGTCATTTTTTAAAAATATTTTTTTTAGTTGTAGATGGACACAATATCTTATTTGTTTACTTTTTTATGTGGTGCTGAGGATTGAACCCAGTGCCTCACATATGCAAGGCAGATGCTCTACCATTGAGTCACAACACCAGACCTATAATGTCAATTTAATAACAAAAACAAAGAAGCTCTTAGCTTCTGATATATAATAATCTTATTATATATCACTGTCTGAAGAGAAAGCAGTGGTTGTGGTCTGGGCACTAGAGTAGCAGGTGGGTGACAGCTGGCTAGAAGGGTTAGTTTGCATGAGTAGGAAATATTTCTCTGGTGCTTCAGCTTTAAGGTCAGGTTAAGGCCTCTCTTCAGTGTTAGCTGTCCACTGTTGATCCCAAAGTGTGTGAGCCAGTTGAGGGCCAGTGGAGGGAACTGTGGGAGAATCAGAGCCAAAAGAATCTCTGATACAGCAGAAGAAAATAGATAAAAGGTATTCTCATTAAAAAGGTGTCTAAAGACAAAATTTCAACAGAGTTAAATGGCCTAATTGGCTTTCGTTTGCAATTCATGAAGCAGGTAGCATCTCCTATAAAAATAGAGAGATGCTGGGCAGGGCAGAATAGTCAGTTTTGTAAGATCACTAAAGCAGGAACAAGAAAACAGCATCACACAAGCAGACCTCATTGTTGCTGCAGGTTCCCTGTCAGACCACTACAATAAAGTGTTTGTTGCAATAAGATGAGGCACACTTACTTGTTTGGTTTTCTGGTGCACATCAAAGTTGTGTTTATACTATGTTGTAACCCATTAAGTATGCAGTAATACTATGTCTAAAAAATAACAATGCATTTGCCTCAGGAAAAATGTCAAATGTAACAGAGTCACCAAGTAAGCATGTGCTGCTGGGGAAAGAATTATCATAGGCCTTCAATTTGTAAGGAAAAAAAAAGAAAGCAAGATCTGCAAAATACAATACACTAAGTCCAATAAAACGAGGTATGACTGCAAAAAAAAAAAAAAAGCAGATTGGTTGACATTAGTTTATTTCTGGTTACTTTCCATCTAAAAGTTCAAAAGCAGAGGGGCCTATTTGGGAATTTTGACTATCATCTCTCTCCTGATTTCCCAGAAGATCCAGTAAACAATTCAGCTTGGTGACATGGAGTTTGAGCCTGAGTGATTTCATTTTGGTTTGATCTGTTCTGTTGGGACCTAATGCAGGTGCTCAGTCCAAAACAACATTTATGGCCTCCCTAAATTTCACTTAACAGAGGAAAACAGACAACTCTTGAAAGATGAGAAAGATGGAATGAAATTCCAGATGCTGGGAAGTTTGGTAACTTGGTGAAAAGAAGTTGAAGGATTTTTTATTTATGGCTTTCAGTTCAATGTGAAATAAAAGGCATCCTGGGAGTAAGAGGAAGAGCTGGTGGGTTAGGTTTAAAGAGAACAGAGAGGAGTTAAAAACAACACCACCACCAGCCTTGAAGAATGAGGGAAACTGACTAAAAGAGCATGAGATTGCAGACTGGTTGTGACTAGACAGAGACCAAGACAGTAAACTGGACCCAAATGGTTGGTGTAGAGTATTCTCCGCAGCTGCCCAGACCTATGTAGAGAGGGTGGGTTAGGGTTAGGGTTTTTCCACTCATGTTACAAGGAGAATATTGATCAGAGAGGAATTGAAGCATTGGGCCATGAGGTGTAGGCCAATTTGGAGTACAGTCACTTGATAAATCTTTTTTTAACAGGGAAATGAAAGAAAACTAGGAACTAGAAACCCTAATTGAAACTTCCTGTAAAACCTAATCACTAAGCCTTATTGACTTTACATCTTAAAACATCTTTCTATTCTTTCTACATCTTCCCTACTTCCTCTCCTACCACTGGTCACCTGCATCCCTTAGGAGTGAACTCACCTTTCCACATCCAAAATTGATCGCAACATCCTGAGATTGCTTTTTAAATATCTAAACCTTTCTTGCATTTGCCTGCTTAAAATCCTTCCAATGTGTGTTGATTAGGGTCCTAGCTAAACACTGAGGCCCTTCAACCACATTGCATGTGACATGATTTTTTATTTCTCTCACCCTACAGGACCTTTTGTCTGACATGCTCCTGTTAGTAACTGACCCTCTTAAAATGTATTGCCCAGGTTCTAGACACCAAGACAGGATTAAACCTGTAAATACCTTATTAGAGTAAATAGAGGAGGCTGAAAGACTTGTGAAAAGAGAGAAAATAGAGGAGGCTGAAAGACTTGTGAAATCTGACACAAATCTGAACCCAAGTGAAGAAGACAGGGAAAGAAAAGTGTGGAAGTACCCTGGATTGCCATGAATCTAAATAAAATACAGCAGGGCCACAGGGAAGTCCTTGAGTTAAAGAAGGCCTTCCAAGGCATCACTCTGTGCTACCAAGCAACCCTCAGAGCAAACACAGTGACAAACTGCAGAGCATAGCTGCTAGACCCTTGAATGATTTTGCTCCCTGTCACTGGAGAGCTGTGAGGTGTGGTCTTATGGCAACCACAAATTTGGTTTTCCATACCCTTTGGCTAAAGTCTAAAATCCTTTAAAAATCCTTAGGCACCCTATAAATAAATTCTGGCCTCCACCCACCACTCCATCCTTATCCAACCCCCGTTTTATTCTGCTCCAAACTTATCCTACTTTCCTCAATTCCAGAAATAAACCATGTGCAGTTTTCCCCATCAAAGCCTTTCATGCTGTATCTGCTACCCAAGCTTGCCCTGATCCCATCTTCTCCTTTGCCTGTTTTGTTCCTCCACATTTAACTCATGTTTTCACTTGAATTCAATCTCCGAATTCCCCTATCTATTGCCCTTAGCCTGGCTTATATGTTCCCTTGCGTGTTCCTATATTGGTCAGTTCTCCTGTTACAGCAGGTCACATGAGTAAGGATCTGCTGGCCTCTGACTTCCCTGCCAAAGGTGTTAGCTTCATGACAGCAGAGCCTATCTGCCTTGCTCACAGCTAGCCCTCAGGGCTTAACGCAGAGTGGTGCTCAAGAAATATTCAATAACCCATTCTGACTGACTGACTAGTAAAAGGACTTGGGGTAGAAGGAAACTAACTGCTAGCAAGAAACAAGGGCAGTCATGGGCATAAGTTGGATAGGTGGAAGCTTAAGAGAAAAAGCTTAATGAGAGACCTAGAACAGGGGAGTTGAAAGGAAAACCAAAACACTTATTTCATTTGCAAAGAAAAATTAAAGTAAAGATCATACTCACAACGTGATCATTTTGTGAACTGTGTGTGAATCTAGGATCTAAATATAGATATTTTAAACACCACCTGGCCCCTGTAGGATGCAATAGTCAAGATTAAATTTAGCTGCATACAGCAGGGTACCTAAATACAAAGCTCTATCAGTCAGGGATCCCAGCATGAGGCAGATGACAAATTCAAAAGGGTGTGACTGAACAAAGTTTAGAGAAGCCACTATTAATAGAAATGTAGACAGGGTTAAGGTACCCAACAAGGGGTGGCGAAGCTCCTTGGAGTTAGCAACAGTAGGAAGTCATTGCCACCCCTATACTGAAGGGACATAGGTATGCACAATGTTACTGAAGCCAATGAGGACCAGGAGTCTCTGAGGAGGGGCCTTTGGGCAGGTACTGTGACGACAGAAGAACAGAGCTTCCTGAACCCAGGATAATACAAGCAGAGAGAGAGTAGGGAAAATCATTCTATTCTCCTGCATTGATCTCCTGCCAGGTGTTTTCAAATCCAACTGGGAGACGCGGGCAAGAGAACTTTTTAGGACACAGATCATGGAAGAGGGAAAGGACACTAGATTGTTGGGAGACAGCTGTAAAAGGAAAATAACACAATGATTTATGTTTTTCACATTATAGTGAGTCTAAAGGAAAGCACCCTACAACTGAAATTCTGGATCCCTGGTGCTCAAGAATACAACCTACTTTTATCTTTCTGATCTATCATCTTTAATACTTGGCTCCTTTTATTATGGTCACCTCCCATTCCAAGAGAACTTCTGGAGCTCCTGACATACAAATGTATTCCACTAAGAAAGAAGAAATACAAATGGCCGAGAAATATATGAAAAAATGTTCCACATCTCTAGCGATCAGGGAAATGCAAATCAAAACTATACTGATTTTATCTCACTCTAGAGATATCTCATTAGTCAGAATGGCAATCATCAAGAACACAAATAATAAACACTGGCAAGGATGTGGGAAGAAAGATACACTCATACATTGTTGGTGGGACTGCAAATTAGTACAGCCACTTTTGAAAGCAGTATGGAGATGTACAAAATGACCCAGCTATCCCATTCCTCAGAATTTATCCATAAGAACTAAAATCAGCATACTATAACAATATAACGACTCCAATGTTTATAGCAGCACAATTCACAATGACCTAATTATGGAATTGATCCAGATGCTCATTAATAGATGAATGGATCAAGAAAATACATACATACATACATACATACATACACACACACACACACACACACACACACACACACACAATGGAGTTTTACTCAGCCATAAAGAATAAAATATGGCATTTACTGGTAAGTGGATAGAAATGAGGGGAAAAAATCCTGCTATGTGAAATAAGCCAGACTCAGAAAATCAAGGGTCAAAAGTGTTCTCTCATATGTGGAAACTAGAGCAAAATAAGGGAAATAGGCATTTGGGGAGGGGACCAGATATCAAAAATACACAGGGAATATCAATGGAGTAGAAGAAGAAGGAGTGGCAAATAGGAAAGAAGAGAAAGGGGAAGAAATATAGAATGAACGTAACAAAACCATGTTATATTCATATATAAAGATACTAAAAGGAATTTCACCTTCATGTATATGTAGATAGTAACAATCAAAAATAATAAATAAAGGAAGATTAGTAGAGAAAAAGTAAAAGGAGGAGTAGAGAAAGAGAGATGGGATTATAATCAAATTCCTTACATGTCTGTTTTATCAAAATGAACCTAAATACTATATATATAATTATAATGCTCTAATAAAAGAAAGGGGTAGAATGGATATTGGGTAGACCATTCAGAAACGATGCTTGAGAAAATAGATGGTAACATTGAAAGATGGTAGGAGTCTTTTCAGGGAAAACTTTTTGGACTCGTATGCTGTTATGTTTTGAATGTTGGTTTCTTCCAAATCTCATGTTGAAATAGCCTTGCTATTGTAATGATATTAAGAGGTGGGGTCTTTAAGAGGTGATTAGGCCATGGTTGGGATTAATGTCTTTATGAAAGGGTGGCTGAAGTCCACTTTCACCTATTGGCCTCTGCCTTTTTCCTTGTGAGGATCCAGCCTTTCTCCCCTCCAGAGGACACAGCATATGAGGTGCCATCGTGAAAGAAGAAAATGGCCTCACCAGACACCAAACTTGCCCATGCCTTGACCTTAGACATCCTAGCCTCTCAGAACTGTGAGCAAATCAATTTCTGTTCACTGTAAATTACCAGTCTCTGGTATCTGTTATAGCAGCATAAATGGACTATGATACTGACATTATAACCCCATGTCTGCTTAGGCTGTACAGGTTCTTGTGATTCCTCTGCATAAACTTGGTAGACTACAGAGACCACTGACTTTATATCTTTTTAGTCACACATAATTCTCAAGGATAATGTCAATCAAGATTGATCACTTCCTTAGTTTATTTTAATGTATACTACCTCCAACTGATGAAAAACAAAGTCTCCATTCACTCAACAAATATTCATTGAGTACTTCCTCTGTGCCAGGTACTGTTCTAGATGCTAGGGATACAGCAGCAAACAAAACAGACAAAAACTCTGTCTACATAGAACTTGTATTCTAGTGGGAGAAAATAGGCAATAATATAATACATAAATACAATATATGATATATTAGTTGGTCCTAAGCAAAATCGTTTCTAAATTAGTTGAAAAGGGGGGGGGGCGTTTAGGCAACAGTTGATATTCAACAATCATAAAGACCCAACTGAGTAGAAACCTAAAAGAGGGCATGATCTTAAGATAACAGATAGTCCAGGCAAATAGAATAGGCATCACAGGTGAATAATAGCTTCCCCAAAGATGACCACACCCTACACCCTGGAATCTATGAGTATGGTGAAGGTTCTGGAGCCTCCTAGCATTAAGCAATCAAGTACAACTGCAAGATCTGTGAATAGAGGGTTCTCAAAATGCTAATTAGTTGAATAAATAAATCAAAAATAAAAAAAATAAGATTCAGCCTCCATTTATTTCACTATTATATTTAGAATAATCCAATTAGTACTGTGATCTATCAGAACTACGCAATAAGGAAAAATCTTCTTGGATTAAGTTTAATGAAGGTTTACAAGGGACAACTAAAAAAACCCATGATATTAAGTTATTAAAAATAGAATAACTATATGCTTGGTTCCTCATTAAAGAGAATAAATTGAGCAGGAAGTTAAAAAATTCTAGCTTTAGGAAGTCACATTAACTTGACACAGAACTGAGATTAACTATGCATTTCACATGAGGCAGATAGGGGCCAAATAAACCCTTTCTCATGCTATCTGGGGAATGACCCTGTCGTTGATCATTTAAGTATGTTGATGTCTGAAATAACTACACACTCCATGACTCTCCTAAGACAACCAAAACACACATACACACACACACACACACACACACACACACACTTCAGAAATTCTTTCCAATTTTCAAACATTTATTGAAATATGTTATTTGGTATTGCCAAAGAGGAACTCCCTCATTAAGGTTTTCACAGTGGAAAAGAAACTGCTTTGATGAAAGTCTAGCATTGTCAAATAGAATTTTCTTCAGGGACGCAAATGTTTTATAACTGTCACTGTCCAATATGGTAGCAACCACCTACACCTCACTATTGAAAACTTGAAATATGGCTAGTGCAACTGATAGAACTAGTTTTTACTTTAAAAATTCTTTAAAATTCAATTTTAATGGCCATATGTGGCTAGGGGCTACTGTACTGGATGAATCACACTAGGGGGCATGAGTCTAAGCAATCCTTGTGTCTGTTGCCCTTTCTATTATAGTAGGAGGATTGAGAAGGGGATTATCAAGGTGTTTTCAATCTCCTATATTCTCTAACCTTTAAATTTGAACTATTTAAATATTTTGACTACTGTGATCAGAATATTTTGTGTTTGAGTCTTCTCAGAATTCGTATGTTGAAACCTAACCTCCATTGTGGTAGTATTAACATGTGAGGGCCTTGAGGTGATCAGGAAAAGGAGGCAGAGTCTTCATGAATGAAATTAATGTTCTCATAAAAGATATCCAAGAAAACCCCTTCTACCATGTGAGGACACAACAAGAAGGCACCATCTGTGAAGAATAGGCCTTTACCAGAGATCAAATCAGTTGACATCTTGATCTTATATTTCCCAGTCTCTAGAATGATGAGCAATAAATTCTGTCATTTATAAATTACCCAGTCTAAGATGTTTTATAACTAATTCATTGTTATAACCACTTGAACAGACTAAGGTAATCCCCTTTATTCTAAACATGAGAGATGAAGTGATTTTTACCAATGGCCCTGAATAAAAGTTCTTATGATCCATTTATTTTCTTCACTGTTAATATTTTGACATTCAGTTTTCTGAAAAGAAGATCCCAACGGAGATCAAAAGCGTAAAATCAGGGGGAAAAAATTGTCTGAATTCTCCCACAACTAACTCATTTGTGTCCCTGGTAAGCAGAGCTGCCAGTACATGTATTTGTTCATTTAACAGAGAGCTAATGGGCATAAAACCCTACAGTAGGCATTACAATTATAAAATGTCAAAGATAGAGTTCCTGCCCTCTAGGAAGGCACAATCAGAGTGATATTTACATAGAATCCTATTATATGGTTCCCCAGAGCACAAAAGCATATTAAATTCTCTATACCCCGCACCTAAGTAACTTTGTGTCCCTCAAAACCATCCTTGCTAAATGATGACATTGCAATCCTATAAAGATCAGCTTATCTGGTTCTGCCCTCCACTCACCTGTACTTCCCACAGGTGTAAACAATACAGTTGGCACTCTGTCCATGGCTTCCACATCTGCTTCAACCACACATATTGAAAATATTCAGGGAAAAAAATTGTGTCTACTGAAACATGTACAGGTTTTTTTCTTTTCATTATTCCCAAAACAAAGTATAACAACTATTTGAATAGCATTTATATTGTATTGAGCTTTGTAAGTAATCTATAGATGATTTAAAGTATGTGGGAGGATTGTATAGATTAGATGCAAATACTATGTCACTTTATATAAGGGGCTTGCACATCCATGGATTTTGGAATTCTGAAACCCATTCCCTATGGATATAGACATATGTATTATTTTTGAAGAATTGAAAGCTTGCCCTTAGCTCAAACTAGACATCTGACCTAGAACTTCATTATTTCAAGACTTTTCTGATATTCTTTTGAGTTAAATAAAAAGTTCTGAGATCTTCACACTCATAATTAGTATCTTATTTACAATTGTATGTAAACCAAGGAAACTAAATAACAAAATACTTGCTCAAACCTCAAAATAGAGGCAATTCTAACAACAAAAATCAATTTGACTATTTTATTCTTCTTAGCTAAAATCATCACTTTTGGATATTAATGCTTAGAATTTAGTGCTTTCTCACATAGCTTAGGTGATTTGCTAGAAATATTTTCTTAAGACTTTAAACTAATACAGATCCAAATAGGCAACATGAAAACCATTAGATTTAAGAGAAATCATAAAGTTTTTAATAGCAAAATACGCCTGTCACTTTCTTCGCAGTGTTTTTATAATAAAACATTATAATAAAGGCTATAACAAAACATTAGTACTTCTTATACTAAGCATCATATAAATGCTTAATGTTAAACTCCAATTTTCAAAAGAATATTATATTCTTCACAGCCCATATCCCACCTACACAGAACACCAGATTAGAGACATCTGGAAAATGATTGAGATTCCAACACAGTTCTTCAAAAAGCTCTGGCTTCTCTGCACACAAAGTGCTACATATGCATTAATAAGCCTGACAAAAATGTAAATGAGAGGCTTGCCAGGAATGAAATTTCTCTTTCAGAATTTCTTCAGTCCAATAAAATTCTTCTTAATCTAAAAATGCAAACCTTCCAAGTCAAATGCTTTGTTAGAATTTCAATTAGTTTTTTTTTTAAATGGATCTAACATTTAAATTTTCATTTCGATGTTGGCGTGAATAACAGATGAACACAGCAATTCTAGGCAAGAATTATTATAGCTCTATATACCTCCAGGAAACTTGTCACCTTTCACAGACTGTAGCCACTTCAAAACTAGAATTCAGCAAACATTTTAAAAAAGATGTGCACAGCCATTGAAGATGATCAGCCTTCTGATAAAAATAATCATAGCTTCTTTCAGCTCCTGCCACTGCACATAGAACATGCTCAATAAATGCTGAATTGAATAGCATTTAGCATGTTAGCATGTCAAGTGTGACATGGGAAAAGATAGCTGTTTAAGTCCAAATGTAAAAGTTATCTGGGATAGATGCAATTTGTTGGAGGGTGGGTATTGGGGATTGAACTTAGGGGCACTCTACCACTGAGCCACAACCCCAGCCCTATTTTGTATTTTATGTTGAGACAGGGCCTCATTGAGTTACTTAGCACCTTGCTTTTGCTGAGGCTGGATTTGAACTCACAATCCTCCTGTCTCAGCCTCCTGAGCTGCTGGGATTACAGGTGTGCAATGCTATTTTATAAAGGAAAAATAAATGGAATAATCACAGTCTGCTTGTTTTAAAAACGCCTTGTGTCATCTTCTCATTGAAGAGTTTAAAAATTCTTGTAGCCTATGAATTCGATAGGTTTTACTATAAGAATATTAGAAAGTTGGGATTTGTTTTCATGCTGTAATAGAAACATGATCAGAAAGGTTAAGTGATTTGCTTGAGTGCAGAAGATCTATAATTTGTCCCCCAACCCCCATTTCCTGACTCTGGGCCTAGCACTGCTGTCATGCATCACACTGGGCCCAGCTGGCTGAGAGTTCAGAGACCTATCAAGGGTTAGCAACCCTGCAGCATTTTATCAGATGTATCTTGCAACCTAGACTTCCTATCTTAGTCCATTCAGACTGCTTTAACAAAATACCTTAGAATATATAAAATAAATGTATTACTCACAGTTCAAGAGGCTGGGAAGTCCAAGCTCAAACCACTGGCAGACTTTATATCTGAAGAGGGCCTTCTTCCTCATAAATGGTGCCTGCTAGCTGTGTCCTCATATGGTAGAAGGGGCAATCAAGCTCCCTTGAATCTCCACTAATGCAACTCATGAGGGCTTCACACTCATGATATTAGCTAATTGCTTCCCAAAAGACCCTCTTCACACCATCACCTTGGGGTGAGAATTTCAACATATAAATTTTGGAGGGGACATAAACATTCAGACCAAAGCATCTCCCAAGCCAGATCAGACTAGTAGAGGCACACACCAGTGCTAAAGGGCCACAGAATGACCATAGTCTATGCCCATGACATTCTAAATGTTTTCATTGGCAAATGACAATAAACTCAGGAGTATGAATGCCATCCTTCACAGACATACTTCAGATTAAAAAAAAAAAAAACACACATCACACAACAGTCACTATAACTCAACTGACTGGCAGCTGTTCACATTCACACCAACAGGGAAACACGGATCATTTCTCATCCCAAGAGGAGATACGATTTTGAGTACAAGCCTCAGTTTGAAGCTAAACCCAAGTGGAGAAAAACAAGTATGGTTTTCACCATTTCTAACCCACACGATTATGATGAATTTCTGCTACCTACTTACTAGTTTCACAACCTTCTGGATCCCATTCTTATCTTAGTCCCCCTAGGGAGGCTGGTTTTACCTCCCTCCACACACCATGGATTTGAGAGACCTTGAGTAAGGCTGCCTATGAAAGAAGCTCCTTCACAAGTTGCCAGCAGATCTGCAGCTCCTCCACCAGTACAGAGTACTCTCAAGGTTTTCAGGAGCTCCTTGGCAGGACGCTGCCCCTGGAAAGCTGCCTCAGGGTTACCAACACCTTATAAGGGAAAGGCCTTCAACCTTATCCACCCAAGTGTAACATCAAACCATCTCTAACATCCCTCATCTGTGTCAATTCCTCTCCAAGGCCCTCCTGCCCTCATATTAATGTTTCCAGAAATAATGTGAATGACCATAACATAAACGATCATAGCATTTTTAGCACTTTTTACATGTCAGAGACTGCACAAATCACTTTATTTACATTATTTGATTTAATTCTCAATATTTACAGAAGAGAAAAATAAGGATCATAGAGCTTGAGCAGGAGAATTTCTTAACTGACCTTTACTTCACCAACTCAGCAAATTAACAGACTCTATTTTGAAAAACTACACTGTGATAAATGACCTCTACCCAGTTAAGGCTGGTGTAGTGGGCAATCTGTAAAGTTTTCCCTTCTGCAAAGATGTGCTTACCAAAAAGCTAGTCAAGTTTGTTCCCAAGCCTGTTTTTGCCAATTATATTTGTTATTGCAGTGATGAAATTTAATAAAAATAATCTGCAAACCAATGGAATGCAATTATAAAAAGAAAATTCTGTTTCAATGACTCGGTAGGATGCTTTGAATGATAAGGCAAATTACAAAAGCAATTAAATATGGGAGAGAAAACAAAAAGATTTGGGACTGAAAATCCTAGAAGTCTACAGAGGTCCTATATTTAACTCCCATGTGTCTATAAATTCTGATTTTTAAAGAGAATCAAAAAGTAAATATTCTTAAAGAAAGGGTCATAAATGGAGATTTTGCAAGAAAGGCATTAGGGTCCTACAACTGGATGCATCAAACACTAAAACAAACAAAAGAACTAAACCTGCCAAATGTGCATTACTGATTTAAATAAAATGTTCACGGCATTCAAGTTGTCCCTTCTTGGAGGGAAGGGCATTTTTTTTTTCTGTTGTATGGAGGAATAACTGTCATAGAATAAAGTATGCAATTTCATGTTTCAACAGATGTTTGTATTTGTAAAACCATCACCAAAATCAAGACAATGGACACATCAAGCAACCACAAAGGCTTCCCCACTAAAAATTTCCTCTGTATTCATTCTCTTTCCCCTCCCCATTAATATCCTTCTACCCTTCTCCAGGCAAGCCCTCATCAGTCACTATAGATTCACTTGCATTTTCTAGAACTTTACATAAATGCAATCATATAATGTGTAATTTGTCCCCTCTGACTCCTTTCACTCCAGTCTGAGATTCATCTATGTTGTGGCTGGCTATGTATCAAGCATTAGTTCCTTTTTATTGCTTAGTATTTTATCGTATGGATATTACACTATTTTTCACCCATTTTTCTGATGTTGGGCATTTGGGTCATGTCTATTTGGGGTTATTACAAATAAAGCTGCTATAAACATTCAAGAACAAGTCTTTATATAGATGTTTTCTCTTCAGTAAATACTCATCAGTGGAATGGCTAGAATGTAGGATAAGAACACATTTAATATTTTAAGAAACTTAGTCCATTTTTTTTGTGTGTGTTTGTGTGTGCAGTGCTGGGGATTGAACCCAGGGACTTGTGTATGTGACTCAAGCACTCTACCAACTGAGCTATATTCCCAACCCCAACATTTTAGGAAACTAAAACTGTTTCCCACCAACATAAGAGTTCCGGTTACTTCATGTCATCATCAGTGCTTGGTATTCTCAGTCTTTTTAATTTTAGTCATACTGAGGTGGTATCTCATTGTAGTTTTAATTTATATTTCCCTGATGACTAGTTGAGAACCTTGTGTTTGTCATTTTCTTAAACAAAGTATCTTTGAATATATTGCCTACCCACCCCCTTTTATGTGAGTCATTTTGTCTTATTACTAATACATTTTGGGAGTTCTTTTCATTTTCTGGACCGAGTTCTTTTCTCTAGTATGTGGCTTACCTTTTATTCTCTTAGCAATGTCTTTTGGACAAGACTTCTCTTTTGAGGAGAATTTACCAATTTTTAGATTGTACATTTGTATCTATCACCCATCTTGTTATTATAGTATGAGTATGGATCCAGAGTTCATTGATTTTTACATTTTTGCATATGAACATCTGCTTGTTCCAGATTCATTTGTTATATTATCCTTTATTTATGAAATTTGCTTTGTACTTTTATCAAAAATCAATTGATTATATATGTATGTGTGGCTCTATATCTGGACTCTAGTCTTCCACTGATCAACTAGACTATCCTTTTGTAAGTTGTAGGTTCTATTTTTTTTTTAAACTAATTTAAAAAATACTAGCTAACTCGCAACTGGATTTGTCAGTGAACTTGTGTGTGCCATGATTAAGGAACACGCTGCAGCAGGGAAGGCAGGAGAAAGGACAAAGTGGGGAAGGGAGAGATGGTAGGCAGGGAAAAAATAAGGCAAAAGGCATCACAACAACAAAAAAGTAAACAGACTAGAAAAAGTAGAGGATATATACTTTTAAATGGCATTTTCTCAATTCCGCCATCATCAAAGACCACTCAATCTAATGTGACCACAAATTATTAGGTAATAAAATTGTGTTCTCATATCTATCAAAGGTGCACACACTGCCACTGTTTCTGAACATCTAAGACAACTAAGGTTGCTATAACTCTTGCCAAAAACATAGCCAGGCACCATGGCGCACACCTATAATCCCAGTGGCAAAGGAGCCTGAGGCTCAGTGGTTAGGTGATCCCTGGTTAAATCCTCAGTATCAAAAAAGGAAAAAAAAAGTGATATACTGTACAATCGTGTGGTGAATAACTTTTTATCTCTACTAAGCTTTTCAAAACATTCATAATAGCCCCCAGGACTCTCATCATCCTACTCCCTGACCAAATCACTCTTTTTTAAACCATGGGATTCTGAAACCTCAGAGAAACACCAGTCCCTGGGCTTCACCTACCTTACTTTCCTCCTCAATCACCTGTTGTGTCATCAAAGCATCAGAAAAATGTAATGAAAAGCAAAATTATCAATTGCCAAACCATGGATTTGCATAACTTGACTATCACTAATTAGGTAAAGGGATAGCCCCTACACTATGAAAAATTTTAATTCTTCAAGACAAACATGTAATCAGCACATTTTCCCCTTAGGACTGTGTGGAATTAAAAATGATCAAATACAGCAACCCCTGAAGTCTGGATACTCATGTTTCAGACAAGATCATGAGAAACTGAAAATGGGATACACATAAAAAACTGTTTGAAAAATTAAAAACTCTGCCCAAACTGTATAGATCAATGCTATCAAATCTGACAGCTTGACATATTTGAATCCAAAAATATCTCAGAGTTAGAACCCAAAGTGAATAGAATAATGGGACTTTTTTTGTGTGTGTGTGAAGACTATTAAAATATTACCTTACACTAAGATAGTTCTCCTCAAGCAATATCCTATCTTAACAAATGGGAATAGATGTCAACAAATTAATGCATGAAAATGAGGCAAAAGTCACAATTACTGATTCCAAATACTTTCTCCCCTTTAGAAAGTATTCATTTTTTTCTAAAAGTAGGGGATGTTTTCAAATATTATGCTATGGCCTGAATGCATGTCCCCAAAGTCAATTGTTGGAAACTTTATCCCCAGTACAACAGTGTTGGGAAGTGGACCCTACTTGGAGGACCTAAAGGATTAAAAAAGGGCTTGCAAGAGTGAGTTCTTTCTCATAGTCTTTTGCCATGTGAGAATGCAGCACTAGAAGGCCCTCAACAGAGGTTAACACCTTCATCTTGGATTTCCCAGCCTGCAACACTGCATGAAATTCCTCATGCCCACCATCACCTAATCTGTTATTTGGTTATAACAAAAAAACAGATCAAGATACTGCTTGTTACTCCTAGCTAGGGCTCTTAGAATTTCACCAATTTTTATATTTAGCACATATTCTGCTTAAGAAAGGCTATTATACCTTTTAAATCTACTTCCTTGTCAAAACCCAAATTACCTCTAAACTGAAAATAAAATGCTCATCCACAGACACATATAAGAAATATAATTACCAATATTAGTAGGTTCTGCCTATAGTCCTGGCTACCCAGAAAGCTGAGGCAGTAAGATCACAAGTTCAAGGCCAGTCTCAGCAACTCAGCAAGAATATCTCAAAACATAATAAACTGGGGCTAGGGATGTAGTTTAGCGGCAAAGCACTTGTCCAGTGTTTGTGGGGCCCTGGGGTTGACCTCTAATATCACAAAAACAATAAAAAATAAATAAAGAAAACAACTTTCAAAATGGATCGATCATAACCTACATGTAAAAGCTAAGAGCATAAAAATTCAAGAAGAAACCAGAGGATATGAATTTTGCAACATTGGATTAGGTAAGACATCAAATGCACAACACACAAAGGACAAATTGATGGGTTATCCCAGGTACAGCAATTATCCAGTATGCACAAGGCCCTGGGTTCTGTCCCCAGCCTAGGGTATGGGTATGGTGGTGGTAAATAAAAGCGGGCAAAAGATTTAAACAAAGACATGCAGATGGCAAACACATGGAAAGGTGCTTAGCTCCATTATCATTAGAAAATATAAATTATAAACCCAATACTTTACCACCACAGATTAAAAACTGATTAAAATGACTGGGCTGGTATTATGGCTCAGTGGTAGAGCACTCCCCTGGACCAGGTGAGGCACTGGGCTCAATCCCCAGCACCACATTAAAATAAACAAGTAAAAATAAAGGTATCGCACCTAAAACTAAAAAAATATTTTTTAAAAAATGACTGACCATGGCAAGTGTTGGCAAATATGTGGAGACGCCGAAACTCTCAGTTGTTAGGAATGTCCAATAGCGTGACCAGCATGGTGGTGCATGCCCATAATCTCAACTACTTTGGGAGGCTTAGGCAGGAGAATCATGAGTTTAAAAAAATGATGCAACCACTCTATAAAACAGTTTGGCAGTTTATTAAAAATCTGCCACACCCCTACTAGGTTGTCTACCTATTGCACTCCTAGATTTTTACCCAGGAGAAAAGAAAATATATGTCCAAATGCTTGTGCACAAATTTGCATAGCAACTTTATTCATAATAGCTCAAATTGCAAACAACCCAAATGTCCATCAGCAGGTAAACAAATAGGATCTATTCAAGCAACACAGCATAGATAAATCTAAACTATGCTGAGTTAAGGAAGTCAGACAAATAAGGATACATACTCATTATATGATTCTATGTACATAAACCTTGTAGAAGGGAAACTAATCTTAGGGGCAGAGAAAGCAGCAGTTGCTTACAGATGGGAAAGCAAGGAAGAAAGTGAGAGGGAGTGATAGGTATGTTTACTATTGTGACTGTGGGGGGCTATATATCTCCACCTATATCAATTGTATACTTTTAATATGTATATTTTATTGTATAGCAATTGTTTCTCAATAAAGTTGTTTCTAAAAGTACACATGCACCCCCCATGCACATACACACAGATTCCATGCCCACGAGGCTCCCCTCAATTACTTCTAGGGACTCACCATTCCACAGAAGGTCTAGACACTTCTCCTATATGTTTTTATATTAAGCCATAGTTAATATTAAATCCCTCAAGCCTGTGTTTTATACAAGTTGAATAGATATCTTCCTATTTACATATCTGGTTAAGTGTATGTCCCTATAATTGACATTTCTTCCCTTTATAGCAAATATATCTGCCATTCATCTAGATTTCCCAGATGTGTTGCTCTTAGCACCAGAAGATGAAAAAGTAATCAGTAAACACAACCAAAAGCCAAACCAAAAACCAAAATTAATTTCACTATATAAAGTTGATGTTAAAAACAAAAACAGGTTCTCCAGTAGTGAGGGAAGTTTAAAAAGCTTTTTCAGGTACCAAACATCTAAATCTAATAATTAACATGCTAAAAGTAGCCTATATGGTAATAGTAATAGAAAAGAGAAAGCAAAAATGAAAAAAGTTCATGGATACTCCAGCTCTAAGCCATGGTGAGCTAGCTGAGGGAATCCAGATTTAATTTCTGGTTAGCCATTAACTACTTAAACTTATTTAGATTTGAGTTTTCTGGGCCTCAGCGAATCTCTAAAATGAGTACAAGAGTCAATGTAACTTAACAAACCCTTACTCTGTGACTACAATGAAAAACATAGCCCTTACTCTAAATTCTATTACTGTTAGGTCTATGGCATTTCCACTTTCTAGAGTTACTGGGGTTTTTAGGAATGCAATTAGGTAGTCCTAAACTTATTTTAAGATACTACCAAAATTTTTAATCAAGTGTCTCAGACCACTTAACATGAAGACCATCACCAAGATACAGTGGCCAGTCCATTTGAACACTGAGATATGTAACCAGTATTGTTCTACTGGACTCCATGAGACAAAGTACTTTATCTTTCTGTCCCTGAAACTCAGCAATGCCAGATCAAGCTTACATAATTATCACAATGCTAAAGATTTCCACTAGGAAAAAAATTCTACTTTAAAAATAGCATTATTATTAGGGTTGGGGATATGATTTAGGGGTACGACGTTTGCCTGGCATGTGTAGGGAGCTAGGTTCAATCTCAAACACTGTAAAACAACAATAGCAACAAAACATTATTATTTCAAATATTATACCTGTACCGCATTTTACTATCTTCAAAGACATTCACATTTATTAGACCCCCAGTGTGGAAAGCCAAGAAAACAGGAAAAGAATGAAAGCTCAAGACAAGCTTTTTTTTTTTCCTTTCAAAATATAACTCTTTACTAAATAGCCCACATAATTAGCAATATGCTGCTGAGTTTTTTCAAACTTCAGTTAAAATAATGCAAGCAAGATTTAAAGTGCAAACCATTAAGAACAAGTAAGAGTTTTCTTCCACTAAACTTAACTCTTAGCTATCACTATATAACTTTGGTCTTCCCTTCCCCTCTGTAGTAAGAACTGTAGTTTCCTGAAAATGGCAATGAAACTTTGTTGACATGTTACATTAGTAAAAGTCACAAAATCTCAAGTCTACTTAGCCTTTGAACAAAATAAAATTTATGCTTCTGATGCCTATAATAAGAAGCAACACAGGCTTTGAACCCTGTTAGATTAGAGATTCTTTTCTCCTACACATCTAGTCCTATGTTCTAACATTTTTTTGGATTTTATCCACTGGCTGAGAATGATGATGAAATTAAGGGACCAGCAATCTAGAGAATAAATTATATTTGATAATACTACATAAAAAACACAAGTTTAATAATGACTCAGTTTTACTTTGTTTAGAATGAAGAAGCATACAATCTAGTCTTTTCATTATGAAAGTTTGTAAAGGCCTAGGAACCAAAGAAAATATTTGTAAAATAAGATTATCTACTACCAAAATTAAAATCAAATCAAATTTTTAAATTAAGTTTATCCTGCATTCAAAAGAACAGTTGGTAAAGAGACCTTGAACAGAAAGTGGCAGGAAAGTGACTCACAACAATTACAGCATTTAAAAGAATTTTTTTTTTTTTGTAAATTGTAGATAGAGAGCATGTCTTTATTTATTTGTTTATTTTTATGTGGTGCTGAGGATTAAACCCAGTGCCTCACACGTGCAAGGCAAGCACTCTGCCACTGAGCTACATCCCCAGCCCAGTTACAGAATTCTTTATAAAGCATAAGGAAGGTTTTACCCTCTTTTGCTTTTGGCTGATATATATTAATATTCTTTTCAAGGCAGAGAAGTTTAAGCTTATCTGTATCATATTCACAAGGACATAAAGCTTATATTTTGGTTAATTTATGATTATAGATCATATTGGGGGTAAATTAGGATGACCAAAGTTTTCAGGATGTGGCTAACCATGGCTGGCCTTGGAGTTTATCAAAACTGTGGCCTTGGGACTGGGGCTGGGGCTGGGGCTGGGGCTGGGGCTGAGTGGTAGAGTACCTGCCCTGTAGGTGTGAGGTTTGATCCTCAGCACCACATAAAAATAAAGATACTGTGTCAATCTACAACTAAAAGAGTATTTTTAAAAAATTTGGCCTCCATTTTAAATTTCATTGACACTCTCTATTCAAAAGAATTTATAACAAGAACAATAATTTTGGACTAGTCACTAGGGGGAGGGGGGTTGCTATATAGAATGCTTACTTTGTTAAAAGTAAGTTTACGTGTGATACACAATTTGCAAACAGCACAGTCTATAATTTTGATTAGTTGTAATAGTGACACTAAAATGGTTTTCTGAAGTATTTAAAACCTCAGAATCTCTCTACTTATCTACTATCTTTTCTGATTAGATCATCTCATTTCTCAAAAATTCCAACAAAAAATACTGACACACTAAAGACAATGTTAGTTTCTGAAATTTTATTTTAATACATACATTTCACAAACAGAAACCCTCTAACACCGCACACAATTCCATAACCAAATGTTTCAATTTTATTAACATTCTTCAACTATTTACACTGTCTTCCCTCAACAAAAGTGCAATCCAAAATATCTTGACAAGAGATCTTTACCAACAATATGTTTTGAGCTGGTTTTGATGGTGCCCACCTGTTTTATTTTCTTCCAATTATCTGGAATAATAATAAAGTAAACAGGACATGGAGATGAAATGGCTTAGGCAGCATCTTATAGGAACCAAAACACTAAACAAGGGCACTTCCTCCTCACGTCTATCCCCAACCTCCAACTAAAACTGCTCAACAGGTGTTACCATGAAACTAAATAGAAAAAGCAAACTGGGGTTACCAACCTGGGCTGGGCTTAGAACAGACTGAACATTGGTCTTGCAGGACTAAATGAAAATTTTGAGCAAGTTAATTCTTGTAGTCTAATAAACTATGCATGGATCTGTTAGTTTTAGTGTTTAAACACCTAACAATATTTTTTCTTGATGAATTAATTTTCCCCAGATATAAAAATTCATTTTATTCAGAAAATTAACTTCTTTTACAAAAACCAGATATTAAAAGGTGCATGAGGATGCTCCTGTGTAATTAGAATGGGAAAACATACCCATATCTCAATTTCATAGCACAATGGTTATCTTTTATTAGGTAAAAGCCCAGTATAATTAACTGCTTCAGATGTAACCAGAAGAAAGTACAGAGCTAAGATGGTCTGAAGAGAAAATGATCAATGAGAAATTGTCTTCTCTCTAAACTAAAGCAGATAATTTGTTCAAGGTATGGAACTCTTAAAAATAAGTGACAAAAAATGTCAGATAAAAGATCACTTTGAAATTATTAGTCATTCTTAAGACTGCCTTTATGTTATTGAATACTACTCATCAGAAAGACAGAAACTGGATCTCCTTGTGACTGATATCCTTTAATGTCCTACCTACAACAAAAATAATCTTTCTTGACATATCCCAATTCCCATCAAAGTACTCAGGGAAAGCTTGGAGAAAACATTAAGGTCAGCAGATCCCAAAATGATATTTATCATTATGGTGTTGCACACTCAACTGTATTTTCTTCTCAAATTGGCCCA
Organism: Marmota marmota marmota; assembly: GCF_001458135.2. Lineage (NCBI taxonomy): Eukaryota > Metazoa > Chordata > Mammalia > Rodentia > Sciuridae > Marmota > Marmota marmota. Next base: position 55,123,593 of record NW_025999842.1, on the reverse strand, counting down.
ATTTTCCCTTTTAGACAAAAATGTAATGTTGAAAAGGCAAAAGATATTCAGTTTCTCTTTGTATATGACTGAATATATCCATAGAATCCTGATTTAACCACCAAAATAACATCCAAAAAAATTTTTACTTAATTATAGTGAAACCTCATCATACTTACTTTTCAGAGTATAGAAAACAATCTAAGGAGAAAACAGTGAATGTAGCATTCACCACACCCACAATGGTTTGAAACTGAAGAGTTTGCTGATGCAGTGTATAGGTCAACTTTTACAATAACAATATAATAAACAGGTTTCACTAGAAAAATGTAGGTGAGTTAAAGAATAGCATTACAAATATTTTAACATTTATTCTAAATTCAGATATCAAATCCAAATGGTTCTCTGAAGACAAGAGAAACTTACCAATTTTTATACTCGGTGCATAAGAGAACCAATAGGGAAATAGTTAATTCACAATTACAGCTTTGTGTATCAAAGAGAAACTTTCAAGGCTATGTCCTACAGACCTCTTGAAGCTGCATCAAACACTGTCTGACCAATATTGATTTTCTGCTTCTCGTAAGCATTTTGAGCATTTCCTTCCACTGTGAAAGAGTTTTCAGATCATCAGACACCAAATCAGAATCGGAAAACCAAATAACAATCATCACAATTGAAAGTTGAAGAATATTAAGTGAATGCATTGGTTCTTCAATGCTGTATTAAATCAAACAAAACATCAAATGCTTCATGTAGTAGAACTGAAATTCACTTGCAATGCCTAAATACTTCTAAAAAGAAAAAACACACTGAGAAAAAAAATGGTATCAACCAAATGAGTAATATAAAATATTCACACCAACCCCAAATGTGGCTATTCATAAGATTATTATTTTTAGTATTCTTTTAGCATATGTATGTGTATACATACACACATATATATAACTTAAAATTATCAAATTCACTTATGAGAAATCATTTTTCAATTCCAATTCTACCAGGGCATGGCGTATCAGTGTATTAAATCACCAAGATATAATGAACAAAAGGTTGTATTTTGGAATGCCCAAAGTTCTGTATGTGATTTTTTTTTGGGGGGGGGGCAGAAATAAAGTATCCTAGAGATCTTGAGATATATCATTATGTACTATAGTGATTCTCCAAAATGAAACCCACCTTAACAAGAAGTATCAAAATTATTATCTTCATCATTCTCTCAATTTTTTTCTTTCCCTCCTTAGATCAACTCTTCAATTTTGGAAACTCAGTTTTAAATGTGCTAAGTGTGGCTATGAGGTATTATGAGGAAGTAAGTTTGTCATAACTGGTTCTGAAGCTTACCCATTAGGTTCTGTGACTGAGAGATCTCCTGCAAAAAGGATATACCAAACAGCACTTTCAACAGTGCAACCTATATAAACTATTACTTTCCAAGTCACGTTATGTAAGGATTATCCTTAAGAGCTAGTTTGTCATTTGAATCTTGACTTAGAAGTTGATCAAAGTTTTGCCTTTCTGCCCTCTTGATTCAGTGTACATCATTTCCAAATTCATTTCACAAGTCTCTGTTACAGGTCAGCTTACCTAAAAATATTTGCAACACCAACAGCTGTGATATCTTATAATTTGGGTATTATTTTCAGTAAGAAAACTGACTGTTAAATTACAACAGTGAAAGAAACAGCACTCATGTCCACTTTCAAATCATCTGTCAGAGTAAATTGCATGTCAATATGTGCTGCAGAATACTAAGCTGCAAAAGCCTAATACACTATTTGCTCTCCAGGCTCAGACTTACATTCACTTGTCACATGTTTCCCCAAGGTCCACTGAAGATCTAAAAGTGTGTCTTTATAGTTAACATTTTAGTAAGAGCTCCCTCCAAACTCCTATCAGGCTTTTAGTTTATAGCCACATAATCCCCTTCCTAAATCCATGCCATCCTCCCCACAACCTTAAAGCTGCATCAGACTCTTGGTGAGAGTAAACCCCTACCCAAACTCACTCGATCATCTATCTGGTCCTGACCAAAGACTAACATTTGGGAATCAAGACAGGGAAAGGGGCAGCCCCCATTTTAGTGGCACACATACAAAGTAACTCTGCTTTAAATTAGAAAAGAAATTAATGTCACAGAATGTTTCCCTATAAAAGATATGTAATAAAGTAATAATATCAATAAAATAGCTATTACTAAAGCAAAGCTTTCATCAATAAGCTTCGAGAACTTTGAAGGAGGAGAATGGCTTCACGAAATGGTAGTCCAGGTTCCCACAGTGTGGACACTGCTGGACGTTGCTGTACTCAGAGAAGTACTGCATGCCAATCCGCACGTCGATCACTGGCTTCCCACAGTGCTTGCAGTTCAGGCGGGCCTGGGAGAAATAAATATTGTAAGCCACAACTTCTTCAGTTTTGCAATTCTTGTCAAAGTCATCCAAACCAACATACTGGGGAACAGATCAAGAGTCCAGTAAAGCATCTCCTCTATTAGCAAAAACAGGATATATGAAGCCTAAGATATGTATTCAAATATACATCATCATCAATCTGAAAGATTTATAACTCACAATCTCTCTCTAGATGAGGCATTGCTAGTCATTTCAAAAATTCTAAACTAGTACTGCCTAAACCACTTGATTAAAGTTTCCTTGACAATTGGGGCCACCTGTACCCTGAATTTTAAGAGAGGAGCTGCTGGGTGATAAAGTGCTTGCCTTGCATGTGTGATTCCCTGGGTTTGATTCCCCAGCACCACAAATACAAACAAAACAAAAGAAGAATGGCTAAAGTGAACTTCCCCATTCAAACCTGCATAAAATTTCTTTGAAGACTCTGGGTTTATTTCAAAAATTCATAAACATTTTTCATTCTACTCCATAATACATTGTGTTTTCTTTGAAGGAAAAAAAATCCCCAAAATATTTAAGCAAAATTGGCAATACAGGCAGAAGAGGGTTTATCCTAAGGCTTCAGGAATCCACCAACACAGTGTCTCTTCATTCATGCCTGGGCCTAAAGACTTTCAGCAATAGATCCAGGACTGAAGGAAATAAACAGAAATTATAAATAAACAGACCTAACTTCAGCTTCCTTCTAAAAATGTACTAACAATCTCAATTTGTCCTTAAAATACTACTGTGCGATAGGTATTATTATCTGAATTTAAGCTCATAAAACTGGGGCATTCAGTGATAAAGTATCATGCTCAAGACCACATAATTAGAAAGCAGAAAAGCAACAATTTAGACAAGTGTAGCTTGCCCCAGAGCCCACACTCTTTGCCAGCACATGAACTCCCTTTTGGCAACCTGAGATAATCTCCCTTTTAAATATTTCATCCTTCCCAACAACATTAAAAGTGAGATTCTGAGCAAACCTCTCTCCTTAACCTTGATTATCCTTTCTGATAAGCAACAGTTGCTTATTTTTGGATCTGATGTATTGGAAAACTCCTGTGGATTCCTTAATAGTGTCTAGCACCTTTATCTTCACAGTGAAAATTTTAATTGATTAAAAATAATAAAAACAGCAAACATGGTGTTATGGTTTGGATGTGAGGTGTCCCCCAAAAGCTCAAATGTGAGACAATGCAAGAAGATTCAGAGGAGAAATTATTGGGTTGTAAGAGTCTTAACCCAATGAGTGATTTAATCCCTGATAGGGATTAACTGAGTGGTAAATGTAGTGTTAGGGTATGGCTGGAGGACGTGGGAATTGAGGGTAGTTTGAGGTATATATATATATATATATATATATATATATATTTTTTTTTTTTTATCTAGCGAGTAGAGTCTCTCTCTGCCTCCAGATCACCATGTGAGCTGCTTCCCTCTGCCACAATCTTCCACCATGATGTTCTGTCTCACCTCAAGCCCAGAGGAATGGAGCCTTCTATGGACTAAGACCACAGAAACCATAAGCACTCAAATAAACTTTTCCTCCATTTAATATTATTATGGTCAGATCTTTAGTCACAGCAGTGAAATGACTGACTAGAACATATGTTTTCCATTTCAATAGAAGGCCAGAAAACATAGGTCTGGGTTTAAATCTTTTTGTGGGGACTGAACCCAGGAGTGTTTTACCACTGAAATACATTACTAGCCTTTTTTATTTTGAGACACTGTCTGGCTCAATTGCCCAGGCTGGCCTCAAACTTACAACCCCTGCCTCAGCCTCCAGAGTCAATGGGATTACAAGTGCATGCTACAACACCTGACTGCGTTTAAATCATTTTAAAGAAGAAATACATAGTGTGTGTGGCAGAAATATATATAGTGTGTGGAATGATGCCACCTTGTTTTTTTTTTCCTCCTCAATAAAGATACAGTAATAATCCCATAGTCCTTCAATGCTGTAATAGAAAGAACACCAGAATGGGAATTACAGGTTTTAGTCATTGCTGTGCAAAATTTATGTTAACCTGGGTAAAACATTTAAATTTTTGAGGCATCCATTACAAGTGGAAAATCGGGAGGCTGGACAAGCTCTCCCAAGTCCCTTCCAATGCCAATATTCCATGAGTTAACAGTCCCAAACATTCTTTTACTTCCTTATTTTATTTATTGTAAAAGATAACCCTTGTGGTAGGTGTGCAGAGAAAGGAACTACTTCCTTTGGTTTCTTTGATCTCAAGAACTGACATTTAGACACAACAACAATCACAAAATGCTACAGTGAATAACTAAAAAAATTTTGACAACTCATTTCCAAGGCTAAGTTTTAAAATGGAAATATGGTCAATGTTAGAATGGCATAGAATTAGTCAATCCTATTTGGAACTACAAGACCAGCTATAGATTTTAGGACTCTCATAAGCATATTTCTCCTCTGACAAATACTAAAATACAAAGTAGATCTGAAATACCACCTCTTGTCAACTTTTCAATTCAATAGACAAAGGGTATTTTCTGAGAAAACAAATAATAGTAAGGACATTCTCTTTATAAAAATCAAACTACAACACTAATAATAAAAACCCCTATAGTAACTAAGTATGTGGGTTATCAGTTATTTCTATTAAAAGCCAGGCTTGCAGACTGAAAAGTAAAGAAAACTTTCTCCTCTACCCATAAATAGCAGGGAATTATATAACAAGTTCTTTAATCCCCAAGTGCTTGGAAAGATATTTCCAAAGATTTTTACCTCCTGTGTTTCTATGATCTTTTTTAGTAATATGTTTGCATGTTAATACTACTCTCTTTTCCTTATGACAGCTAAATTTCAGATGCTACTTTAGCCTCAAAAAGCACCTCTTCCTACCAGTGATTTAAGGACTGCAAATCTTTCATGTCAAACTCACACACCTTATGAGGTAGGCAATTCCTAAGTAACTAGAGCTAAGTCACAGAAAGGAAACAAGAAAATTCTGTGAAAGACAGTGAAACTTTCATCTTCCTTTCAAATCACAACCTATTATTGTAAATTCAGTGTAAGCTAATTATAAAAAATAAGAGAAAAACATAAGCATGCAAAAAGAAAACCACTACCCAGCTCATCTGAATCAACAAGCAGATCCCTTTTCCTATTCATTCACAAAATGGAAGCACAGTATAGTACCATTTTGTTACCTTTTTTTTTTTTCCTTTAACAGATGGGAAATACTCTACATATAAAAATATAGCTATTCTACAATGTATCTTTTAATGACTTTGTAATATTCTATCACAATGTAATGTCTAAATCATCCATGCCAGACTCTGGGGGAGTTTCTGAATTTCTTCTTTATTTGCAGGAGCATCTTTTCCAAGGCCTACCACCTCCCTCAAAGTAACCAAAATGCAGGCAGCCTCTAACTCTGTTATATTCACTGGTGGACAGAAGCTGAGCATCACCTACTACTCCCTGGGTGGAGTCCATACCAACCTGACAGCAGGGAGAAGCAGCCAGGATGTCGTAGGTGTACATGGTGCCCAGCTGGTGCCAGCTGCCATCCCACCGTGACTTACACTTGATGCAGATGATCTTGTGAACCCCTTCCAGGCAGTCCACACATACCGCGTACAGATGCATGAGTCTCCCTGTGCACAAAAGACACAAAGCTGAGAGTGGCCATCGTGAAAATCATATCTTATTGCCAAAGGGGATTTTAAAAAATGCCTTATCTACCAATTCCAAGTAAACATTTTATCATATGCATAAATATAAAAAGCACAAAAGATATTTATCACACATCCCCAAGCTGCCCTTTAAAATTAATGATGAATTACTATTATCAATAGGACAGCTACTTTAAATTCAAGCTTATTAAAAATAAATACTTGCTTCAAATTACTTTTCCAAAAAGTTCTGCCAGATTACATAATTGATCCTCCCAAATTCATAAAAGCAAAGCCATATATGCTCCAAACCAGCCTGTATTCACAGAACTCTGCTCAGAATCTTATGTGTGGAACATGGAGAATGAACCAACTCTGGTCTTGTAACGAGCTCTCGCCACTATGAATCTCACCAAAAAAAAAGTCAAGTCTGTCTTGGTACTGACAGCCTAGGATTATGCCACAGTCTACATTACTGTGTTAATTATCCTTCTCTCCAAATTGCTCAGCCATCATCACATCTAATTTAGGAATCAGAATTATATCTTACTTATAAGTAGTTTGTGAAAAGTTCAACATCTTATTATTTACTGGGCTCTTAAAAAAAATCACAACCTCATTCCTTTATTACTTATCAACATCTTAATGTTTATAAAGAAACAATGTCATCCTAATTTATATGAAAGGGTTAGGATTCAAACAAGTGGGGAAGATTCAGAATGTCTAAAGATCTGCCTAGACAATATGTATCAGTAGTACTGCTATCTATTTAGGAACACAGAGCTTCACTGTGCCCAAAACCCCTTCACCAGAACACATACCCAAAGTGGTCTCTTATTCAGAATGTGATCACTGCCCCATGTTAGACTACAGGTTTTCACCATTGGTAGGGACCAAGCCACTTCTCATCCACTGGAAAGGCATGTAATGAACAGTCAGTCCTTAGAGAGAACCCTTTTGTTATAGTTGCTTACATGACTCTCTATTCTTGAGGGCAGGAACTAGGTCTTATTCATTCACATAGACTTGGTGTCCAGCACAATGTCTGGAGCATGGAAAACACTCCTCAAGTGTGGGGGTATATAGATGGGCATGCTATAATAGCCAAAGACATTATAACCTTGGGGCCCTCTGTGCCAAAAATAGGAAGGAGACCAAGAACTGCTTGCAATACAGCCCATCTCTGCTCTGGTACACTGAAATTAAGAAGGTCTCATTTGCCATGGCAACTCTGAGTGCCTGAAGGCAATGTTAAGGAGTCAGTTCTAGTATCCAGAGACCACTAGAAACACCTCATTTCCAGTCTCCCTCCCAGATCTACTCACTGCAATTCTCAAATATCCAATCCTACACGGGCCGTTGCTAGGGAAGGTGGGAGGAGAGGGGCACAGAAGTCAGGTGTTGATCAATAGCCATGATGATAAAGACAAATACTGTGAGCTCTACATGAATCATTTCATTGAACGCTTATAGCAACACTATCAAGTAGGTCCAACTGTTACTCCCACTTCAGATAGGAGGAACTGAAGCTTAGGGACCCTGAGCAGCTTGTTCAGGTTCACAAAGAAAATAAGTGGCAATATCTAGACTCAAATTCATGTCTGTCTCTTAACCTACAGGCAACCTCTTGGGAAAGCCTGGCCCAGACCGAGTTTCTGGATTTGATTTTAGTTTTATTACACACTGTCTAAAGTACAGAGAATTCTACGTTTCTAAAGACGAGGTTGTTTGTGAGTTCAAGTAAAAAGCAGATTCAAAAATGACATGTGGTGCAAAGTGGTAAAGAAGGTCAATAGGACCTTCCTAATTAGACCCATCTTAATAAACTACTAAAACCAAACAAAACATTTTCTCAGAGGAAGAATCAGAGCATGAGGGCACAGGTGGAGGTGGCAGTGGGGGAAGATCAGGGGTAGGGCAAGGGAATAACAATCTACAGGGTCCACCACTGAAAACAGCAAAATTTTCAGCAGCACATAATCAACTATATACTGTGGAATCCCATAGCCTGGAATGTTGACTTCTTATTGCCGTTGAAAATACTTTAAGGAATATATGGTTGGGAACCCTGGAGGAAAAAATGAACTACACAAACCTGTTATAAGTAAGATCACCCATACATCTCTGAGATATACCACAAAAACACTGACACATGTCCAAGGTCTCATTTGTGACTTTTCTGGTAATGATTAGACACTCTGACCTTCAGATTATAAAATTAACAGTGAATTCTCAATACTTTTATAGTATATATCTAAAACATTCATTATCTATTTGTGTATGATTACATATTTATGGGAATACAAATGGCAGGGGCCTATCTAATTTTCACCTCTTTCTCCAACCACTCCCTAATACTTAATCTCAAGACTTGGTCTTGGGCTGTCTCATATCCTCTTTCTTTTCTTTCTCTTTTCTCCTTGTATTCAAGATTTAACCAGCACTGTTATAAAATAAGCTCCTGGTGTTAATCCCAATGCTAATGTATTTTGAACAGTGCTTGCTAGATATCTCCATGCAAAAGTCCCAACATACATTCAAATACAAATGCTTTCATCTTCTTTGCCTCCCAAATCAGGTCCTATTCCCAACTTCCTCTGCTCCTGTCTGGGTCAGCACCATTTATCTGATCTAGAACCAAAGTGGCCAACAAAAACTCTTCATTCTCTATAGTCAAGGAGTCCCAACATTCGCCGTTTTCCTTTAAAATAATCTCTTGAAGATATTCCCTCCTTTTGATTCCCACTGTCACCATGCAGTAGGCTTTCATCATTCTGCATTTAGGCTACAAAAATAAAGTTAAAACTTTAAATTAAAATTTAAGTCTCTAGGGCCCAACCCTTTCAAATAACTTTGGGGGCATGTAATTGTGCTTTTTAAAAATTGTTCAAAATCGGGGCTGGAGTTGTGGCTCAGTGGTACAGTGCTTGCCTAGCATGTGTGAAGCACTGGGTTTGATCCTCAGCACCACATAAAAATAAATAAAATAAAGGTATTTCAAAAAATTGTTCAAAATCTTTCAAATCATAAGGAACATGGCCTTCTATCTATGCACTCTCATTCATCTTCATAAAGAATGGTTCAAATATATATGTACTTAGATGGACACAATAGCTTTATTTTGTTTATTTAGTTTCTTTATGTTGTACTGGGGATCAAACCCAGTGCTTCACGCGTGCTAGGCAAGCGCTCTACCACTGAGCCACAACCCCAGCCCAAATGGAGAAACAAATGTGTTTCTACAACACTTCCTTCTAAAATTCCAGCAAACAGGATTTTAAAAAAGGAATAAAACACAAACTCCATCTTCCATGAAACAATGAAGTACCTATAATCTTAAACCAAAATATATGAGGTTGCAAAGTGGATAAAGGAATAGGAAAAAATTTAGCTCTGATACTGGAAAATAAACACTGAGAACAGGGGATAAGCTGCTGAAATGGGAAATGGCAAGGTGGAGAGTGCTGCAAATTACAAGCAACCAGAAAAATGCCTCTTTCCTCAAGAGGCAGAATATTCTAATATCCTCAGAACCTGGGCTGGACTCAGGACTTAGGCTGATGAACAGCATATGGGAGGAGTTTTGGAACTCAGCCTTAAGCTCAAGCCTCTGAAGAGTCCCTGAAGCTTCTACTTTCACCCTCTGGAAAGCTGTTCTCATAATGCCATGTGAATAAGTCCAAGCCTGAGTGGATGTAAATTAGTATAGCCACTACAGAAAACAGCACAGAGGTCTTTCAAAAAATTAAATTTGTCACTGATTACATGGTGACAATGAAATATTTGATATTCTGTGTAAAAAAAACAATTAAAACTACAACTACCCATGTGATTCAACAATAGTAGTGGTACAGGTATATATCCAAAGGAAATGAAATTGGTATGTTAAAGAGTTACTACGCTCCCATGTTCACTGCAGCATCATTCACAACAGCCAAGATATAGAACCAACCAAGTGTCTATCAATGGATGATTCAATAAAGAAAATATCGTACATATATACAATGGAACGTTATTCAACCATATAAAGATGAAATCCTATAACTTGTGGCAACATGGATGAACTTGTCATGCTAAGTGAAATAAATCAGGCACAGAAAGGCAAATATCACAATTTTAGAGTAGAAACTTTAAAAAAAAGTTGAACTCATAGAAATACAGGGAGAATAGTGGCTACTCAAGACTGGGAAGGGGAGAAAAGTGGGAGAAAGAGATTGGCTAGTTGGTACGAAGTTAATTAGGAAGGAGTAAATTCTGGTATTCTATTGCACAGTAAGGTAACTAAAGTTAACAATATCAGAAGAGGATTTTGAATGTTCTCATCAACAAAGAAAGGTAAATGTACAAGGTGACAGATATCCTAAATACCCTGATGTGATTATACAATGTATACATATATCAAAACATCACATTGTACCTCACAAATATGTATGAGTATGGTGTTATTATGTGTCAATTAAAAACAAAATAAAACTAGCCTAAGGGAAGATGAAGACTACATAGATCCTAAATGAGCCGTTCCAGCTGAGCCTCCTGAAGCATCTAGTCTGACAGCTGCTAGATGTATATGAAAGATTGTTCCAACCAACCCCACCCATAGAATTGGGAAAAGTTCTTAAATCATAACTGCTTTTAAGCCATGAAGTTTTGGAGTGTTCTGCTTTAAAACAAAGGCTAAAAAAGAATTAAGTAAAATTCTCAAAATGAATGAGACTACTCCTTTTGAATTCAGCTCCCTTTTCTTGCTCAGAAATATAACATAAGAAATCGTTAAGAAAAAGAAATCGTATTCATGAATTAAGAACAGAAAGCTATTAAAAAGAGCTCTTAGGAATTAAAATTATGAGAACAAAAAGACAAGGAAATCTCCTAGAAAAAAGAATAAAGAGATAAATAAAAGGGCCATGAAGAATTCTCGCTCAACCAAAAAGTAGGATGAATATAAGAGATCCAACATCTAATTAACAGGAGTTCTAGAGTAGTTTTTTTTTTTTTTAAGTGAAAATGAGAAAATTTATCAAAGAAATAATACAAAATAAAATCCTTTCAAACTGAAGGTTTTGAATCAATAGCCCAAAAGAGTACACAGCATAATGAATGGAGTGGGTAGGGGAAGAGCAGATATCATGGTGAAATTAGAACACCAGGAATATAAGAAACCTGCAGGATGGGGTGAAGATAGAAGAAGAGACAAGAAAAAGAAATCAGACTTCCTAATACCAACACTGCAATACAGAAATACCTTCAAGAAGAAAATAAAATAAATACTTTCAAAACTCTCAGGGGAAAATATTTTATAATTTAGATGACTATACCCAGTTAAATAGTAGTCAAGTGTGAAAACAGAATTGAAACAGACTTTTAAAGTCTCAAATCACGTATTCCCATGCTCTCTTACTTCAGAAACTTAGTCCTAATGATGTCTCCTAACAAACTGAAGGAATAAACCAAGAAAAAAGAAAATATGGGATCTAGGAAGCAAAATTTACACAGGAAAAGAAATAAAAGCTTTCCAAGGACAGCTGAAGTATAGCAGGTCCTAAGGGTACCAGGATAAATAGGAACAGGGGGATAAAAGGCTCTGTGAGGAACATTTTCTGAAGGAAAAAAAACACAAAAATGTCTGTCAGGTATGTGGAAATGCTTTTGAAAGGTTTGTAAAGCTGCTGGAGAGAGAGAGCAATTAGCCAACATTTTATATATATATATA
>NW_025999842.1:55080539-55111129 GCF_001458135.2 Marmota marmota marmota | reverse complement strand
CCCGCCCCCTGTTATGATAGAAGAAAATGTACAGCTTTCTGGACACATTAACACAGGATTCAAAAGAAACTATTTCATAGCCAGTGAGAATTATACAATTCCTTTCCTAAATTCCCTCCCAATTATGAAAAACTATACACCAGTAATCCTCTCTTCAAATTAAAGCAGAAAAAGAACATAAAATTACCCACCAGGCCAACTATACTTGGTACAGTGACATCAGAGTACAAAAATCACCATCACCTCACTGGGCGAAGCTGAAACATTCACATGTTACCTAGCACCTGACTAGAACAAAAATACAACATCAATTAAAATTAAGTAAAAAAAATTAAGTCAAAACAGAGCAATTCCACCTTGTTAGCTTTTTTGAGTTTTAACAAACAGTAAGCAGGCAAGGTGAATCAACACCTATACCTTGAAGGTGGCAAGGAACATCATATTCGATCTCATCATGTCTTGAGGGGCTTAAGAACAGAGTTCCATCCACCAGAGGGAACTGTTCGAAGACAGGGAGTGCCCGGTGGCACAGAGCACAGTTTACAACATTTCTGTGGCTGGCACTGAGGGCTGCAAGAATGAACTTCCGTAGATCCTCGCCCTGGCCCACTTGAGCATCATCTTCCATCCTTACATGAAAAGTGTTCAGCTTATGCCTGGGGATGTGAGTGAGGAGCTCAGAGAGGTCCAGCCGCCGTAGGAACTGTACAGGGGTATCAAAGTGTCCCCCCCTGTGAACAGATAACCCAGTTGGAGCATAATCGAAGTGGGCATTTCTGAACACATGGCCCCCAGCAATGGCCTTTTTGTGAGGCTCAAGATGGATGGCATTCTTTAAGAATTCCCCAAGGTATCTGGAGGAGCGGGGGCCACTGAAGTGGGCAGGGGAAAGGATAGAGTAGCCAGTAGGTGGGGACTGGCCAGGGGAGCCACAAGGGGAACGGGCACCATAGGCTGTGGCACTGACGACCTTTTCCTGGGAGTTCTGCCGGTCCATGGAATGTCGTCGGGGAAGATCATGGTTCAGGCCTTTCTGAGACTTGTTTGGGGGCCTGCATTTTTTTGCCTCCTCCCCAGCCTCCCCTGGGGGCCTCCCTGTGTTCTTCTCTGACCCAGACTTCTTCTTTTTCTCGTCCTGCATCCGCTTCACCTGGTACCAGTCTGTGTCCTTCTTTAAGTGGCCCTGACCACAGCGACAGGAGCAGAATCGGAAGGCCAGGTCATAGCCCTTCTTGGTCCACATGTTCTGACGGCACTGCTTCTCATTCCAGCTGCGAGCCCGACCAATGCAGTTGAATTGTGCCAGGATGCTGCTCTCCCACTCATAGAAGCACTGCAGGTGCATCCAGGTGCTGTAAGGGCAGTGCTCATTGTTGCACACCACCTTCTGATAGTCATCCTTCTCCAGGTCCACTGGTCTCCCGAAGCTGCAGAGCAAGGGCGTGGCACATGGGGCTTCTGGAAGAGGAACCAAAAGAGAGACTCAGTGCACAGGACACCAGCAGACACCAATCCAGACAGCAAACCTATCATCCACTTCAGCCCATTCATGCCAGAGATATGCCACTACTGGAATAAATACTAGACAAAATTAAAAAACATTTACCATTTTCTTCTGGTATGAAGTTGTACCAAGGAATTTTATTTTCTGATATTTGTTATCTGTTAAAAAACAAACCAGTGAGCTTCAAAAAGTCTGAATTCTTCACAGTGCAATTTTGTGTCAGTACTTGCAACAGTACAGTATGAGGTTTTCCTAAGATGTGGGTTGGGTGTAAAGATAGGCAGTTACAAGGTTCCTTTAAAAATGAATAATCACTCCAGAGAACTAAGAAATAATATGAAGCAGTTCTGTTGGCACTTCCAAAGCCCTTTATCATGGGCTTTAAGTTGTCCTGAATATCAGAAGAGAGAAAACAGACAAGCCTCAGCTCCAATTCTCTTCTAGAGTGAGCTGACCTAATGACAGTTATGTGTGGTCAAACTAACTTACTGGTCTACAAAGAATTCCACTGCCAGGCTATAAAGGGAAAAATCAGAGTTCTCCCAGTTCTTTCAGACAGAAAGCAAAAACAATGAGATGTCTCTACCCGGTCTTAAGCAAAGGTCTCACACACGTTACAAACAGCCAAGCAAGTTCCCAGAACAGAAGGAAAACATGATGGCACAAAGCAGAACTCATTTCACCTCCAGGGCTGGGGCTAAAACCCAGGACCTCACACATAGGCTAGGCAAGCACTATACCACCAAGCTATATCCCCAGCTCCCAGAACCTATTTCTTTTTTTTTTTTTTATGGACCTTTTAATATATTTTTTTGATTTTCTATGGACCTTTATTTATTTATTACTTATATATAGTGCTGAAAATCAAATCCAGTGCCTCACACATGCAAGGCAAGCACTCTGTCACTGAGCCACAACCCCAGCCTAGAACCTATTTCTTAAATAGCAAGTGTGGTGTAGAGATTAGAATTCCACTGGATTCCTGTAACTTCTCAATGATAACTCAATGAACTTAGAACTCATTTTTTATTTGTTCTTTTTAGTTATATATGACAGTGGAATGAGTTTTGATGTATAAAACATACAGAATTTTTTTTAAATGTCAAAAAATTTGACAGAAACACTAAAAAATTAATAGTTTCCAAAAGGAGGGATGGATGAACAGAGCACAGATGATTTTTAGGACAGTGAAACTATTCCATATGACACTATAATGGTGGATACATTTGTCAAAATTCAGAGTATGCAGCATCAACAATTAACCCTAAGGTAAACTATGAAATTGAGTGATAATGATGTCAGTGTGGGTTAATCCACTGTAACAAATGTACCGCTCCGTGGAGAATGTTGATAGTGGGATGTTATGCATGTGTGGGGGTAGGGAGTGTGCAGGAACTCTCTGAACTCACAATTTGCTGTGAACTTAAAACTGTTCTAAAAAATGAAATATACTTTTTAAATGAAAGGAAAAAGAACTGGAAGCCCAGTTCCATGGAATACTAGCTTATAAAAGTGGACTGGTTACTTCACCTACTTAATTCTCAACTTCCTCAACTATAAATGGGCATAATTAGTTACTTCCTTATAGAGATTTTAGTGAGGATTAAGTAGAAAATGCTTAGAGCTTTTAGCATAGTACTTTGCATATAGGATTTACTAATGTTATTGTCACTCTTGTTCTTATCATTAGCTGAATCTTTATGATACAACTAGGACATTTTAATTTGTGAAATAAGCTCTGTAATGAGGTGGTGGAGACGCTAAACTAGATATGGCAAAATTGGTCAAAAGTAGGGCCAAACTTGGAGACTGAGAGCCTGGTGGTGTAGCAACAGAAAGGATTCCAGGAATGCCAAGGAAAGAGGCCAGAAGCCACAGGCCCAAAGTAGGAGCTGCCAGTTATACGGAGCAGGGGCTGAGTTTAATTACAAGCCCAGAGATGAGAAGAGCACCATGCAGAGGAACATGACCAGTAGGCTTCCCCACCTGGTCTCTGCATTTCTGCAATTTTCAATACAATTCATCACTCCCCTTAAATTCTTCTCCACATTTATGTGCTATTTTGTTACCATCTAGTTCCTCCTTTGCCTCCCATTCCTCAAAAGAAGTACTTCCCAGGCTTAGTGCTCAGCACTTCTCTCTCCACTAATTTAGAAAGAAGCTAACAATTAAATTTGTCTTTTCTCAGTGAGGGCTCTACTGGTGCCTGAACAATTCTTTGTGGAATAGGGCTGTCCAGTACATTATAAGAACACTTAATATCTGTAGCTTCCACCCACCTTACCTTCCCATAACTCTGATGTCCATAACATTTCAAAGGCCCCTTTGGAGGGCAGTATTAATCCCAAATGGAAACCCCTGGACTTGATTGCAAAGTTTCCATGTGCTATGTGCAGGAATTTAGACAAATCCCCTGTACTTGAGACACTAAAGGACGACTCTCAGCCTCATGATTCTGTTTTAGAATGTGCTCCTTAGTGGCAGTGTGGGGCATGGGACTGAAAGCAGGTAGTCCAAAGACAAGGGCTCTAGTTATCTGGTGGAACGGTGAGTCCCTGATCTCCTGTAGCAGTGTCAGATGACAGCACATGAGAACTCACAAGATGCTGAACAGGGAAGGTATGGACAGAAGACTTTGGGCTCCCCTAATTTGAACCTGCTGAGTTAGCTGCAAGTACCCATGCAATACAATATCAAGTTAGAAAAAGACATGAATGTAATTAGAACTCAAAAGAGTCTGAGCTGAGAGTACAGATGTGGAATGAGTTACCCAGAGATAGAGGTCCTGAGACCCATGGGATGCTCAAGAGGAATTGGAGGAATGGACATAAACAAGAAACTGACGAAAGAATCCTGGGAAATAAGGGTTAGTACCAAGACTAGAGAAGAAAAGTCCTCAACAGAGATTAGTTAAAAAAAAAAAAGAAAGAAAGGAGAATCACTGGAAGACAAGTCAGAAATTCCATCAAATCAGTTAGGGAAAAGTATTAGGAATAGAGGACTGTGCAATGTCCCAGAGTACCTGGTAAGATTAGTTTCTCAGCCTTTGCACTACTGACACTTTGGGCTGGGTAATTCCTTGTGTGGAAGCCATCCTGAGAATTGTTAATATGTTCTAAGTAACATTCCTACCCATAGCTGCCAGTAACACTCCATTTGCCTGATTGTGACACCCAAAACATCTCCAGACACTTCCAGATATCCCCTAGGAAGCAACATCATCCTTGGTTGAGAACTATTGGATAAGATAAGCCTGAAATGTCCTTGCAGAAATAAGCAGTGAGTTGGGCACTGCCACCTTAGTGAGGACAATCCAGTGGCATGATGGTGGTGAGGCCAGAGGCAGACAGTAAGCCACTGATGGCGAGGTGAAAAGGTAGAAATATATGCAGATGTCTCTCCAAGAAACTCTTTCAGAAGTATAACTGTAGAGGGAAGAAAAGAGAATGGGCAGAGGACAGAGAAGAGCAAATGCTGAGACCTAAGCATGGTCAGGCACTGGGGGAATAAATGTCAACAATTCAGGGCAGCTTGACAAGACAGAAGCAGGAACAAACACTATGATTCCCCTACTCAAAAACCTTCACAACCTCACCACTGCCCACTTAATAACCACTACATTCCACCAAATGCATCAGCACAGGCAGGAGGACCCCACAAAGCCTGTGTGAATACTAGCTATGACTATCTCTGTGTTACAGTTATTCCCTTTAGTATGCAATTCCAGGGTCTTGGCAAAATAGCTGACTTGTATACCTCCATGTATCTGATTACTGTAGCTTTCCCACCTAGGTTCTAGGTGTGCACAACTCTTAATCTTCATCTGTTCAAATCCTGTTTTGTCTAGGACAGCAATTCACATTATTAACCAGTACCATTTATGAGCCATGAGCCCTTGGACAAGTACTTAACTTTTACATCAGTTTCCTCTGTATAAAATGCAAATAACAGAACATACCATAAACTGTACAAGGATGAACAAAAACTAATACACACAGTGCTTAGAATAGGGCCTGGATACCTATTAAACCTCCACTCTTCCTCCCACTCCAGGGATCAATGCAGACACCAGGACTTTCCTCCCTGTGCCACGGGACTCCTCTCAGCATGGTATGGTCTTAATCTTACTGGAGTCTATCACTGTGGTCCTGCCAGATGACAACTCAGTAGAGAACACTCATCTTTGAGTTCCTGAGACCACTGGGCCCAGGCCTTTTACAAAGTCAAGGCTGAATAAAGTTGCATTAAAGACACTATACATAAGACTCACACCTGACAAGAGGAGCAGAGGAAGGGAGAGATCTATAATTCCAGAAGAGACCTGAATATACTAAAGCACAGTGAAAAAAAGTAGAAGAGTGGTTTGAAACATCGAGAAAATTAACTGCAGTCACCTGGGCTGTGACCTTTAGAATCCTTTAAAATGTTAATTAGTCAATTAAATAAAGTTCAGTCACTTTTATCTTCAATCCTCCGGAGGAACAGACTTGCAGGGGATGTCTCCAAAATGAAATAGTAATAACCAAAATACACTAACCCAGGCTAATAAACTCAAATGAAAAGATGGCCTAACTATACCCTTACATTCACAATATTCAAAATGCATAATTCTGAGATTTACTTGACATTTCTTTAAAAAATATAGACTAAGGTAGACTAAGAACGAAAAATCTTATTTATATTTCAAATCAGCAGAAAATGTATCATTTAAGCAATATTAGGCACCTCCTACACACCATGCTTTTGGAGATGGAAAGATATGGCAAATTGTGCTAGTAGCTCTAATGAAAGTACATGCAGGCAACACAGAGAAGGTACCACAGTCCTGCCCACATCTGTCTAACAACACTGTCTATAATCATCACCACCATTCTCATGTGCTTTCTACCTTCCAAAACTCTACAGAGGGCCCTACTATGGTTTGGACATGGTTGAGTGCCCAAAGACTCATATGTTGGAGGCCTGGTCCCCACTGTGGCAGTGAGAGATGGTATGGAACTTTTAAGAAGTGGGCCTGATGGGAGGTCCCTGGATCACTGCCTTTAGAAGGCAGAATACTAGTCTCCTGGAGTGAAGAGTTTAAAAAGCCTAAGCCCCAACCCAAGTGGCTCTCTTTTTTGCTTTATCTTCAATCATTCAAGATATAGCCTCGAAGAGAATGTTTCTGAAATGTAATGGCAATAACCTGGCTGATGATGTGATGACTTGCTCCTGCACATGGCCCTAACATTGCCATTGTCCATACAATATGACCCAACCAAGAGGGTCTTCCCCAAAACCAAGTCAATGAAGATTCCATGCCTGTAAACCTTTAAGACTGTAAGCTAAATAAACACCTTTTCTTCATAAGTGGACTATCTCAGGTATTTCCATACAGCAATGAAAAGCTTACTAATACAGGCCCCCACTCCAACTTGCCAGGCCTGTTTGTTCATGTCAGCCACTTTGATGTGGCCTTGTGGCTAGGCCTCAAAAACAAATGCAAAGCCAAGATCTTGTTTAATGTTGAGTAATGCATGCTAACAGACACCTTCCTCCATGACACACACACAGCCCAAGGGTGAGTCTGCAAGGGAGGCAGGCAATTCAGGAACAGGGTGACTAGGAATAACAGGAGGGTGAGCCATCAAACAGTCAGGGCCTTCTGACAGTTCTCTCACCTCTCACACAGCCTCCCACCCCATCCACACTGGAAAGGCAGCAGGGAACAATAAGACAGATGGGTTTGCGTGTCAGTCCTGCTGCTGACTAGTTGACACCGAGCAGTTTACACATCTGTAAAGTGAGGATAAAAAATGCATGCCTCACTCTGCTCAAATATATGTGAAAACACTTTATAAACTATAAGGTTCCATAAAAATGCCTACATTTCTATGCTATGTCTACCATATTTTTATGCCTTTGTAAATGGCTCTTTAACTAAATGCAAACTGTTCCAATGTATTTCTGACTTTTTCGAATGTTTTGGATGTACCATACAATAGGCACTTAGAAATTTAATAGACAAATAACATCACACCTCTTTTCCAATTTCTTGTGTCTTACAACTAACCAAAACATATAGGAAAAGATTTTGTAATTCTAACAAACAGTATCAGCAACTTTGAAAATCAGACTTATAACAAATTAGCTTTATTACAGAAGCATTTAATTGCTTCCTGAAAGGAAGAAATTTATAAGATCCTTAGCTCTTAAGAACAGCAGTCCCACAAAGGTATAAATGGAAAACAGATTGATCTGATAACTAGGCCTTTAATGGGAGGGAAAAAACAGCACCTCACATTCAGGGAGGGCAAGTATCACAAGTGTCCCTTGGGACATTAGTCTAAACTGTGATAACTGAACTAACAAGAAATATGGAAAATTTTCTCTTATGCAGAGTCATAAAAATGTATATAAACCCTCCGAGGTCTGTTTTTACAGTTTCATCATCAAGCATTCAGTGCCTATAATCCATTTTTCCTTGCATGAGTTAAAATAAACAAGTTTCATGTCACTCTGGGCAAAAATCTGAAGGAGTTTCAAGTCTAGACAACAAGGGAATTAGGCTGAGGTCACCTGGCAGTCTGCCTTGTCTCCCCAACCTATTCATCCTGTATTTCTGCCCCTACTTCAAGACTCCATACTCTATGCCAGGCAGTGGTGCACACCTGTAATCCCAGAGGCTCAGGAGGCTGAGGCAGGAGGATTGCAGGTTCAAAGATAGCCTCAGCAATTTAACAAGGCCCTAAGCAACTTCCTGTCTCAAAAACTGAAAAAAGGCTAGGGATGTGGCTCAGTAGTTAAGTGCCCCTTGTTCAATCCCTGGTACAAAAAAAAAAAAAAAAAAAAGAGAGACTCTATATTCCTTTTAGTTAAATTAAAAGTAAAGGGTCTGACAAGAGTCATTTGTCATTTACACTGACCACTGGACAAATCCAAATCCCCTGACAATCCTGACAATCATTCACACAAAATGAAGGACCCATAAATCAGGAATTGCAATCTTCAGGGTTTTGACTGTGAAATGAAATATTTTCAACCATCTTAAAACAGATGCAAGCATCTCAAGCTGTTGGGAGCTGGGTGCAGTGGAGGAATCCAAAGAGTCTTGTGAAATCACGAATGGCTTTCTAGGCAAAGTCTAAGGTAGGGACCTGGTCTTATGCATTCTTATAAACTCATAACTGTTAAAATTGTAAAAGGTATTTAATAAATGCTTTGTTGGAGGAAAGAATGACCCAACCAGATATAGTACACTGGGGTGACTAAAATACTAGAGACAGGAATCAGGGATGAATCTCTAGGGATATTTAGCCCTTCTGGGGGGACAGGCAGTCGGGGAGTACAAACTAAGTCTTTCAGAGTCAGGCCAGGCCTTCTCTGTCACCCTCACTTCCTCAAATTCATTGGCTATGGGTACCAAATGTCAATGTTAAGGTTTCTAAACAACTATTGAAAATATTTTCCATACAGCAATTCCTTGTATATGAAAACACACACCCCTGATTGCACAGTAGTCCCCCATGGGGCATGAAATTCCTGACAAGTGTCCTCAATCTCTACCTTCAGAGTGCATGGCATAAGACTACAGACTCTGGAGTCAGCCTGCCTAGATCTGACTCTCATCTCTGAAATGTATTAGTTTTCAAGTCTTGGGCAAATAATTTAACATCCCTGTGCCTCTATTTTCTTACCTGTAAAATAGTGAAAATAACACCACCTACTTCAAAGGGCTGTTAAGAGGAACAAAGGAGTTATTAAGGTAGTTTGAACATAGCCTGGCACTAAAGTATTCAACTATAAGCAATTATTATCAAAAGCTATCTCACTTTACATCACTAAACGTAATAATCAGGGACTTTGAATGAACTTAGAGCAAAGTTACACAGAGGAGATGACTACCCTCCTTTCTCCACATGTGCAGTTCACCTGGACTCACCAGGAGTTTAGCACTTTTGACAGGGCACATCAACCCCTTCTCAACTCCACACACCACACCACACAGGGGGACACACTCTCCTCTCACCTTGTGCCTCTCCTTAGCCCCCCAACCCCAAATCTCTCCCACATCTCCCATGCCCAGAGAAGTACCTCCCTCTCAGCTGAAAAAGCTAGCTCACTATCTCCGGGTCCTCTGCACTCAATACTCCATACTCTGAGGCCAAAGGCTGCTTGCCTGTTCTTCCAACTTAACTCTTTGTCAATCCTGACTTCTCACATGTGTTGTAAGCTTATAAAGGACAAGCAATGTATTTCTTCCCCACAACAAACAAAGCAGTCTGGCATGTATCCAATATTCACTGACTAGTTGTAAACAGAAGGAAAAGTGACCTTCAAAATGTTTCTTCTAACCCTTTAAAGATGTTTTCCTCAGTCCCAGGCAAATAAGTCCCTTGTTGGATGTCTCTTCCAACCTAAACCATTTTTACCAAGCCTGGGTAGCAGGGAATCATAAAACACAACTGCATTTTATTCATGAGACAATTTAAGACTGATTACCCCAATCTAGGGTAGACGTTGGGGAAAGCATGCTCGGAACACATATATCCTCAGTCACTATGTTGTACTTCTGCTTCTTAATTATGTCAGCTTTATTGCTACTATTTCTGTTTGATCTCATAAATTAACTGTGTGGCTTATCATAGAGTCTTTCATCATATCTAATTGCTATTCCAAAGTTACTGATTTCTGGATGTTTTTCAGCACTTCTTTTTTTTTAATTTTTTTTAAGTTGTAGATGGACATAATACCTTTATTTTATTTTATTTTTGTATTTTTATGTGGTGTCCGAGATCGAACCCAGTGCCTCACATATGCTAGGCAAGCACCCTACCACTGAGCCACAACCCTGGCCCTTTCGGCACTCTTAAGTCGTTTGAATAATATTTTGAAAGCTATAACAAGGATTTAAAATTATAACAGTAACTGTCAAAATAACAACACAAATGCCATTAAAGTCCTCAAATATGTTCTGTCAACAAGAGTTCAAACACACCATCAAAGTTAGCTGGTATTTTTGTCTATAAGAAAAGGTGGGCCACTAGGTAAAAAAGCATTTTTACAATGCAGCTGACCTGCCAGCTTTGAAAATATGAGATGGCTTAATGCATAATTTGGGGGAAGTGTTCACTGAAATTTTGTATACAATATGAAGCTTTTATTAATATTATTTGTCATTTTTTGAAATTCAAATAGTTCAATTTGCATATAATGGGATCATTTTCCTAGAAAATAAATTAGCAAGGCTACCTTTTCTCTTGCTTGGAGATTTAGAGCTTAGGGGAACCAGATCACTGAAAACTGCATAAGCACCCTAGCATCTACACATACTATAGGAACACAAGGAGGTCTGGGTATTCTGGGAGCCAAATCACAATATGGTAAAATGGGAATGGGTCTCCAGATTAAGTACATATACAAATACATGTAACTATGTATATCTGCAAAGAACAGTTCAGATAGTTGTTAAAGTATACCATTTTTAAAGACCCTAGAGAAAGACTTCTTGTCATTCTTTAGTATCATATTCCAATTTTAAGGCATTTTCCTTCTATGGAATATAAATCTTGGTTTTAGTGATCCTTATCAATATTCTCCTTTGTCAGCAAAACTTCTTGATCATATTCTATAAATGTGATCCCCATTGACCATTTAAGTTGTAACACAGCATCTCCAAAATGTTGTACCTGCCTCTTCTCTCTTGATGAGCCCTAAAGTGGAGGCCAAAGCCAAAGCAGAATTGGCCCACTCACTTTACCACTGGAATCCTACTACTACAGCTAAAAAGACCATGGCTTTTCCTCTTCCCTAGGATATTCCCCAAGTAAAAATATAACTGCGTGATTAACTGCCAAACTGGGTCATCAGCAGACCTGTCAGGGAATACAACCCATAACTCACTGCTTTCATCATCTTCCAAAAGCTCAACTGGGAAATAATTTTTATGAAATGTTTCATAGGTGACATGATGTCTACACTCTCCTCCAGATCAGAACTCCAGCAGAGCAGTTTAGTTTCAGTGTTATCTTAAAGGAGTCCAGGGATTTTTTTAAGGGATGTGAAGAGAATGTCTTCTAGGTGCAGCATGCACTCTCCAGGTAGCCAGGCCTCTATCTCAGCCCCTTATACTTATTCACATACTAGGCCCCAGAGTCATTTGGGCGTGGGACTTCTGTGCAAGATAAAATCGATCACTCAATTAAGCCAGATGGCCAAGAGCTGGTTACTTCAACCACACTGTTTCATTCCCTTGACAGACTGCTTTTAATGATGACAGCATGTTTCATACATTTGTTTTATTTATGAATGGACATTGCAAATGGTTAAGCGACTGCTTTTTGTTTTCTAATCTGATGGGTATTATAAAGCACACCGCTGCTGCTGTTTGCTTCATCTGTACTGGAAATCTGAAAACTAAATTTGTGACCTACCTTTTAGAGCAGCTCAGAACATGCATCTTTTTCCCTAACAATATTATCTTTACTATTAATATCTTCACTTATTATTCATCTTACAGTATTATGTGTACTTTTGAAAGCCAGTTTAAATTAATTTTAGAATAAAGATCCAAATAATCAAAAAAATCTATTTGTCAACTCCTAATTTTCAAATATGCATTTGACAAATGTGCATTAAAGCCGGTACTTGATGGGTGCCAAAATTACTGGTGCTTATATTCCAAAGCCAGTCAGAGAAATAGGTGCCCACTTGACCTCAATGCAAATACAGTGAGCATCCTCCTCTTTGCTGTAACACAGGATTTTGAACCTTGTCCTTTTTGTGTCAGACACTGAAACAAAAGAATATGAAACAAAAAATATATACAAACAAGAATTTGGAAATTGAAAATACTGATAATATTCTGTGCACAAATGTGATAACAGCATTTTAGTTTCCCTTCTTCTACTCCTGGAAGGAATCAAGGAACATCAATACAATATTTGACACCCCTGAATTTCTTCCATCATCACAACTGACCATAAATGTGGTAAAAGTTAGTTAGCTGCAAATATTACAGAGTTGATGCTAGATTTTTGTTTTAAATCAGCATGTGCTAACCAATTTACTAGTTATGAAACATTAAAAAAAACCTCTGATAAATTATAATAAAGAATTCAAGGGATGGGGATATAGTTCGGTGTATACTCAGAATATGTACTGCCCTGGGCTCAATCCCTAGCACCAAAAATCAAGACAAAATAAAATGGTCAAATAGAGGATATTCTGGGTACTTGATTAAAAGTCATCAGAGATGAGGAAATATGCAAAACAGTGTATTATGTATATTCCAGGATGTCTTAAAGTTCAAACTGTAAACTTCGCGTAGGAAACATTTCAAAGTATCCTGAAGAAATCAGTTCTCTTAGTGGGTTTTTATGGACAATTGCCTAAGAAAGAGTCTTCAAACTTTCCAGGACACTAATACATTTTATATGGTCAATTTTTTTAATAGCTATTCTTTAAGAAGGACCCTGTTCTAACAGATAAAAGTAAACTACCAGACTCGTCTTAGGGTTAAATATTTGTTTCATAACATAGTTTGGATCTGGAATAAACCCCAAGGCTATATCCTCAACTTGGTGCTATGGGAAGTGGCAGAAACTTTAAGAGGTAGGACCTAGTGGGGGAGATCTTAGGTCACTGGGGGCACAGGTCCTTAGGGAACTGAGACCCTGGGTTCTTCCTCTCTTTTTCATTTTGCAGCCATTAGAGCAGTTTCACTCCACCACATGTTACTGCTAGCAAGTGGCCCCACAGGGCTTTTCACCATTAAGTAAGCTCTAGCCTAGGAATAGGGCTTTTTACCAGTAAGTGAATAAACAGGACTTTTCACCAGTAAGAGAGCTCTGTGAGTCAGGTCAACCAGACTTGCCTTACAAATGAGGCTTTACCAGGGAGCATCAGGACAGGTCAAATAGTGACAATTCTCTGGGGCTAGGGGTTTGGGGAAACTCCCAACCTATTCTTCATCCTCCATAAGTACTTACTAGTCCACTAGTTTTGAAAGCTACCGTGGAGGTAGGAAGAGGGGGTAGAAACAAGTCAAGTTAAAACACAACAGTGCTCACCATTCTTGCTATGATTCAGCCATTTCTTGTGAACAAACACTCTTAGAGTTACTGTAAAACTCTAATTAACTTCCAGAATTTTGAAAAGAGGTTTTTGTAATTTTTGCCAGTGTTCTTGTTGCTTTTATGGACAAGTAGATTTCTGGAGGTCCTCACTCTTCCATTCTAGAAGTTTTTCTTCAGTTTACACATACATAAATGACAAAGTTTACAATAAACCAGAAACAGTATCCTTTGCATCTATTTAATAAACTTTTGAAAACAAGATGGTGACTATTTAAAATATACAAGAGTGGAAATAAATTTTAAAAGTTTGATTACCACCAGATCAGTATTCTGAAGACTAGACTATGATCATGTTATATACACATTCAGAAACAGAGTAAAGTCCCACATCCCTAGGTTTTGTACAAGGAGTTCCAAAACTAGGCCCAGGCTGGTGTTTCCACCTGATCACCCACCAGGCCATATGCAAAGTCTCTACTTTAACCTTGACCCCTCTATGTCACAACAATGGAGAAATCAGATGAGAATGGGAAGAACTGGGCATAGAAGCTAACTGTGCCCCACACCACACCTCAAATTCATAGGGTATTTAAGAATCATTTCTTGACTAACTGGTAAGAACATTTTTGGCAAAAACTAAAAAGGACTTTTGTGTTTGTGTGATACTGAGGATTGGACCCAGGGCCTCACACATGCTACACAAATGCTCTACCACTGAGCTACCTCCCCAGCCCCTAAAAAGAATTTACTAGGTTTTCTCAGATATTTTTGAGACATTTTCTTTACTGAAAACAAAAAGCAGGGGCACCATGGCATGTACCTATAATCCCAGCTATTAAGGCTAAAGCAGGATATTACAAGTTTGGGGCTGGACTGAACAACTCCATCTCAAAATAAAAATATTTTTAAAGGGCTCAGTGGTAGAGTGCCCCTGGGTTCAATCCCTAGTATCCAAAAGTAAATAAATAAATAAATAAAACTAAGTTCTATACATAAAGAAAAGTTAGTACTTATAAAAATATTTTTCCAGCTTGTTTTAATTAGTATAGGAGCTACAATAAGATCACTTAAGCATATCTGCCTTAGTCTCTGATTCACTTTAACCTCCCTTATATTATTTTAGTGTGAGAAACTACTATAAAGTGGGCAGCAAATTGAACACACTGTGATTATGTCCAGTTAAACATGTTTTTACGTTTAAAGTAGGGTTTAAACACATGGTTTTTACTCGGGCAAACCACTCTATCCAAATAAATATGGAAGCTTCACATTTAAAAAACAAAAGGCCACAAAACCCCAACCAACTCTTCAACTAAATTTAACAACTTGAACTTTTAATGTTCTCTCAATATATTCAGTCTATTCTCCTAGATGCACTCTTTTTTTTTTTTTAACTTTCAATTAAAACCCACAAACCTATCCAGCCACAAATTCAAACTAAATAGAACACTTCTATTTTACCTATTTTTTATTTCTACTCTGGATTCAACACTTTGACAATAAGAAATCCACTTCAATAATGCCCATAAAGCAGAAAATTCATATTTTCTAGTCTAGCAGAAGCTATATCAAGACCCAAAAGGACAGGGACCCAAGCTATGCCTGCTTTAGGCTGAGTGTCAGTATAAAGACAATAGTTTCATAGTTTTTCCTGAATGTTTCTTTAAAATACCAAAGTTCCATAAATAGAATACAGCAACCCCTAAACTCAGATTCTACAAACACTTTCTGAGCACACAATCCTTTAGTGATATGCCCAAGGTCATTCAGCTGTAAGTAGCTTCCATCCACATAGCACATAAATGGGATAAATAGCATTGAATAGAACTAGAGATCTAGCTCAGTGGTAGAGTACTTGCCTGGCAGGCTCAAGACCCTGGGTTCCATTCCCAGTACCACAAAAAAATAAATTAAAAAAAGAATACGAAACAAAGACCAATAACTTGTGTAAACACATCACTGTACAAAGTTCTATAATTGAGAACAGGGCCTTATTCAAAATGTTCAATGCTCATGTTAATACTCAAACTTACTTAAAAACTAGGTATAAGATAAATTAAATTAATTTAATTAAAGAAGTATTTAAGCCCAATTAAAGCATAAAGGTTTCCTGATCCTAAACTTTGCACTACATAAAAACAGACAATGAGGCAAACCTACTCTAAAAAACTGCTAAACTCAAAAAGAGCAGGGGAAAGTTATGAGCAAAGGCTCACTATCATTCAATGAGAAAATAAAGCAACTTTTTGTTAAGAAACACCATTCTCTTGGAATTGAGAATTTGAAATTAGCAGAGACCGAGTATCAGAAGGTGAGCCTGCTTTACCTGCACTGGGTCAATGGATTAGGTTAACACACCAACTCCCGATATGATTTTAAGACTACTATATTTAAATCAACATAGCCTCAGCACATGTAGCTAAATTCATTTCCATACCCTACCTATCCCTAAAAGAAACTACATCTTTATACCCACTTGTTTTCCACATGCATATTCTGCCCTGCTGAACTCTCTGAAATGATACACTTTTTGCTCCCTTGCTTTGCCTCGAAAATAATCAATCTAGTAAAAGCTTTTTAGTGATCACCCTAACATCATTTTGCTGGGATCTAGGGAAAAAAAGACAAGCCTTTGCCTGGGGCCACTCTTCACAGACTATTTCTGAAATGCTACATCAGCAACCAACAAGCAAGTTAAAGAATCTGTTGCAACAAGGAAAGACTTGTCAAAGAAGAAGGCATGTCTAAGTCTCATTACATACTTCAATAAAAATGAAAACGACTCAAGATTCAGTCATGATTATATCTTAGCCTAGCAGTTCACCACATATACACTCTCAAAGCAGCTTGCTATAATACAACTTGTTTTTAAGAAAAGAGTTCACAAAATTTTCTAAGGAAACTCCAAATTCTAGACTCCTTTGATATTTTAAGCTAGTGATATTATTATAAGTAGATATTCATTTCTTATCCAATTACCAGCTCATGTGGAACCCACATGTAATTTTGTACTATGGATGTTTCTGGGTTTTGGATTTTCTTTTTGCTTTCTTTCTTTCTTTCTTTCTTTTGACCCAGCTCCTCACACATGCTAGATGTGTTTGCCAGTGTTCTTGTTGCTTTTATGGAAGCCCTTACTCTTCCATTCTAGAAGTCCTTCTTCAGTTTACACATACATAAATGTGAGGCAACCACCCGGCACTGAGCTACATTCCCAGCCCACTATGGCCATTGTCAAAGACTCAAAACCATTCATTTCAAACTAGAGGAAAAAATAATCTCCCATTTGCAAAAGAGTTACCAAAAAATCTAGAAATTTCTTTTTGGCATAAGAGAATTTGTCATATTATATATTAAAAGTTTATACAATTATATTCTAAATGAATTCTAACTAGTATTTCCAAATTCAAGAGAACATTTCAAATTAATTCTTTTAAAATGTTTCCAAGTCATCTTCAGATCACATATCTCATAGAAAATTTTTTGTCAACCCAATCCTAAGAAATAAAGTGATTCCACATATATATATGAATACATATATGTATCAAGTATCTCATGCCCATAGAAACTGATTTGATAAAATCCACAATATAGTTTGCTAAATGCACAATTCTATAACCTAATTTAAAATGCAACATTATTAAATGGGATGTAAGGAAACAAAATGAAAGTCCTGTGACCATTTCAAAATGTTTTATAACAACACTTAAACTTCCATTGCATATGACCCTAGAGGCAGGTAAAAAGCAGAAAGCAAAAAGGCCTGAAGTGAATCAAGATATAAACTATGCAATGCATAACTACAAATCCAGTCACACTGGTAAATCATGCAGTACAACAGGCAATAGTTATAATCAAAGTGAACTATGCTGTTAAAATGAAGCCAAGGAAAGCCTGGGGATGGGATGATTCACAGGTCACAAGGAAACAATCCCCAAATCAGCTATACTCACCTATACCTCTATTCACAAGTGAACGAACTCTCCTTACAGCCCAGTGCCACAGTCCTTCCCTACTGTGGGGTTGGGAAGGTCCCTTGAAGTAATTCTGTAAGGACTCACTTAAGGAACTAGACTTTCACTGAAAATAGTAGTCAAACAAACACTGAAGGGCTGTGGATGTGGCTCAAGCGGTAACGTGCTCGCCTGGCATGCGTGCGACCCGGGTTCGATCCTCAGCACCACATACAAACAAAGATGTTGTGTCCGCCGAAAACTAAAAAATAAATATTAAAAAATTAAAAAAAAAAAACAAACACTGAAGATTTTCCAGTAAAAACCACACAGCAAGGGCTCCCAGATCCAGCCTTGCCAAGGGAAAAAAAAAAAAAAGGCTTCCCACAAGAAGCACAATATAGATTTTGGAAGATCAACATTTACTGCCAACCAAGGGAGTAAGCCAAGGTCTACCTGGTTCTTCCAATTAAAAAGAATCCCTAATTGGGAAGCAGCACACACTACATCACAAACTGAGATCCACAAAACCTGTATAAAAAACCCCAAATCACTCCACAAGTATTTGCTTTTTCAAACTGCACTATGATTTGCAGACTTTGTCACAAACAATACCATATTATCCTCACTTTCTCCAGATAAATTTGGACTGGGAAAGGATCAGTGGACTTGCAAGATGGCATAGCCAGTTCTACAGCTCTGGCCTATGCCTTCCAAACCTCACACTCTTTTGAACAAGCAGTAAGCGTGGGAATCTTTTCCAAATACAGATATTTGAGAAGGTACAAGGGCTGCCTGGATCAGCGTGATGCACGGTATGTGAATAAACTCTTACTTCGATTGAGTGCTATGTTCTCATTTTATTAGCATACACATGTAATTTCAGTTCAAGTGCCAAAATGAGAAAAATGAGAACTTTCTTCTGACTTGGCATTTAAGTTTGTTATCACAAGCAAGATAGGGGCAATTTAGCCTTAAGAGATCTCAGTTTGCAGTTTGGTTCTTAAGAACTGGCGATAACAAGTACATAATGGGCCTTTATCTACAAGTTTCAAAGTCCTACTGAGCTGGTATAAAAACTGCAGAGTTTTTAGAAATGTGAAAGAGACAGGTGTTGAACACTGGAGCTCAGCTGTCTACTAGACAGTAGTGGCCAGAGACATAGGAGAGGTCAGGGAGAGCAGCAAGAATAGCAACCAACTGCAAACAGAACCTCCCAAACTGGAAAAAAGAAAAATAGAACCTTACAAATGTAACAACATTACTGTGACAGATATTCAAATGAAATATACGCTAACCCTATGCCATGCTCAAAACATTCTGCCCACAAGTAACTGCACAAATTTTTCCACTCTCCCCTACCTTAACTAAAGTTCTAGTTCTGTGTAGATGTTATATAATAATAAAAACATTTCTAGTCAGCAAGGACCACCTTAAATAAAGCTGAAAGACAATAATCTAGGGAAAACATATGCCAAAGATTATCCTGAATGTACAAACACTTCATGCAAATCAAAAAGAAAACAAATATCTTATTAGTAAAATGTACAAAGATCACAAATAATAAAATGTACAAATATACAAAAATATACAAATAATCAGTATACACAGAAAAAGATATTTACTCACTGAGAATTCTAAAACTCAAATAAAAATATCAAAGCGAGATCATTTTTTTCTATCTGGCCAAGATAAAAATGGCAATGAAAATTTACATCAGGGAATGTGAATAAATGAGCACTCCATAAGCTCGGAGTGTGGCTCAGTGGTAGGATGCTTAACTAACATGTGCAAGGCCCTGGGTTAAGTCTCCAGTACTAAGGAAGGAAAAGAGCACTCCTTACATTGCCAGTGTTAGTATAAATAGGTACTAACACAATTTAGTGTTAGTGTACAGGCAAACCCTTTCTGAAGATAGGTTTGGCAATACATATCTAACCAGTGATCCCACTTTTAGGAATTTACATTTAAGAAGAGACTCATGTCCTACTGATGATCTCTAGTCCATTAAGAACAGAAGTGCCAGCTCAAACATTCACAATCTCCAAATTGCCAAGACCAGGAATTCCTTCTATAGTACAGAGAAGGAATAAGATAAATGGGTACAATGCATGAGTAAAGTACTTCCTTAGACAAAGTACTTCCTTATAAATTTAATTTCAGTCTAACTATCAGAATAAGCATGAATTCTTTTAAAAGCAATATAAACACACCTAGTGATTCCTTAAATGTTTTTATACTGAACTTAAGTCCTCTACCTGAAAAGCCTGCATATAGTTTTGCATTATTTATGCATTATAAAGGTGGTCAAGATGAACCCAATTTTGGCATAAGGATCAGATACGTTTCTCTTCACTCAAACATACCTTTTCTGCAAGAAGGAAAGAAGGCCAACCCCTGATACTTGGCATCCTCAAATGCAGGAGCTGGGCATGGTGGCACACAATTAAAATTATACCTGTAATCCCAGTGACTTGTGAAGCTGAGCCAGGAGGTTCATAAGTTTGAGGCCAGCAATTTAGAGAGGTCCTAAGCAACTTAGCAAGACCTGTCTCCAAAATTAAAAAAGATTGGGGAGCGAGGTATGCTGCTGGGGATGTATTTCAGTGGTAAAGAGACACTGGGTTCAATCCCCACAAAAGCAAACAAGCAAACATAAATTGTAGAGTACTGCACCTGGCTTCTAGTAAGCACTTAGAAAACAGAGTTGTGGTACCTTCATTGTTCCTGACACTGTGAATGACTGCTTCTCCTTTATGCAGCTTCCCTGAGTTCTACAGTCCTAATATACTTATCATCAAGAATCTTACATAGATTGAGGTTGTGGCTCAGTGGTAGAACACTTGCCTAGCATGTGTGAGGCTCTAGGTTTGATCCTCAGCACTACATAAAAAGATAAATAAATTAAAAAAGGTATTGTGTCCATCTACAATTAAATATATAAAATCTTACCTAATTTGCTCCTGTACTGCAACACACCATCTTTACTCTAAAACTAAGAGCCTAATATAATGGAATCTTATCATTATAGAGCTAAAGTTACTTTAGTATGTAAGCCCTGCAAGATAAGAACAGATAGGAGGAATTGGAAACTGAAAGAAGTCACTAAGTTACCCTGTGTTGGATATTCACATTTCTGCCTCTACCACTGAAGGGCACTTCTATTTCTCAATGCCAGGCTCTCTCCATGATTTCTGGCATCAATTCTTGGTGCTGTCTATATCTGTTCATTAACACCCATTACCAACTATCCCACACTCAAGCTTCTCTGATTACAGGCCGTATCTGCCACCAATCAAAAATAGCCAGAACTTGATTCTGTACATTCCCTGGGTTCCATTTCTGCCCAGACACTGAGTTGTGTTAGGCATAGCAAGCTGTATTACGATAGAGTTCTATTAAATATCCTATCATCATATTCAGGAGTGCTCATTTAGAAACATAAAACAAAGTTTGTGATTCAATTTCTACATCAGTATAGAAAGACTCTCCTGAAATGTTTCTATAACTTGAAGGGACATGATCTAAAGTATAATCAAACTTATGCTCACCCCTAAGGAAAAATACATCTCCTTAACTTACAAGAGAAATCCGATACACAGCTAACTTTTGCCTAAATGTGTGCTCTTGATCAGTTTTGTTATAGGCACATGCCTCAAAGCATTCTATTTCTAATGAATTTCCAATAAAATGAAATAACAGAATTATAACATATGGGCCACCTTTTGCTATCTGACTCTGTAATTGCTCTTTTGGGGGTGTGGCAATATTTATTGAAGGGACTCACAATATGCCATTATGGTACAGAAATTATTTTGAGCTGAAGACTTTGAGTTGCTGAAATTTCTTGTCTAAAAGCAGAACCTTCCCAAAGAACTCAATTATCATAAATCCCCTCCCTGAGAGCAACCAGGAAGGACTGATATTCTCATTCTCTCTCTCTCTCTCTCTTTCTCTCTACACACACACACACACACACACACACACAACAGCGGAATGCATTACATTTCTTATTACATATATAGAGCTCAATTTTTCATATCTCTGGTTGTATACATAGTATACCCACATCAATTTGTGTCTTCATACATGTATTTTGGATAATAATGATTATCACATTCAGCCATCATTAATTACTCCGTGCTCCCTCCCCTTCTCCTCCCACCTCTCTGCCCTATCTAGAGTTCTATTCCTCCCATGCTCCCTTCTCCCTATCCCACTATCAATCAGCTTCCTTATATCAAAGAAAACATTCGGCATTTGTTTTTTTGGGATTGGCTAACTACACTTAGCATTATCTTCTCTTACTCCATCCATTTACCTGCAAATGCCATGATTTTATTCTCTTTTATTGATGAGGAATATTCCATTGTATATATATGCCACATTTTATTTATCCATTCTTCTATTGAAGGGCATCTAGGTTGGTTCCACAATTTAGCTATTGTAAATTGTGCCTGTGTCCCTCTAGTATGTTGTTTTTATGTCCTTTGGGTATAGACCAAGGAGAGCTGGGTCAAATGGTGGTTCCATTCCCAATTTTCCAAGAAATCACCATACTGCTTTCCATATTGGCTGCACCAATTTGCAGTCCCATCAGCAGTGTATGAGTGTACCTTTTTCCCCACATCCTCACCAACACTTACTGTTGTTTGTATGCATAACAGCTGCCATTCTGAATGAATCAATAAATAGGATGGATTCAAACTAAAAAAGTTTCTTCTCAGAAAAAAAAAATCTGTGAGGTGAATAGAGAGCCTACATACTTGGGAGCAAATCTTTACCCTTCACACATCAGATACAACACTATTCACTAGGGTATATAAAGAACTCAAAAAGCTAGACACACACAAAAAAAAAAAAACCAAAAAAAAAAAAAAACAAATAACCCAATCAATAAATGGGCCAAGGACCTGAAGAGACACTTCTCAGAAGATGATGTACAATCAATCAACAAACATGAAAAAATGTTCACCATCACTAGCAATTAGAGAAATGCAAATCAAAACCACTCTAAGATTTCATCTCACTCCAGAACTGACTCTTATTACCAGAAATGAGTAGTCCCATCTATTCTCCTAAAAGCTCATTCAAAAAAAATCATTTGTTTTCCTGTAAGTACTTGTTCCCCCATCTTTTCCCATTAAACTGGTATAGAAGCCCTAAATTCTAAGCACCTTTGAGTCAAGTTTTTTCTCTGATGAAATGTCCTTTCTCTTGCTAATCTATTTTTTATCAATTTGCAAGCCCTCAAATACAGAGCCTAAGAGGGCAGAGCAAAAGTTTTTCCTTTCCAGCAATATAAATCTATGAAATGCACTGTATTATGCCCCTACATCAGAATCATGTTTTCTTATTAAATGCAGCTTAATCAATTATGAGATTAACATTTAACACTTCCTCCTTTAAGTCTTCGTTTTTCTCACTTTTCTTTAAATAATTTATCTTCTTGTTTCTAACTCAGACTATTTTCAAGTATTATCCTAAGTACTTTCCCTTTCTACTCCTGACAGACAACATATAAATTTTAAGTGTTAGAAACACTACTCTTTGCCAGTTTAAAAAGCTCAAGGACAATCAAGCTAAACTATGTTGTCGATTAAATAGAGCAAAATGCTATTTTGCCAACCACAGAAAAATTCAAAACTTTTGAAATAAACAGAACTAAAATACACAGTCACTTTGTGCAAAATAATGACACTGCCTGTCACAAGAGTTTGCTTTAAAATTAAAAGATGATAAAAATAAAATAAAAAATTAGTCCAACCAGGTACAGAGAGATACACTTGCTACCAAGATGAAAAAAATAAACCTTAGGGACAATTCCCTCCCTCTAGAGTAAACCCATCTGCTCAGATGGTCCCAACTTCCCCTCCTAGCATTTAGTTTTTTGAAGTTAACCTCAATTAGCTAACCTCCCATGGCTCAGAAAGCACAGTGCTGCTAGTTCCCACAATTAAGACTGGGTGCTATGACACTGTCATCCTCCTGGGCAGAAAAACAGTGTGTGTGCCATGTGTCCACTGCTTCCACTGGAAAAATCACAATCAAGGGCCTATGGCAAGTTCAACTTCCAATTTCTGACTAGCTATATCAAAATATAACCATCCTGTTAAAATGTACAACAGTGTAAACAAGCTTATCAACTTCCTATGAGTATCCCATTTTGCAGATTCAGCTGATCATGTCCCCAACAAAGCTTGGTGGATAGTGTCTGGTTCTTCACTGACTACAAAACAACTTGTTTGAATGTCCAGCCCCACCCCCGTTGGAGTTGCTACCAATGCACCTTAGAACAGTCATATCAAACTCCTGGCAGCAACTAGAGCAAGGAAGGCCCTTTCCCACTCCTGCCTGAAATATTCTTCTTCAGCCTTCAGAATTTACCACCTCTCTTTCTGCAATACTCAACCCTTTTCCTCTAGAAAATCGTTTTTCTGCTAAGCACCCATAGTACATTTTCATGGCCCCTGGTATTTACAGGTCTCTCTGCTAGCTTCACTATGAGCCTTGAAGGGTGTGGATTCTGATGCCTCCAAGTATAATTCTATATTATATACTTTCAGTCATGGTAGACAATAAGCACATAAAAAATGTTCAGTAAATGAATGAGTGCAGAGAAAACAAAACAATGAGCAAAGGAATGAGGAAATAATGAATTCTCCACTTGTTGCCTGGAGAGGGAAAAAAGGGTTTTTCAGGTAATTCTCAAGCCCTGGCTGATCTGATCCTAAAGGATACCCTGGGCTCTTCGCTTCCTTTCAATTATTCATCAACTCCACATACTCAACTTTACTCCTCCATCTTCAAATTCAATCTCTAAATTTAATCCAACATTCTACTTATCTCACATGTTCCTGCTTCTTACTTCACAGCTGCCCATGTGTAGTACATGTAATAACCTACTTGTATTTACTTTGATAGAAGGAAAATATAACTATTTTTGCATGTTGTTTTTCACCTTTTTCTTTTTCATTCAACATCTGATTTTTTCCAGCTAAACCATGATCAGAGAGAGATGAAAGGGGGAGAAAAGCAGATTACTTACCTTCAAAGCACTTCCTGAATAAAAATCTGTATGATGCCAGAGTAGTCGTTACATTTATACTAAGGAAACCCTCAACCACCTTCTTAATGCCTCAGTATCTGTTCTTAAGAGCATGACAACTTGGAAGTTTTATACTTGGATAAGGCTGAACAAACCACAAACTTATAAAGCTATTGTTGATAGTGCCACTATGTTCCAGGCCCTTGCCAAGATCTTTCACATAGACTGTTTTCCTTCAAAAACACCCGCAAAGGTTTGCACTTAGAAAATGGAGGTTAAGAAAGGTTTTTGCCCCAAAGTCACTTTTTACTAAAACTGTGGCACTTAGCTTTATACCCAGCTGTTTAAAAATCCATGTTTACTACAACTTTAAAAAACTCTAGGCCTTACTTCAAAAGATTAAAATGATATAAGACAAAATTTCAAAGGCCTATGCCTGTGCTATGGCAAATTCAAGCACAGTAAGTAATACTAATTCTTCACTAACTCTTTTACTAGTTACCAAAATATCATTCATCACTATTAGATAATTTGTTGAATCCCTGTAGACTACCAAATCCCTGAATACCATATAAGTCCCCAGCAGAAATAAAACTATGACAGCATCTGCTGCAGAATCTAGATCCAAACAGGGCCCTCCTGTTGCTGAACTATTTGGGGGTGCCAACAATCCTCCAGCATGCCTTTAAAATAACAAAAACCAGAGCCCAGTGAGGCCATGGAGAAAAGTCACTCTACAGAGTACTTTTAAACCAGTACAACCTTTCTAGTGCAATATGTCAGTATGTATTAAAAGGCATAAAAAATGTGTATCTTTTGCACAAATCCTGATAAGAATTTGCTCTAAGGAAGGCCTATGGTCCAAAAGTTTGTGCCCATCCAAAACTCATGTTGAACTTAATACCCAATGCATATTAAAGGGATGGCCTTCAAGAGGTTATTAGGCCATATGGGCTCTGCCCTCATCGATGGGATTAACGCCCTTATTTTTAAAAAGGACATTAAGGAGGAAGAAAATAAGCCCCTTCTACTTATTCTTCCCTGTGAGGATGCTATGAGAAAATGTCATCCATAAAACAGGCCCTTACCAGGCACTGAATATGAAAAAATTTTAGAAGGCTACAAGAATACATATCAAGGGGCTGGGGATGTGGCTCAAGCGGTAGCGCGCTCGCCTGGCATGTGTTCTGCCCGGGTTCGATCCTCAGCACCACATACAAACAAAGATGTTGTGTCTGCTGAAAACTAAAAAATAAATATTAAAATTCTCTCTTTAAAAGAAAAAAAGAATACATATCAAAATGTTAATAATGGGGATCTCAAAGTGGTGAGATTGTATGTTTAACTAGAAAATTTTTTTTAAAACTTGGCTTTTTTTAAGAGTTTCTGCAAATGCTCATTTTATCCTTGGAAAAATAATTTTAAAAAACACAATATTTTCAATTATATAAGTCTCTTATGAATGCCAAAGATTTGGTGATCAAAATCAGTTAGGACAGATCTTTTTTCCCCTTAAAATGTTCCTTCTGGGCTAGGGATATAGCTCAGGGATACAGCACTTGCCTATTATGTGCAAGGCCCAGAGTTCAATCCTCAGCACTGCCAAAAAAGAAAAAACAAATCTCCTTCTCTTACCTTCAAGTTCCTTAATTATATTGTCCATAGCTAAAATCTGAAGTAAATTCAGAAGGGTTAAATGGCAAGAGATTTCTCAGTTTTATCTACTGTTTTCAATTTTCTGAAGAATGATATATATTCTCAGACTTA
Organism: Marmota marmota marmota; assembly: GCF_001458135.2. Lineage (NCBI taxonomy): Eukaryota > Metazoa > Chordata > Mammalia > Rodentia > Sciuridae > Marmota > Marmota marmota. The sequence goes on along the minus strand of NW_025999842.1, from coordinate 55,084,801 downwards.
CAGGAAAGTTTACATTGAAGGTTTAGTTACTACTAGAACTGAAGCACAGGTCCTATAACAAGTAAAGAAATAAAGAACAGACTGTGCATAAAGCACCACTAGTGAAACACTGAGCAACTCTTCACTATAACATACATAAGTCCACAGGAAGAATCTATGATGGATGAGGCAGTATTTTCTAAGGCCTTACCTTTTTTTTTTTTTTTTTTTTTTNTAGAGGAAAAGCAAATCCTTGGCTTTTTTTTTTTTTTTTTTTTTTTTTGCCTGCACAGTCCCTTTGCAGCTCCACTGCAAAGGTGAATTTCAAAAGACAATGTCCAAAAGCAGCACATATTTTTAAAGTCCTAGCAACACCAATTTCTAGATGAAGCAAGAAAATGCTTGCAAGATAATAATACTGCCCTACATATTTCTTAGACCCTCAATAGATATTCTTTAATATAAAAATAAACAGTAGGCAAACACTCCTTATTTTCCTTCTAATGGATACTGCTAATTTATACATGTAGTAAGAACTAATGTAAACACCTAAAATGAGACTCTTTATGTATTTTATGTATGGAGTTATAAAAATTATACTTAGTGGTCTCAATACCCAACAAAATTGAAATCTTCATAGGGAACAGGTGGTATTCCAAAAGAAATCTACTTGCAAACAGAATGTATGGGATTCAGTACACAGTTTCCCAAGGAAACAATGGTATAATGGTGGTTAACTCCCAGTCTGGTCCACAAAGCCTACTCAGATGTTAGTGAGAAATATTTATACCACATCTGCATTTTACATGAGTGGTAACTGGCAGTCTAAGTAAAGAAACCAGTAATACTAGGGGGATTAAGAGTCCCTTTGCACAAAGGATCTCCAATTGAAAAAAAAAATGCCACCCCCAAGGTCATATCCCCCCCTTCTAGAGAGCAGCCCAAGGCCAAATAACCAGTCAATATCTTGAGGTGATATACTCTGATGAGCTATCCAAGACCAGAGCTTTCCCTCCTCTACCAGTGTATCACAGTTCAACTCTTCCCTTTGCTGAAATCTACTTCTTCCCCTCTCCTACTAGTCAGGAGCACTCTCTGACAAACTTCCTGCACATACATATCTGTCTCAGAAATTATTTCTAGGATCTGAAACAAACAGCTAATACTTTATAAGCTCATATTTTAAGTATTACACTGTCATAGTGTATCTATTACATATAATAGATACAGATAGGTTGCTATGTATGGGTAGGTACTATCTCATTTTACACATGCAGAAAAGTACAGCTCAGAGAAGTTAAATTATTTGACCAAGGTCACTTTTAGGTCTACCAAATACAAGTCCAATCACTAATTCCATTTACTAGAAAGAGTTGTTGAATAACCTGAGGCAGAACCAGCCAAGGATTCCAGGGGCAGTCAGGAATGAGTGCCATGGTGAACCATGCTCAGCCACAAAACAGGAATTCATAAAAATACTTGGGATCCAGGCCCAATGAAAACTAGATACACAATGATCAAGGTTTCATAGTTTTAGGCCTAAAGCAGAAAAGAAAGGCCTAAAGGAACTAGAATTTCAGAATGAAAGTACACCATTATAATCTATTGCATGATTACTAGATCCTAAAAATAATAGTTGGCAAACCTTGTCCACCTACAATAGAAATGCTACAATATGGGCAGACACATGTTTACTATGTAGGAGGAGGTTTCCTTAATTTGTATTCCAGCCCCTGAAAATGTTTCATAAACTAGTATCTCAAACTTATATCCAACAAATTTGTTATTAGAGGTATGATATCTTTACATTTAATATTCTATTACTTGTTCAAATGCACAACAGCAACCAGTTCAACTTGAATTCCAACCATGCCAGAGCCTCTGCAAGCTTTCCCTAGTTAGCAACTTCTTTTGTAAAGAAGGAACAACTAAAGGCTAATGTTACAATGTTCTGATAGCCACACTGTCCCAAAGCTACAAGACATTAAACCATCCTATAAATTCTAATCAACTACAAATAAAAACTATTATCTTTAAGTGAAGCAATTAAATTTGCACGTTTGCAGATGTAAATAAAACTAGTCATCAATGAGAATAAACCATTCAGAAGTTTTAACAATATAAATTTACTACTTCCTTGAAATAACTGATTCCTAATTTTCATAATCACAAAATCTAGTGTTATAGTTACATTAGTTGTTATTTAGAAATACTAAAAATAGCTCAATTCAAGTATTTTTAAATTTCAAAACTAATTGGACCTTGGTTGATTCTGAGAGTTTACAAATCTGATGCCCCCTTCTGTAAAACTTCAACCAACGCCTCCTTTCCATAACCCTACATCATACACATTTTTAAAAAGCATTTACAATTTCCTTATTCATTGATTTTGTACATAGGAGGCCTCAGCATCCATGTTCGGATAACACTGAATGCAGAAAATATTGACAGGTTCTTCAAACTAAGGTGAATCATTCACTGACATGTCACATATATACCAACCAAGAACTGGGCATCATAAAATTCAGCTTACTGCTACAAGTTTGTACCTTCTATGATCCTGATAATGGCAATATTTGGCCTATTTCTTCTTTTCCCCATTTATTAATAAAACAAGTTTCTACACAAAATGATAGCTTCACACATATATACAATACTGCTAAATTTGACTTTACCACTTCAAAGAAGAGTAATATCGGGCAAAATAACCAATTTAATGCTATTGAACTAGGAGTAACAACTAGTTAAGAAGAAAACTTCCTCAAACCACTTTAAAGAGAACACATCTTTTGTAGCAAGAAAAGAGGAACAGCCAACCTGAAGATTTCACGGGAATGGGTGGGGGTGGGGGGTAAACCAGAACAGGAATGCAAGCTCCATGAGGACCAAGATACCCAGTGTTGATTGCCACTGTATCCCCTACATTTTTAACACAGTACTCTAACATTGTAAGTCGTTAACATTTTTTGAATGAATAAATAATATTCACAGTATTTGTGAGGGACTTTACTATATTCATTACATATAATAAGCCTTTAAAATAACAAGAACTGAGGACTTGATAGAGGAACACTGAGCCTCACAATAACCCTATGAGGGATCAATTAAATTTTTTTTCAATGTTATAGATGAAGAAATTGAGCCTCAGAAAAACTGATCTTCCCAAAATGACAAAGCTCCAAAAGCCTAGGCCAAGAGTCTGTCTTACTCAGCCAGTCTAAGCACCTTCCTTTCTTCCACATTAATATCAAAATGAAGTTTAGAGTTAGAAAAACAACAGAACATGGAGTATACAGACTGGCCAAAAGTTGTATTATCAAACATTCACAAACGAGCTAAGTTGTCTCCAAAAATAAAGACATAAACCTTCCTATTTCAAAATTACATAGACACAGCGCAGGGGGCCTACAGTTCTCCTCATAACACACTAAACCTCCTGTGTTCTCAGCGCTGTGGGCTTCTTTTAAGTGCCAGGTGCCCTTTTTAAAAAGTGATCTACATAAAGTATGGCTTCGAAAGCTGAAAGCTGTGTGCTCAAAGGTAGATAAAAGGATCCTAACCTGCATTCACTAAAACATACATACCTACATGCTCTTCTCTGAAACACTGCCTGACCAGAGGAATTACAAGAACTGTCCAAATAAGTGTTTGCCCAGAACCCTATAACGAAAGCCATGTGTCTGATGTGACAACAGAAATCCTGTCACATCTTGGCTATTCCCTGCTTGTACTCTCAAACGGGAGCATGCAAGCACACACGTAAGATTATCAGGCTTCTTTCTAAAAATGTGAAGCCGAACTATAGAGGATGATTTTTTTTTTCTTAACTCCAGGCTGGGAACGGAAGTCAAGTTCAGATTCTCTTCCTTCCTCAGGCGAGCCAAAGAATTAAAGAGAGCGTACACACACACACACACACACACACACACACACACGCGCGCGCGCGCACACACACACCCTAATGTAAAAAAACGTCTCAGGGCCTCTTCACCTGCAGCAGTCGACGCAGCAAGCTTGGGTTTGCTGGCAACTAAGGCTCTCCTGCACTGGGCGGAAAGACGGGGTGCGGGGAGCGCAGGACTGAATGAACTGGTGCCTAACTTTTCAATTCGATCATTCTTCTCAACTTGGGCAGCTCTTTCCTTACTCTGGCCCGGGACCCACAGGGCTTCGCCAGAGCGGCACTACGGGCAAGATTGGAAGGGAGCGCTGCGACAGCCCGACACCCGGCACCCTCGCAGTCGGGAGCACAGGCTGTCTCTAGCACGACAACGAGCAGGGCC
>NW_025999842.1:55051481-55080514 GCF_001458135.2 Marmota marmota marmota | reverse complement strand
CCCGCCGCCTCCGAGTGACGTCATCAGGGATCCTGCGTTGTGGATCCGCAGAGCTCTGGGTCTGCGGACTGCCATTTGTGAGGCGGTCCAGACTACGTTACAATGACTCAGAAGTTGTTTGGTGGCTTTCTGACCTTTAAGTAATCGAGGCTTAAAACAATACTGTCAGGAAAAATAAGCAGGTGACTAGAAGAGGAAAGGAAAAGAAAGGATTTCATGTTAACAACCCATGGGGTGGCTTTGCCATTCAGTAATAGTAAAGAAATAGGATTGAGTTCTGGATAATTGGGATGAGGAGCAGGGTCCCTGAAATGAACCCATCACAGTCTGTGGTAGCAATGGTTCCCTCTAACACAACCCATCATTTGGTACCTGACTGAATGTTATCTGTGACTATGCAGCAGGCCCAGTTTGGGAGAACCCACTACTGTAGGTAGCACTGAGTTGTCTTGAAAGATGTGTGGCCACCTTGTGAGGAAGAGGAAGTTAGAAAGTCACACCTGAGAAGACATGAGGACAGGGGATCACCGGGAAGAGTTTCATGTGGTCTCCTTTCTGCAGCTATGTTCTGCCTTTTCACAGGCCAGGCCCTTCCCATCTCTGAGATCTCAGCCCAAATACATATATCACTTCCTTCAAAGTGATCCCAAAGACATCTTCCCAGAAAAGCAGCCAGAAGTATTGCCCTTTATTTTCTTTATCTACCTCTAATTATGTTGGCATTCGACATGTTTACTTATTTCTTGTCTGTCTTTCTCTTGCTCCAATAAAATATCCATAGATACATTTCATCTGTCTTGGGGACTTCAAGGAAAAGCTATCATAACTTTGTTAAATTTATAAATTAGGTCCCTTTCCTATGAACTACAGAAGAAAGACTATTTTAACTGACAGTTTTACAGTGTATCTATCCTGTAGTGTAATTTTTAATTAATCCAGCTGTTCAGTCAAGGTTTTGTAGCTGTGTTGTGAAGCCTAGAGACAGGGAAGTGCTGGAAAGTGTGCCCTCCTCTGCATACTGGCTAGGTTGGATTCTGGAGGGCAGAGCCTGGAGAAGCAGGGAGAACCCTGGATACTCCAGAACAATTGCTGGTTGGATTTGTTAGTAGGAAAACCGATACACATTTTAATTCCCCAATACAGTATATGTTAAAGGAAATTGACCCTTTGGAGAAGGGTTATACCAGATAGACAGGAAGAAAGAAGGTATTTTGTGCCTATATTTTTGTGTCTGTTTTCCCCCACCAACCCCAACATCCTCTATTCACCAGGAAAGCTGGGATTGCCCATTTCTAACTCTGCAATCTAACATAAAATCTTAACCACAGTCGGTGTTCAATAAAAATTTGTTCAATGGAGCATGCCTAAAGCATTCATTTGGCTACACTTTTCTTTTTTTTTTTTTTTTACATGTTGTACTCTGATCACCTTTTTAACCTAAGCATGAGCTAATTAGGTGTTAGCTGGGGCGTGTTTACACTCAGATAACAACACATGAGCTGTAACAGGAGAAGTTACATCACAAATACACAAATGTCAGAAAATTTATATCTGCTTTGTAATGGCATGTAACTCTGCTGGGAAGCACCCTTCAACACTTCCCTGAGCTGCTCAGCTGCTAGTGGATGTGAATATGGTGCCAGTAAGGTGACTTCAAATATGAGCCAATTAGTTTCACAGAAACACTAATTTCTGGCTACAAAGAACCCTAACCCTTCCCTTATCCCTGACCATTCGTCTTGCAAAAATAGACACCAATGGTTATCAGAGCTCCAGGTGAGGGACAGCTCAGTTTAACCCCTCACTACTGCTTTTTCCAAGTGAGAAACAGCACTCATTCCCCCATGAAGCTGGTTGCCTCAGAACATTCTTGTTCTTCAATCCTGGAGACAGGGGAGCTCAACACCCGACTTGGTGTGTGGAGGACTGTGAATTGGGTAGTCAAATGGAATCGAGGAGCCTGCTCTATAGAGCTGCATGGGAATGGAATTTAAGAAAACGAGTCATGTTCTTACCTTAAACAACTTGAAGGAACCTGCCTGTGCAAAATAAGTGATGGGTAAATGCCCAGGGCGGGAAATGGACAGTCAACTTCTAACAGAAAATGGAAGATAATCCCCAAAAACTTCCAGCTGGTGCTGGACTCTTGAATTCAGCCCTGCTGTTACTAGCCACAGAGGTGCCAGAGGCAGGTGGGGGCTGGGGAGAGCAATCTGCATTGTCAACCACCATGCACTGTTAATAGAGCTGAGAAATCCAACAAAGCAGCCAGGCCTGACTTGCCTTCCACTGGGAACATTAGTATCGTTTTCTTACCCAGTGTGTGAGCAACCAATGGGCTATTTCAGAAACTGAACTTTACTGATACACCAAAATTCCATGGTACAAGAACAAATTTGGAAAATCCTGCACGTGAGTTTTCCCACGCCGCTTTATCACAAATGCCTTCTCTCTGGAGCTCTTTTAAATCTTTCTATTATGATACTGAGCACTGCCGGGAGAAGAGGCACACGCCTATAATCCCAGTGACCTGGGAGGCTGAGGCAGGAGGACTCCAAATTCATGGCCAGCTTCGGCAATTCAGTGAGACCTTGTCTCAAAGTAAAACTTAAAAAGAAAGGACTAGAGATACAGCTTAGTGGTGGAGGGCCTCTGGGTTCAGTCCCCAGAATCACACACACACACACAAGATACTGAGCACTTAAGAGAAATTTCTGGCCTCATCTTGAAGGCCTTTAAACCATAGCTCAGGTTCCCCTGGCACACCCACAGCAAAGGGCTGCCCTAGGGCACCAAGACCTGTGACTTCACATAGAATCCGCTCCAGGATAATCTGACTGGCCTGATTTGGAGAGGAGCTTCTACTTGATTTTTGAGTTTCATTCCAAATGAATTATCCATTTATCTAGGTTCATAAATGCTGAAGATAAAAAGGTTTCTTATACCCTTGTCATTATTTTTCTTTCTGCCAAAGAACCTGTCTTGTATGGCTTTGGATTGTTCATTGCATTAGTAAGCCACAAAAATTAACTTTAGCTCTTAAGAATTTCTTTTAGACATTCTGAGTGAGCCTAGCTTTCCTAGTTGCAATCTGGGTGTAGAGGGCCCCAAGAATGGCATTTCATTAACCTCTAGTGAGCATCTCACTAGTGCCCATATTTACAAGATAAGAGATTGTCTCATTTTAGGTTTGGTCACTTTTCTAAACCTTAATGTCTCAGCTAAAGCATCAGTTCTCTAGGAATCCTCTCTGACAACCCAAAGCTAGATTTGTCCCCATGGACTCCCTGTACCTTTCTCAACACAACAGCTTACACATAAGGTAAGGATATTGCCTATTCAATTGTTTCTTGTCTGGGACCCCACTATGATAGCAGAAATTCTGTCATTCATCATTATATTCTCAGTGCCTAACACAGAATGTGGAATATAGTCGGTATTTATTAAATGCATGACAAATGCCTAACAGAATGTGGTATATAGTAAGTATTTATTAAATGCATGACAAATGGATAGATGTTGCAGTATTTGGTGGCCACTTGGACATGAGGGATGAAGAACTGAAGTCAAGAAATTCTGAAAACTAGAGGAAATGATGATGGCAGTTAATTAAGTAGAGACTTCGGGGAAGGACAGTGGGATTGTGGAGGAAGATAATAAATCCAAATGACTCATTCAGACTTAGCTTAATTTCATTAGTGATACACCTTACTAGAGGTGGTTGAGAGAACTAAAAATATTTTGATGACATTAGATTTTCCCTTTCTTTTTTCTTCTTTTTTTTAATGTGGTAAAGATGATGAAGTTTTAGGCTAAAGTACCAAAAAAATTTTTGAGATAATTATTTTCTTGAATATGCACATTGCTGTCATGCCATATTGATCAGTTAGTATGCACACACCCTGTAGACAGACATTCACACCAGCTGTCTCCCACCTCTAAATAACTGAGACTTAAGAATTGGATACTTTCCCACAAAAATATCGTAATTGGCTCAAAACACACAGACATCCAGCCAGTTGCTGTTCTGGTTAATTGTGCGAGCCACCTTCTCATTCAAACTGAAACAAAATGCAAAGGAGGAAGGAGAAGCTGGGCTACTTCTTCCATGCTCAACTTCACTAATCTATTTTTAGCCTTAGTCAAATTTCAACGAGGCTATAGTTCTGGTTTTGTTGCTGCAAAGACAATATACTAAAATCAAGATGTTAGAAACAAAACTTATATAAAGTTAAGGGATACCATTTTTCATGTTCCATATAATGTGTGAAATTTCATGGTAATCCTCTCCTAGCCCTTTTTTCCACTATTTCCTTTTTCCCACCATTCTGAAGGTGAGAGAGAGAAACACCAAAAAAGCAAAAGATGGCAAATGATGAGGCAGATCCCTCTCCCCTTGGATGCTTCCAGAAGGAAACAAAAAAGGTCTAGAAAACTGTGGAGGCATTGTGTGCTCGGTACATGTGCACTTGCCTTCTCATTACTTAATTTCTCTTGATCAGCTCATGGGCTCTGAAATATGCTTCAAAAAGCCCTCTATCCAGGTTTCTTTCCTTTAAATTTCACCCACCCTTCTCGCAAAAATAAACCCAGCAACAAATCAAGTCCTTCAAAAGTAAACCATTTACACCCTTGAGAAAAGGGATGAGTTAATCTTCTAGGTGGGATTGGAATAAGGGACCATTGTATGAATGCTCTAGTATTGTTCCTTTGACATTTTGTGCCTGAGTTTGGGCTAAGGTTAGAGTATACAATTACGTGTTAATATACTTACAAACAGAACAAGAGGTGAGAAACTGAGTATCAAAATACAGCTTGATCTAAAAATCCTGTAGGGACACAGAAGGAATTCTGGAGATAACACAATAATGCATACAAGAGCTGTTCCCACCTGAAACAAGCTAAAAGGTGCCAAAGCCTGATCAACTAAATAGCTCTATCAAGTAAATATACCTTGAACAATGTATATTCTATGTATCATTATATTCTTCTGGAAATAGTCTATCTTATGCCCACAGGTTTTCTTTGAGGAATACTGACTATTATACATATTAAGACTTTTTAAAAGGGGTTGTAATACAGATAATAATATCAATTATTAAATGCCATAAGGTCTGCTCTACCATTAGACTGTTCCTAATTATCAATGTTAATGTTTACTCAAATATTTGCCTTCAAAATCTCTTTTCAGTCCTTTCATAAAATGTTTTATTTGTTCCTTTTAGGTATGCATGACAGTAGCATGTATTTTGACATATTACACATACATAGAGTATAACTTATTCTAATTAGGATCCCATTCTTGTAGTTGTACATGATGTGGAGTTTCACTGGTGGTGTAGTCATATATGAGCATAGGAAAGTTACGTTCAATTCATTCTGTCCTTCCTATTCATATCCCCCCTCCCTTCCCTTCATCCCCTTTGTCTAACCCAGTGAACTTCTATTCTTCACACACACACACACACACACACACACACTTGTTGTATGTCAGTATCCCATATCAGAGAGAACATATGGCCTTTGTTTTTTGGGGGATTGGCTTATTTCACTTGGTATGATAGTCTCCACTTCCATCCATTTACTGGAAAATGCCATAATTTCATTCTTCTTTCTTTTCAGTCCTTGAATTATGATTCTTTTACACTGTATCCATGATTTTATTTTAAAAAGTGTCAGAGTTATGTCCTCAGAGACCCCTAAACTTGCTGCTTACTCTAATTTCTATGCCTTTTTTGCTCATACTGTTGTCCCAACTCAGCATCAACACTGTTATAGATCCCATTATTTCCAATAGGATACTCCCTTCAGGAGATAGATCGGGGTATGATCTTTTCCAAGACAGATTCTACCACTTCACATTCTCATTCACTAATCATTTGCCCAGAGCTCACCACCTGGCTACATCAATATTTTCCAAACTTTGGGCCATACTCTGTTAGCAGGATGTGCAATCACTTCAGAGGGGTTCTATGAGCATTTTTTGAAAACTGCAACAGAACCAAAAATATAAGAATGCATTGCAAACTGAAGTTTAGTATTGTGTTGTGATATATAAATATTATTTTGTAAAATATAGGTTATACGTTCACACGCATGTATATATATGTGAATTTGTACACTGGATCATGATTTAAGATCCTTTTCTCATTGGGAGTACAAGTCAAAAGAGATTCTGAATGACATTTTTTTATAGCATGGCATCAAGTATTTGATTTAAGGGCTGTCTTTCCATTATATTTTCACTTCAGAGAGAACATTTATCTCCCCAAATATTTTTTAAGTTCTCCAAAGACTGGAATACTATCTTTTAGCTTTGATATTTCTTCCCATCAACCTATCATCAAGAATGTCTTGCTTGAAAATTCCATAAATATGCAAAAACAAATAAGCCAAACTCAAAGACATTGAATTCTAATGGGGGATGGGGTGACAACAAGCACATACAAAACAAAGAAAAATTAATCAACTATTAACTTGAAAATAAAGAAAACAAAAAATATATATATGGCTATCCCTTGGTCAAGCCAGTCCAAGCAGAACTGTTCCAGGATTTTCCAGTGGATACCCAAAACCAAGCCTGCTCAAATCCTTTATAAAAAATGGTGTAGTATTTGCATATAACCTACATACAATCTTTCATATACTTTAAATCATCTCTAGATTACTTATCATACTTAATACAATGTAAATGCTATATTAATAGTTATTATACTGTAGTGTTTAAGGAATACAAGCTAATTGTGTTCTGTTTCCTTTTGTTTTGGCTCCCTCAGATTCCAAGAAGATAGAAGAACAGTGTAGGGTAGAATTGTCAAAAAGAAGGAAAAAAAGACCTTTTAGAAAGGAAAACACGAAAGCAAAAATCAATATGGAGCATAGAGAGGAAAGAGGAAGCCGTGGAGACCCTGGTGTTGTTTGGTCAGTGTTGGAAAATGGGCTGATCATGAAGGGTCATGGCTCTTGTGGACACACAGCTGGTTTTAGCCCAGACCTGGACTAGGAAGCTAGAACTTACTGCACTCTCTCTATCCTCTTTTTCTGCTTTCCTATAGTCCTTCATTCCTCTATTTTTAAAGTTTTTTATTACTGTGAAATGTATTTAGTTTTATGCTTCTTTACTTTGCTAATATCTGTCCTTCCCCAGGTAGAATTTGACTTTTAAGAGGGTGACTCTTCAGTGCCTAAAAAAGTGTTTGATCCATATTTGTGGAATAAAAGAGCATATGAAGGGGGCTGGGGCTGGGACTTGGTGGCAGAGCATTTGCCTAGCATGTATGAGGCACTGGCTTCAATCCTTAGCACCAAATAAAAAAATAAACAAATAAAATAGAGGCATGCTGTCCATACGAAACTACAAAAAAAATTTTTTTTAAAGCATATGAAGAGGCACTTAAATGGAATAATACAAACCAGACCTCAAGAAAAAGGAAAAAGCAGCCTTCTAAATCAATGTTCCTATGTTTTTGGTATTTATAACACCCTTCCCTCATAGCTGGCAGGATACTTAAACCAACAGAGGATGACTCTATTTTCAAGGCTAAGTTTGTATCACAAGAAACCATATGACAGCAATATCTTGTTCAACAATTGCACTGGCCATGGAATTACTAATTTCTACACTAGGTACTTCTGGTACAACTTTGGAAGTGTCACCAAAAATGCAATCATTTTTATCACCTATATTTATCTTCAATATCCCCTATGTTTCTTCCCAATTAAGTTAATATTTTCTATGCTGCCATTCCAAACCATCTTAACTTTTAGTCTGTCTTTTGGTTGCCCCCAAGGTTCGACTTAGCTAATATAGCATCGTCCCTCTCTAAGTATTTCTTGAATACTGCACTAGTTGTCTTTTGCTGTCTAACAAATGATTCTGCAATTCAGTGGCTTATAACAGCAAACATGCTATCTCACTATTTCTTGGAGTCAATAATCTAGGCATGGCTTAGGTGAGTCCTCTTGTTCTCCAAAGGCTGCAGTCATGTGAACCGAGGAAAGAGCTACTTCCAAACTCACTCCTACGCTTAATGGGCAAGATTAAACTCTTCAAGGGTGGTTGGACCTAAACCTCCCCAAGTTTCTTGTCACATGTGCCTCTGCATAGAAGAGCTCACTTCAAGTGGGCAAGTGAGAGAGCAGGGTGGGGGTAAACAAGGCAGAAGTCAGTCTTTTTTGTAACTTAATCTTGGAAGAAAAATCCATCTTTTTTGCCTTACTCGATTCCTTAGAAGCAAGTTACTAGGTTTAGTCCAAGCTCAGGGAGAGAAGATTTTACAAGGGTATGAATACCAGGGGATAGGTATGATTGAAACCCATCTTGGAAGCTGCTTATCATAAATATGTTAATATACTGCTTGCAACCTAAATTATAATTCCTAGGACTTTAAGTTTAGCTTACAAGAGCAGATGGGCAGAAAATGGTAATAACTCATTCTGGTTCTTCCTTTCTAAATTACCATTTCAACCAATCAATTTGATGATTTTGGATGATTAAATTTCATGAATTTGCAATAACTTTTGCAGAGGATCTTTGCTTAAAGTGTTTCAAACCTTTGTATTTAAAATACTGTTGATTTGTAGAACAAGCACAATTAGTGTAGTATATTGCTGGGTCTGCTTCAAGGATACCCATTTTTTTAAGTGCTAAGACTACTGCTGTGCCTGTTTCTGGAATTAATTTTCATTGATTATGAGTAGAATTATGTCTTGATTCATCTTGGAACAATTTCCACTTGGAACAATTTCTACTAAGAGTATCCTAAGTAACATGAGTAAAATAATGTGTGTCTCTGTTTCCATAGTTAAATAAGTCTAGAAAGCATTGTATGTGTGCCACAATATACAGTTGCAGAGTAAAGACCCAAGACCCCAAGAAGTCCAGCAGCAAAGAAACCTGGTTATTATCAGCCTACAACTCCCCAAACTTATACACCCTTTAAATTCCTTTATATTAACATCTGGTGGAACTAAGGTTCTGATAAATATTTTTTTGGAAAATAATGCCTTAGATACCTTCTTCTAATACTAGCATACAATGGTAAAAACTCAAGCAAAAAGATATGCATCTTATAAATAACCAGTTCTTTTGGAAAATATCTTTCCAATTCTATAAACTCCAATTGTTACAGAATATAAATGCACTAAGTGTTAATTCTGAATGATATTACAGTAAGTGTTCATAATATTGCTTCTATTTTCAGAAACTTCAATTTTGCTATCATTGCTATGTTGAAGAAAAATTCAGCATTACATAAATAACAGTTTCACCTTTAGTCCAGTAATAAGGATTTCTATGTGTGTTTCTGGAGTTCATTATGATTGATCATGAATAGAATTCCCTCTCAGGATTTTCTTTCCTCCTGCAGAATAGCTTTTTTGGGACCTTGAGTGTAAATAGGACACCCCATTTTTAAAAGATGAACACAAATTTTCACTTCTGTCTTTCAGAGGTGGAGAATGTTTCCACTCTTTTTGAATCTGACCTTATGACTTGCTTTAACCAATTAGAAAGGCAGCAAAAATGCTTTTGCTTCAATTCAGGCCCTAGCTTTTGTCATTGCCCATTTAAAAACCAGCAACCAGGCTATAAGGAAGCTTAAGCCAGTTTCAGGGCTGATGAGAGGCACATAGAGGTGGCAAAGACTCTCTTCTTGGCAAACTTCAGCCAAGCTCCTGAGTCCTCTTTTTGACTAGGCTCAGACCTTGGACTCTGTTCCTGGCTGGTTTAGCAGGTTTTTTTTTTTTTTTTTAAAGAGAGAGAGAGAGAGAGAGTTTTTAATATGTATTTTTTAGTTTTCAGCGGACCCAACATCTTTGTTTGTATGTGGTGCTGAGGATCGAACCCGGGCCGCAAGCATGCCAGGCAAGCACGCTACCCCTTGAGCCACATCCCCAGCCCATTTAGCAGGTTTTTATAAGAATCCTGCTGAGTCAATTCTACAAAATTTCACCTTTGGTATCTGATCACCCTGGACTACCTGCAAGAATTCCATCTGAGTTTAACCAGAATACCACTAGCCTTGATGCTTCCACTCAGTAATTTTCTATCCACTAACCCCTACCCTGCTCCTTGATGATAAAGTCCCACTTTTCCTTGTTGAATTTGGAGTTGAGCCCAATTTCTCTTCCCTACTATAAAACCCAGTTCAATACCCAGTTTCTGAAAAAAAAAAAGTCTACTTTACCATCTTTAATAAATGTCATGAATAAAATTTTTCTTTAACATAGGATCCTAAACACCTGGAAGGTAAAAAGCTATCTTTGATGTTCTATCCTAGGCCAAGCTCCTAAGTCAGTGATTCTTTTTTTTTTTTTTAAAGAGAGAGAGAGAGAGAGAGAGAATTTTAATGTTTATTTTTTAGTTTTTGGCAGACACAACATCTTTGTTTGTATGTGGTGCTGAGGATCGAACCCGGGCCGCACGCACACCAGGCAAGCGCGCTACCGCTTGAGCCACATCCCCAGCCCTAAGTCAGTGATTCTTAACCCAGGCAATTTTATCCCTAGTAGACATTTAGCAATGTCTGGAGGCAGTTTAGGGCATCACTATAGAAGCCGAAGCCATGGATGATGCTAAATATTCTATAAGGCAGAGGATAGCTTCCACAATAAAGAATTATCCAGTTTCAAATCTAGTACCAAGACTGAGAAGTTCTAGCCTAGCTTATACAACTATGAGTCACGATAAGGAGCAGATTTCCCAGATGAACCCATTCAACTAACAGAATTGTGAGAAACAATAAATAGTTGCTTTTCTAAACAACTATCGGGGTAGTTTTCGTGGTGCTATCGCTAAACCAGCTGGGGAGAAAGGAAGCAGGGGACCCTGATTTGTAGTATTTCTAGTTGTCCATGGTATAAATATTCTTATCATCACCAGTGTTAGCCTACTATCAGGAGCCATTGAACTCCAGGTTGGAAAGAGGTGTGCACAATCCCTTCCTGTGAGCCTGCAGGAGTCACTTACACTAAACCAGACAACAGAAGCAACAACCCATGTACAATGTCTTTTTACATCTGAAATTCTAGGTGTGCGCTTTTCTTACACTCTGTTGACTACCTGTTCATAGTTCTCTACTAACATATCGTGGTAACATTTTCATCAGACATGTCTCCTTCACATGCTGAGATGTTGTTTCTGCAGTTTTTCTGGTCTTTTTTTTTTTTTTTTTTTTTTTTTGGTCATTTTCTACATTAAA
The DNA here is from genome assembly GCF_001458135.2 of Marmota marmota marmota. NCBI lineage: Eukaryota > Metazoa > Chordata > Mammalia > Rodentia > Sciuridae > Marmota > Marmota marmota. Next base: position 55,069,313 of record NW_025999842.1, on the reverse strand, counting down.
ATCATCAAGTTGGGTTTAGTCAAGAGGCTCCCACAAAGGATCACAGCATGGACTCAACTCCAAAGTAATTCTACTTGTGCTCTTAAATTTCCAGTATTGAGGAGAATGACCTGATTTGGCACAAAACATTACCCTCGCTAACCTGTGAGTTTTCTCTGAAATGGAATAGTCAAACAATAACAACAAACTGTTCAAAAGTGAAGCAAAGGTTGAATAAGGGTGTTACCTTTGCCATATTTGGACCCAAGTTATAGCATGCTTTTGTTCAAAAAAGAATATATTTTTCCTTACAGATAAAGAGAATACTTTCTAGAGCATAAGCCCAGATCATTCTTTGTTATTTCTTAGAATAGCCACTTCAGAGTTTCAGGATAGTCACTGGCTTTCGTTTTCATCCAGAATGATTAGTTTTGTCTCTCTCTGTTTCCTGGCTTCCATGAACTCTCAAGTTTCCTCGGCCATGCCTTTTGACAATGCTGTTCTGCCTCCTTGGGCCCAGAACAATGGAGCCAGCCGACCATAAACTGTATGCTGAAACCAATGCAAGACATCAGAACCTAACCCAAAGCCATTATTTTTGTGGAAAACCAGGAAATCCATCCTTTATAGCCGAAACAAGGGATCTGGTCTCCAAAGATTATGTTAAGGCACTTGAATGGATACCAGGCATTCTCCAAATGTCAAAACAAGAGTAAATCAGCCAAAAGGCTATAGGTTATAAGTAATTTTTCAGAAACACTAGAATTATTCAGAGATGACCTCTGCTTTTAGAAAAGATCTTTGCAATACATTATTGTGATCCAGTTTAAGCCAGTATTTTTCATTGTGTTTAATATTTAATTTCATTTTTCATCAATATAAATCAATAGTTCTTTCTGGAGTAAAGTGGTTCTATTCTACTATCTTTTGCAGCTTTTTCACCTTATGACACACACCCACAAAGGTAGGGTTATTTAAACAAATATTTACACCAAAATGTGCACATTTTGCACATTTTGCAAAATGTCTGCAATTGAAGTACTAAAATAGATTTTCAAGAGATTTTGAACTTCGGTCTGGCCTCAATCTGTTCTTTAACCTATTACAAACAGAAAAAAGAAGAATTATTCATTTTATGCTTAAGAGACTTTGATGCATGCAGCTAGACTTCCTGGGTTTCAGTCTTGGCTTACTAGCTGTGTGAGCTTGGGCAAGATATTTGTGAAATGAGAAAAACAATGGTATCTACTTTAGAATTCAGATAGATAGTGTTTGTATAGTGTCTAGCACATGGTAAACTTTCGATAAATAGTAGCTATTATTATCCCAGGAGCATTTAAAGTTTATATTCACTGCCCATTGCTATTTACTTCTCTTCCTTTTAGCTGAAAATGCTATTTAACTTTTTCCTTTTCAAAAACCCTGAAAACAGAAGGTTTTGTTTTTCTCCCACTCTTTATTTTCTTTCTTTCTTTTTCTCCCTCTTTTCTAAAAGCAGTGCCATTTCTAGGTCAAAGATAAATTGTTTTCATCACACAACTTCAGTCTCATCCCAAAACAAACCACACCCTATTTCCTGTTGCATGCAAATATGAGTACCTTAAAGGGACAGTTAAAACCAGAGAACCAGTCAGCATGCTGAGAATGCAACAGAGCACACTCTGGTGTACAAAACCAGGAGCCAGAATGGAAGTGATTGTGACAGCAAAGGCTTTGCCTGAGTTTGAAGTTGATTTGTTCAGCAATAAGAAGTTATTATAATTCACTAAATAAGAAATAATATGATGAAAAAAGTATTTTGGAAGAACAGTCTGATAGTAACATTCAGGATCTGTTTGATAGAGAAAGTGATAATAACAAAGATAACTGAAAATCTATTGTACCATTACTAGACTAGATCATGAGAATTTGGAATTAGGGAAGGTTTAAAAGGAAAACCAAAAGGAAAGGATGAATATGAGACATTTTGAAGGAAGTAATCATAGTTAAGATTAAAGACAAAAACTAATCTTATAGAAAGGTCACCCAGCATCTCATTCTGTTTAGATCAGTACCATAAATTTCAGTGCCCACAGATTAGTAACTAGTATTTTATGTTTTAGTAAAGTCCATGAGGATAAACAAAACAAAATAATATTTCCTATGTTGGCTTATTTGCTTTAAAGAACAAATAGTACCTTGTTATAGTATTACTTCATTAATCTACTATAAGTCAAAATTTGAAGGTTTTTGGTGAAATAGGAAATTTTTTAAATATATTTTTTAGTTGTAAATGAATATAATACCTTCATTTTATTTATTTATTATTATGTGGTGCTGAGGATCAAACCCAGTGCCTCACATATGCTAGTGGAGCGCTGTACAACTGAGCCACAACCCCAGCCCCAAAATAGGGGATTTTGACATTAAAAGAGATTGCCCAGTAAGCCAGATACTTTTTGTGTGACCCTAGGTTAAGCCAACAATCCATCGTCCAATGGCTTCCTGAGATGTTTTTTGTTGTTGTTGTTTTTCAATTACAAACCAAATTTAATAGCATCTTAAAAAGATCATACACCAATCCTGAGATGTTTTTAAGTTTCAGACTGAAATGAAAAAAATTCCAGACTTGTCCTGCCAAGCATTCCATGTGATTATTTCCCAACCTAGTATCTAGAAAGGTAGACTTATTCATATATATTTATCTAGTACCAATTATATGCAAAGCTCTGTAATAGATAACAAGCAACAGCATCTTTCATTTTCATTGGTTTATAAACCATGGAAGTGTCATGGTCATAGCACTGGTAGGTTAAGAAAGAACTTAGCATTTAGTTCACCTATTTATCCTTGGCACATAAGGAATCACTCAGTCTTCTTGTTTTAGGTGACAGTTGGACTCATTGTCTTTTAACTCTGTCTTACTATGGAAGAGGAAACTAGCTTTGCTCAAACTACCAGATGATTTCTTCCTATTATGTAACCATAAATTGATTTAGTTTACTTTCAGAAATATTTACTGAGCATATAATGAAGTTTGTGACAGATCTGAGTGCAAACTGATAGAGAAACAACCCCATTCCACTCTCTAGGAGCTCACAATCTGCTGAGAGAAAGTTGCAGATGCCTCTATTCTGGGCCTTCTTCAAAAGGACTTACAGGGAACGAAGAGAAGTACAGCATCAGAGAGTAAAATCCATTAGAAACAAGTGAGAAAAATGAGGCACAGAGAAAGTAATAACAGCACCATACAATAGAAGCAGACTAACATGCAAAATAAACACGATGAAGACTTGCGTGTATTTGCTGAGGATCCATCAGGAATTTGTCTATACTTTTTAGCCATTTCTATAAGGGGAAGAACAGGTTCTACCAGATAAAAGCAGAGTAATTGCTCAGAAAAATACATACCTATTCCTGACATGAAGTCAAACAAAAGAACCCCTCAAAAGTTCTCCAAAGACAACACTATGTGAGCTACTAAAGAGTAACCTCAATAATTCCCTTAGGCAAAGGCAGTGGGGCTATCCCCACTGCCAAAACCTAGCTTAGTAAAATCGAGATTACAGAGATTTACTTACACAGATAATTTCATTACTATATGGAAAGGAAATTGACAGAAATAAGTTTGTAGTGCTCTGGGACAATAGAGGGGGCACCTGGAAGTTTTGTTACTTAACGTTGGAACATAACTCAAATCATCGAGGAGTGATTCGGGAACTTCTGTTCAATTTCCAAAAGAAATATGCAGGTTTCATTGTAAACACATAATTTGCTTAGAATGCAAATATTTATTATGGATCCAATGTTGTTTTAAAGGCTCTCTCATCACAGCAAACTTCACATTAAAAATCAGAACAGGACTTTAATTGAAATATCCTTATTTTCCTTGAATTTTACATATTTCATTTCACCCTTAATATTAAATATAATGAATAATAAATTAAGAAAATCAGTGCACCTTCCTGAGGGTGTTTGCCCAAACAATCAATGAGGATTTAGAGTTATATGAAGTTTAAAGTAGGTTTTCATGGAAATCCAAAAACCACAGAACAATAAGTATTCTTTGGAGATTAGTTCTGGTTTCATGTTGAACTGTATTTTAAAAAATGATATGGTCAGGAGTTGTATATCCACCTAATAATAGGAAGAACAAAACAGAAAAGGACATTCTAACTATAAAATAATTCACATATCTTTGATTTCTAACTTACTCAATAAAAAGGTGTAACAAGATTAGCTTTAAAGAGAAAGAAAAGTTGAATATAATATGCTCCTGTAGTTGGTTTTGTGAAAGTAGCATTTTCTTCGGAATTCAACCAGGTTTGTGAAGGAAGGAATGCTTTACAGCCTCTTCAAGACACAGAACAGCCTCTGGGAAACCAGCAGGTGTGTGCTAGAAGTGACCTCCTTATAGCAACATGGTTAGAAATGACAGCAAACTAAAGATAACCTTCCACAGAAGATGATACACAAAATGAGAATGATGGGCACAGATGAGAAATCCCAGATTTTACTTCCTGACCACCAGGCACAGAGCCTTTGGAAACATTTGCACGGACTGCTCTATATCTGAGTTGTTGGGATTATTTGCTGAGATTACAAAACCACATTTAACATTTTACCCAGCAGTGCATTAGACTTGAAGGTTGACAACATTTTGGTGTGTCACAGTAATAAAGCAAAGTATTTTAAATTCATCTGCCACTGGATGGAGAAAGTGGGTCTTTTAACTAAAGATCTTTAATTTGCTGAAAGCAAATGAGGTCATGCACAGTACTGCAGACCCTTGAAGACAGGGTGAAGTGATGGGTGAGGAGGAGATGAGGTGAGAGTGGAAAGGTGGGTGGGAGGGAAGCAGGAAGGAAAGGAAGCTGGAGATTGCATGAGGGGCGTGGGAATTGGGGAAAGAAGGAGCTTAGGAGGAAGAGACCTGTCTCACAATGTGAAATATCTCACTCCATGTCATCGTGTGTGTCTGGAATGTCCCATAAACATTCATTTTGAAGATTTGGTCTTCAGCTAATGACACTATTAGGAAGAAATGGAGAAAACTTAGGAGGTGGGGCCTAATTGGAGGAAGTAGGTCATTGGAGCCATGGCTTGGAAGGATATAGAGGATTCCATTCCCTTCTCTTTCTGCTTCCCAGCTGCCATGAGGTGAGCAGCTTCCCTCTGCTGCCTGCTCCCCACCATGATACACCGCCTCCTCAAAGGCCCCAAAGCAACAGAACCAAGCAACTGTGGACGGAAATTTCTAAAACTGTAAACCACAAGAAACATTTCCTCCTTTGAAGTTGTTCAGGTATTTGGTTATAGCAACAGAAAGGTGAAAAACACAACCTGTAACCACCTTCCACCCACCCAGCCTTCACATACTCACACATGCACGTAGAGAATCACAACACTGGCTTATGGGTGAGTTTTCTTTGGGGAATCAATAGTGTTTCATTTCACAGCTTGAGTGGTTCAAGAGGAGAGTCTTCCCTGAGATGGTGGTACTTCATCCACTATATTTTCCTGCCTCTGACCAACCAGTAGAAATAACCGAAGGGTTGTAGGCCTCTTTGCCCCAACCTCACTCTTGCCCACTTTATCCCTCTCAGTTTTGGATTCTGTGGATCTCTGTCTCTGCCCTTCCTGACAAGGAGACCTCCCCCAATTCTACTTCCACATCTGTTTCACCTATGCAACCTTCTCTGACTTCTGGACACATGAAATCTCTTTTATCCCAATACCTATGACACTTCCTTGTACTTCATTTACCCTGGAGGGTCCTTTGAGTTTACTTTAAAACGATTTATGAGGATGTGTCCTATCCCTTCCGAGTGTTGCAACAGCTATGTGAAAGCTCTTTTTCTCAACTTTGCAAATTTGACAAAGTTGTATACATCTTTGTGAATCTTTGTGAAAGCAAAGGAGAGGAAAGGGAGAAAAGGAAATAGAAGGGAATAGAAAAGAATGGAAGGGAAAGGAGGAAACAGGAGCAAAAATTTCTGTAGTATATTTTGGGGGGGTGTATAACAGGCCTTTCGCACAAGTCTATTTCCTTTCAAAATATGCTTTTCTAACTGCTTAACAACATTTTTCAAATTTTTTTTTAGTTGTAGTTGGACACAATACGTTTATTTTATTTATTTACTTTTATGTGGTGCTGAGGATCAAACCCAGTACCTTGAACATTCTAGGCCAGAGCTCTACTGCTGAGCCACAACCCCAACCCAACAATATTGTCATTTTATTTGAAATTATATCTTAGTTTTACGTTTTTGTGAACTTAATCATACCACATTTTTACATATTCAACCACCAATGTAGCTCTGTAATTTTCTTATTCAAAAATCTCTTTTATTTTGTTTTTATTAAAAATCAATATTTTCATTGCTAAGATAATACAAATTAGGGTTAGTTTGGAGAATGTTCAAAATAATTTTATTTTCCTGTATATATCATGTAACTTCCTGAACATCTAAGACATGAGAAAACTGATATGCCATATGTCTAAAACAATTGCTTTCTCATTTCCATGGCTCAGAAGACTCCAACAAGTACCTCTTCAGCTGCACTGGTTGTAGCCTCAGACTGTGATCCCTAGCCAGGTGCAATGACAATGGCTGGCCATTAATATCCCCAGGCCAGCTGTTACCCACACGTGCATTACCAGGGCACTGTGGAGAAAGACTTAATTTATCTGTAGCCTCCCTGTTTGGGTAAGGCATAAACTTTGCTATCAGTTGTTTTTTTTTTTTTTAAATAATTCTTAGTTGTACATGAACAGTTATCTTTGTTTATTTACTTTTATGTGGTGCTGAGAATTAAACTCAGGGCCTCATACATGGGAAGCAAGCGCTTTACCGCTGAGCCACACCCCAGCCACCAGTTTTGTTTATTAATTTTTTTATTTATATATGACAGCAGAATGAATTACAACTCTTATTACACATATAGAGCACAATTTTTCATATCTCTGGTTGTATATAGAGCATATTCACATCAATTCGTGTCTTAAACATGTACTTTGGGATAATAATGCCCATCACATTCCACCATCATTTCTAACTCCATGTCCGATATCAGTTTTTTAATGGCTCCAAATTAATAAAAAGAAATTAAATGCTTTTTATGCAATAAACTTTTAATCAAATGTAAGGGTCCGGCGAAGCATCGGAGAAAGAGACCACCAAGAGACCACTCATGCAATTGGCAGAAGGGGATTTATTGATCCAGCATGCTGGGGCTCCGTGCCCACTCGAGAAGGGAAAGCAGCCCAGAGCCCAGCGCCAGGGTTGAACAATGCTTAAGTACACTTTTTGGGGGGAGGGCGGGGACTTTACATACATCACAGTCTCCTTTAACAAATCACCATACAACGCGGGAAAGTCAAACAACAATTCTTAGACTTGATTAGTACATACATTGGCGGGAACAGGGCTGGCTGGAGTGATAGGTCATTCTTAAGGAGGGGCTTACATTTAAACTGATTGGTTTAGGCCCTGAGGTGTGTACGTGCTGGACTGCACAGGATCTTAGGCTATAAATCAACTAAATGGCCAGTAGGGCATTGTCTTAACTGCCTCAGGAATTTAACCCATGCTTTGCAGTTTAGAAGCAGGTTTACAATGCCTGGTCCTTTACATTTTAACTCAGGCTTTGCAGCTTAGAAACTTTACCCTTTCACAAAGACACCAATGACAGACCTTTTTTTGGCCATCCTAATGTTTGAAGTATACACAGAGCCCAGGACTTCCAGCTGTTGTGTTGTTGGTGAAATTATGTATGTGATTTTACTTATGTCTGAAATGGAAATCAATCTGCCATGAAAGTACCCTGTAATCAGGTATAATTGACTTATATAGTAGGTAAAACATGAAACAGAAGAACATATTGGCTGACAAGAGTTAAGAGAGATCACAGGAACATATGTAAAAGAAATTCAAGACCATAAACAGGTGATATTTTGGTTTTTTAAAGCATTAACAGAGTCACTTAAGGAACCCTCAATCTAGTGTGATGGGGCTCTAGTTTACAGTTGCCATATTCTTTATTCTCTCACTTTTATTACCACCTAAAATTAAAAAGGTGGCAGCAAACAGAGTATTCAGTGTCAGATTTATTTTATTCAAAGTCATAAAATCGTATACTGGGAAGCGAATTTTGCAATCCAGTTTTCCAACAGCACTGGTATTCCTTCCACAACATCCCCAGCATATGATTACTTGGTCTTATCTTAACTCTAGACAGCCTGATCATTTAGACTTAGTGAAGTTTTCCCATGACAGCAAACTAACCCTTCTGTGAAGCAGTCATCTACATTATAGGGCACTTTTGGTTTGTAGAAAGTTCCCTTTTATGTTGAGGTGAATCTTGTATGCTTATAATTTATATCCACTGATCGTGATTTTGCTATCTAGAAGATAATATATTAAAATTTATGGAGAAGTCCAATCTCACTGGTGTATACCTGTAATTCCAGGGACCCAGTGAAGCTAGAATTTTAAAAAGGCTGTCAGTATAGATAGGTAAATCGAGTCAGGTCGATCAAGGAGGCCAATTTGAGGGAGTCCAGGAAGTTGGAGACTGCCACATGAGGGATGGAAATGTTAATTTCTTCAGAGCCCTTCCTCCACCCTTATCAAGAACCTGCCCCTGCTCCAACCTGTTGCTAAGGTAACCTGTCCCAGGAATTGTCCCTCCCTACAGGGAGCTATAAAGTTGTTAATTAATGTGTCTGGGGCTGCTCCATTCAGCCCTTCCCCCTACACCCCACCTGTTTCCCACCTTTTGGCCACCCCACCAAGCATTTCCTGAGCCTAGTCAGGAATTCAAGATGGAGAGAGATAAGGGGAAGAGAGCAGGAAAACAAAGAAAGTCTAGTACATATAAAAAGGCAAAATACCCTTCTTGGGATACCAGGATACCAGGATACCAGCTATAGTCCCCTTCTCCTTCCTGGGAGAAGTCTATATTACCCCTTTTTAAATAAACCATGCTTTGTACGCTTGCCTGGGCATGCTTCTCTAATGTTATACTTCAACATGTGAGGAAGCAGATTTCCATCCCCGATCACTGGCAGCCTGAGGCAGGAGTATCTCAAGTTTGAGGCCAGCTTTAGCAACTTAGTGAGATCCTGTCTCAAAATTAAAAACATAAAATAAAATAAGTTTTTAAGGGCTTAGAACATAGCTCAGTGGTAAAGCATCCCTGCTTTCAATTCCTGTAAGGGTCCCGCAAAACGTCGGAGAAAGAGACCACCAAGTGACCACTCATGCAATTGGCAGAAGGGGGATTTATTGAACCAGCATGCTGGGGCTCCGTGCCCACTCAAGAAGGGAAAGCAGCCCAGAGCCCCGAGCAGGGGCTGAGCACTGCTTAAGTACACTTTTTGGGGAGGGCGGAGGGCTTTGTATACATCAGAACAAATCATCATGAGGCGCGGGAAAATTGAACAACAACTCCTAAACATGATTAGTTCATTCATTGGCGGGAACAGGTCAGGCTGGAGTGATAGGTCATTCCTAAGGAGGGGGTTACATTTAAACTGATTGGTCCAGGCCCTGCAATGCCTACGTGCAACCACACAGAGCCCTTATTAAACAACCAAATAGTCAGGGGAAATATTTACTGGGCAGTTCCAAGCATTGTCTTAACAGCTACAGAAATTTCAGGTTTTGCAGGTAGCATAGAAACCTAACAATACCTAATCCTTTACATTTTAACTCAGACCTTGCAGCTTAGAAACTTTACAACACCCGGTCTTTTACCCTTTAACTTTTACGCTTTAACTTCAATTTCTTTTACCCTTACATTCCCAGTACCAAAAAAAAAGGAGAAGACTTTAAGTGGATAGGGTGATGATTTAAGATAGCCTAGGTCCAAAAAAGTATGTAGAGGTTGTAAAGGACAATGGAAAAGCTCCGTAAACTCAACAAGCCAAAACTGTTATGCTCGAATTCGGGACCCCCATGTAAACAGCAAAGAGGTGTTTATTTCGAGCTAGCTCGGTCCTCCGCGCACACACAGCAACAGGTGACACTAACAGGCCCCGGGCTCAGGGTTTGCAGCAGTTTTATACATTCTTTGGAGAAGGCAGGGACCCCCACATACATCATAGCATCTCTTAGCAAATCATCACACACCGCGGGAAAATAAAATAACAACTTTAAAACATGATTAGTGTATCAAGTGGCGGGAAAGAATCTGGAAAGAATTATTGGTTAGTTCAAGGGGTTGACGCACTTAAAATTGATTGGTTTAAATCCTGAGGATGTCGCAAGGGAGGTACGTGCCAAACTGCAGGGCTTCTAGTTTAGATACTGGTCACCACACCTAGGTGGGGGCCATCTGGAATTTCAGATATGTGGTTATCTTGGCCTATCTTAGGTGATCACCATCTGCGGCTTTTCCGAGAACTGTTTCCACAGAGCTTTTCTGTAGTATTTTCCTGACTTTAGGACTACAGTAGGTCAGAGGTTAAGTTTCAGAGCAAAATGAGGTCCCAAGCAAAATGAGATTACTTAGGTCTTTCAAAACAACCATTTACCTGTCCAGAGATTTTATTAGCGGTCAGTCGCAGAAGAGAAGGGAGGAGGGAGAGGGAGAGAGGGAGAGGGAGAGGGAGAGAAAGGGAGAGGGAGGGAGGGGGAGAGGGAGGGGGGAGGCAGAGGGAGAGGGATCTGGAATGTCTCCAAAGGTTAAAGGTGTGATCCCCAGCTTGGCACTATGGGGAAGTGGTGGGGCCTAGTAGGATCTTCAGGTCAGATCAGATCAGTAGGATCTTCAGATCCCTGGGGTATGTTGTGTGCCCCTTCTATCTTCCACCTCCTGGAACAGCTTTGCTCTACCAGTGCTGATGTAATGCCAGATTTGTGGGACCCCAATAGATCTCCAGGAGCCGAATCCGATGCAATCACACAAGAATCTTTATTGCAAGCTAGAGCCTGGACTCACAACTGTTTCTGATGCAGCAGTCGCGAGGAGTGAGTCCCGACCCTTAGTTCAGTAAGGATTTATCGTTTTTTTTTTGGGGGGGGGATACTCTATGTGTCACAACATCACACAGCAAATCATTTCATACTGCGGGAAAGTCAACAACTCTTAACATTGATTAGCACATTCACTGGGGGTAACAAGTTGGGTTGTAAGGGTAAAAGAAATTAAAGTTAAAGTGTAAAAGACCAGGCATTGTAAAGTTTCTAAGCTGCAAAGCCTGAGTTAAAATGTAAAGGACCAGGCATTGTAAACCTGCTTCTAAACTGCAAAGCATGGGTTAAATTCCTGAGGCAGTTAAGACAATGCCCTACTGGCCATTTAGTTGATTTATAGCCCAAGATCCTGTGCAGCTTGTCACGTAGGCATTCAAGGCCCAAACCAATCAGTTTGAATGTAACCCCCTCCTTAGGAATGACCTATCACTCCCGCCCTACCTGTTCCCGCCAATGTATGTACTAATCAAGTCTAAGAATTGTTGTTTGACTTTCCTGCGGTGTATGATGATTTGTTAAAGGAGACTGTGATATATGTAAAGTCCCGCCCTCCCCCAAAAGTGTACTTAAACATTGCACAACCCCTGCTCTGGGCTCTGGGCTGCTTTCCCTTCTCGAGTGGGCACGGAGCCCCAGCATGCTGGATCAATAAATCCCCTTCTGCCAATTGCATGAGTGGTCTCTTGGTGGTCTCTTTCTCCGACGCTTCGCCAGACCCTTACAGGGTAAGGGTGATTGGTGAGTTCAAGTGGTGGATACATTTGAACTGATTGGTTTAGGCCGAGAGGGATTGCAAGAGTATATATGCTAAACTGCAGGGTTGCCTAATCATATTATCAATCACCAAAACTACTGGGAGGGTCACCTGGCATTTCAGATATGTTCCCTATATCACTCTGATTGGTTGTTGCTATGGTCCGACATTAGGTCTCAAGCATTCTTTGGTCTAGCTTTGCTGAGTCAAGGCTATCTGGTCACTGCAGTTAGGGGTATCTGGCTCCTCAGCCCTTTCCTGCTATTTATGGACAAATGACTCAGCAGGGTGGCTATGTGCCTAGCTGGGTCATCCCCCCCCCCCTTTGGACAGGCCTTGCTTTGAGGTAGAGACTGGTTTTTTTAAAAAATGGAGTCACATCAGTTTCTCACTTCCACCATAATGTGCTGCCTTGCCACAAGCCCAAAGCTACAAGACCAATCAATCATGGAATAGAAGCTCCAAAACTGGGAGCTAAAATAACCTTTTTTCTTTATAAGTTGATAATTTCAGTTATTGATAATAGTGACAGAAAGTTGACTGACAGAGACATACTTTTATAACCAGAAATTTATTTTGGATCTGTCAATAGCATAGCTCATTATTTTAACTTATAACTATGGTATATTCTAAGTTAATATACATAGTTAAGATTAAAAGATATGTTATACCTAAGTAAAATATGATACTTTCTCTAACCAGACTCAACTGTCATCATTTAATGTTTTACCTTGAACTAATTCCTATAATCTCCCCCAAACAAACATCAAGCAGGTTAAAAGCTTTGGGAGTGCAAGACATAAAATATATTTTTTTTTTCCTAAGAGCTTTCCTCCAGAAAAATATTCGAGGGTAGAATTTATTTTTCAATACAATAAATTTGTGTTGACATTGTTGTTTATAATCAGAGGCCTTGGAAGATCTCTGCTCCTGCCTTGAGCAGAATTTTCAGATTTTGCAAGCAGCACTCTGAAACTGTACCACTTCCCCTGCTTCTGGTTAAAAGCAAGTGTCTGCCCTCATGACCATAGTGAAGATCTTATCTTTTCTTTTTTTTTTTTTTTAAAAAAAACCTCTGATAGGCTGTCCTGTTGTTCTTTGATAGAATAAAAAAAAAGAGGTTGATATTTGTTTTTCTTATGCTCAGACTGAAAGAAAACCCTCAGAGACATGCAGTCACACCCCACACACATGCTCCCACGCCCCCTCCCCTCAATACATATGACATTTGCTTCCCTGAGACCTTAAGACCTACACAGCTACTGATTTCTAACTCTCCTTCCTCATCTGTAATAGATAAATCACCCCATCCTCTACCTGCTTTGGGGTTCTGTAACCATAAATTCATAAGAAAGATTTGCTCACTTTAGGCAATTAGTTCTTTATTTCCTTCCTCTAAACAAAATTTAAAAATATTTTTAAACATAGATTTACTATTTCATAAACTATTAATAGACTAAATTCCCTTTGGACAACAATGGAGCTTATATTTCTTTCAATTGTTTCAGAACGTGTGGTGAAATGAATGCTAGAAAGCTCTCCAGGAACACATTTTAGTCCAAATGGCCAGGTTCAGACAGATTATGCTGGGAAACAGATATATAAATATCATTAGAACTGACAAAATAAATAAATACATATTCAAATGCAAATTAGTTCTTTTTATATTGACCTTTTAAAGTCAGTGAAAGAAGGTTCTCACAATATAGCAATTTTTCAAAAAATTAAACTATACATCACCTGCGTTCATAGATATTTATCCAATTTAAGCCTAAAAAAAAAAAAAAACTTGGAGGCATTACTCTCTACCTTTGTGAATGGGAATATAGCTCAGCACTTGCCTAACATACATGAGGCCCTGGATTCGATTCCCCAGTATTGAAAAAATAAATAAATAAAAGAGGAAGAGTAGAAATGCTCAATACTCTAAGAGCTGATCTTGAAGGAGTCTCATGACTTCAGAGCCCAGGCACATCCACATATCATGGTCCTTCTAGTAATCTGTGGGTTCACTATGGTCTGCTTTCTCAAAAGTAAAGAAAGACACTTGCATTGGCTTTCTGAGTAATTATCTTTCAAATACCTTTGGCCTATTAAGTCTTGAAATTTTCCAAATGATTCTCAATCTATGGACTAGGTAAGTCAGGCTGTTGCAATAAATTTCCACACACACACACACACAAAAAAAAAGTGAGAAAGAATGACCTCTTAGATGTTTGAACTCTTGTGATGGCCAATTTTATGTCATCTTGGCTGAGCTAAGGGATGTTCAGACAGATGGTGAGTCATGGTTCGGGTGTGTCTGAAAGGGTATGTCTGGAAGAGATTAGTATTTGAACATGTAGACTGAGTGAAGATGATCACCTTCACCAAGGTGAGTGGCATCATCCAAACTGCTGAGAGCAAACAGAATGAAAAAAACAGAGGAATGGCATATCTACTCTCTACTTCACCTGGGACATCCATCTTATCCTGCTCTTGGACATCAGCACTTCTGGATTTGGGGCTTTCAAGCTCTGACAGACTTACATCATGATCCTGATTCTCAGGCCTTCAGATTCAGATAGAATCACTCCACCAATTTTCCTGGTTCTCCAAATTGCAGAGGGCCAACTGTGGAACTTCTTGGCATCCTTGTAGGACTTGTTGGCCTCCATAACCACATGAGCCAATATAAGTGTGTGTGTGTGTGTGTGTGTGTGTATGTATATGAACGCACACACATATGTATGTACGTATATGTATATGTACACTATTGGTTTTGTTTCTTTGGAGAATGTCTGATACAACTCTAAAATTCATGATTCTAAGAGATCACAACGAGAGAGAGAGAGAGAGAGAGAGAGAGAGAGAGAGAGAGAGAAGAGTAACATACAGTATCTCACATTATCCATGGGAAAGATATCTTAAGACTCCATGAATGCATGAAAATACAAATAGTACCATAAGCTTAATTCATAAGTTAGGTGCAGTAAGACTAACCACAACTAATAATAAAATAGTAAATAATAATAACACACTGTAATAAAAGTTATATAATTCTCTCACACCACCCACCCCCTCCATTATCTTCCTTCTTATTATTCTGTATTTTCAGACCCAGGTTGACCGTACATGACTATTGAAAATGAAACCACAGATGGAAGAGACCACTATATACTTAAACATAGACATATTAAGATATGTAGAATCTTGCTTTGTGTAAGACAGAGTCTTACCCTTGGATAATTATTTAAGATATCTGGAAATTTTTTTTAAAAATACATCTGTGAAACTCTCATTTTAAGAGATTATAATTTTATTCACCTGATAAAGAGGTTCCAAATTAAAATATCTTCAACTTTTTAAAAAGAACTTCTTAGGATCAGGAGTGTAGCTCAGTGGTAGAGCATTTGCCCAGCATGTGTGAACCTTAGATTCAATCCCCAGCACCGTGGGGAAAAAAAAAGTTCTTAAAAGTATTCTGATGTGTGGCCTGGTTGAGAGCCACTGCTTTGAGGTTTATTAGGGAGCAACGATGAAGGGTTTGAGAACAGGATGAGGCAGAGTTGGAGAGGCTCCTCTTGAGAGTTTACATTTGTATGTATGTTAAAGAGATTATAGGAATACACAACAGGCACCCAACAGCCTTAGTCTGGGAAAGCTTATTAAAGTAGATGGACCTTAAGCAAAGGTTTTCAAAAGACAAAGAATACTTTTATTATAAGAATAGAGTAGACAAGATTAGGTTAAGAATGTACAAGAGTAAGAGCAAATCATGTTCAGAACTGGAACAGAGATTCTAAACAAGAACAATTAAATATCAAGAAACACATGATCCAAACTTTGTTTTCTCTAGGCACTCAAGAAGTAGTAATTAAATTTCATTGTAATTGAATTGAAATAATCTTAATGCAAAACCATTAAATGGTTCAGATTAAGTTTTGTACTTAGCACAGTATTCATTTAATCCTGGGTCTGCTTTCAAAAATTTAGAAATATTAAGACCCAGGAATAATGCTGTCCATTCTCCCTTTCCACCATATATCAGTTTTCCAACAGCTCAATGAACATTTTCAGCAAATTTGAGATCTGATAAAATTTTCCAATATCTACAAATGTAGTGAATCACTTTTAAGGGTCCTGTGGTGCCATATGGTTCCATGACCATAGAGGGGGATAAGGATTATATTTTAATAAAACATTGTCACTGAACTTCAGAATCTAAGAGTACCTTTAAAATTATGACTACTGTGTTTTTCAAAATTGTGAGGCATTTTATCCTCTTAAATATCCTCTTAGAATTAGTTTTCCCCCATGCAGAGCTAAATCAAATAGTGTCAATTTATGAGATGTATAAAAAAAACTATTCAGTGGCTAATGAGTTTAGAGCAAAATTTTAATGAGACTTCCTTGAAAATTTTACCTACCTGCAAAATCTTTCCATTAAGACTGTCTAATCGGGGCTGGGGATGTGGCTCAAGCAGTAGTGTGCTCGCCTGGCATGCATGGGGCCAAGGTTCGATCCTCAGCACCACATACAAACAAAGATGTTGTGTCCACTGAAAACTAAAGAATAAATTAAAAATTTAAAAAAAAAGACTGTCTAATCAACACAGTAGTCTTAACATCAGAGCAAATCACCAAGTTTTTACCAGCAGTCACCATCCACAGGTAGCCAGACAAGGCAGAACAAACAGTACCCTTTTATCATCTGTAGGTGGGATCACATCATGACATATGCTCTACTCATTGATAGAATCTGTGGAAATAGTGTAATAGCTGAGAATATCTGAGAAATTTTGAGACAGATACAGTTTGGCCACCTCCACCCCTCAATCTTAAATCTATTCATTCATCTACTTATTCATTCAATAAACACTTAACCAAGATTGTATTATTTGCCAGACACTGAATAGGACAAGCTGTTCTCTGTTCTCACAGAGTTTAAAAGAGGAGGATGAGCAATGAACAAGTAAATAAATTAAAAATCATTAAAAAATCATTTTAAAAATTTAAAAATAAATGTAATTAAGGCAAAAAAAGTAGTTTATGGAGAGACAAATGAGAAGGTACCATCCCTGCATAAGTGAAGGAAAAGCACTTCACAGAAAGCCCTAATGCGATTGGAGAGAAGGAGGTCACAAATAGGTTGTACAGGACCTCTTTTCGATTTATTCTGGATCTTGTCAGCTGCCAGGTGCCAGGATTTGAACACCTTCTCTAAAACCCTAACTGACCCTGTGTCTGACCTGTCTCCTTTTTGAAAAGTTTTATGCAGTAGATTCAGCTTTGCTTTTCATGTAGGCATGTAGCCATGCATGCTCCCATCAGGGGTGTAGGAATTATGAGTATATATCTGTGTATGCTAGTCAATTTTTCTTCTCTGTGACCAAAATATCTGACAAGAACAACTTAGAGGGGGGCTAGGGTTTGGCTCTGTGGTAGAACATTTGCCTAGCATGTGTGAGGCACTGGGTTCAATCCTCAGCAACACATAAAAATAAATAAATAAATAAATAAAGGTATTGTGTCCATCTGTAACTAAAAAATAAATTTTTTTAAAAAAAGAACAACTTAGGGGAGGAAAAGCTTAATTGTGGGGTCACAGTTTCAGAAGTTCAGTTCATGGTCAACTGACTCCATTGCTTTGGGCCCAAGGTGAGGCAGAATATCACGGCAGAAGGGTGTGATCCAGGAGAGCCTCTCAGCTCATGGCAGCCAGGAATCAGAGAGAGAACCAGAAGAGCCAGGGACAAAATGTAATTCCCAAGGGCATGCCCCCAGGGAACTTTTAAAACATTAAGCCATCAAATGGATTAATCCACTGATTATGTTAAAGTTCCCATAATCTGATCATTTCACTTTGCTACATTACCTGACATGAGATTTTGGGGGACACACCATATCCAAACCTTAGTACTATGTGGCATGCTAGTAGGCCATATTGTTACCATCATTCAGGTTTTCCATAAAGTCAATTATTTTTTCTCCTGCAAATATGAACTTAGCTTTTAAAGAAAACTACAAGGGAGATTTGTAAAGGACAGTAGAAAAAGCTCCGTAACCTCAACAAACCGAAACAACCGTTTACCTGTCCGAGATTTTATTAGCAGGAGAGTAGCGGCCAGTTGCAGAAGAGAAGGGGGGGGGGGGAGT
>NW_025999842.1:55023781-55051312 GCF_001458135.2 Marmota marmota marmota | reverse complement strand
GAGAGAGAGAGAGAGAGAGAGAGAGAGAGAGAGAGAAGGGGAAGAGAAGAGAAGAGAAGAGAAGAGAAGAGAAGAGAAGAGAGGGAGAGAGAGAGGAAGAGAGGGGGAGAATAAGAGTAAGAGAGAGAGGGAGAGTAAGAGGGGTAGAGTAAGAGAGCAAGCATGAACAGGGTGTTAATATTTATGGGCTTAACACAGGATGAGGAGGAGCAAGGTGAGTGGGCTGTTACTTCTTCATTGGCGGTGAGTTCGGGCCACTTCAGGGATTGGAGGTGCGCCATTCAAAGTTCACGCCATTCACAGGGATTGGAGGTGACGTTTTGCGCGCCATTCAGTGTGTCATGGACCTGAGCTCCCAGAAGAGAAGCACTCCAGGCGCCATCTTTACCAACAAGATTATTCTTGAGTATTGTTTGTCCAGGATGCCCAAACTTACCCACAGTAAGGAATGCCACAAACTTCCAGAAAACCACAAGAAGCTAAGCAGGAGATATGGAACAAATTCCCCCTTTGAAAGAACAAACCTTACTGAGACTTTGATCTTGAACTGCTAGCCTCTGAAGTTGCAAGGCAATACATTTCTGTTGTTTTAGCTACCTAGTTTGTGCTATTTTGTTATGGAAAGCTGAAAGAACTGATACCGCTGGTTATCAGTGACAGGTCCTGCTTCCCCACATGTTGAAGTTAGAACATTAGAGAAGCATGCCGAGGCAGGCATATAAAGCAGGGTTTATTTAAAAAGGGGTAACATAGACTTCTCCCTAGACGGAGAAGGGGGCCGTAGCTGGTATCCTGGTATCCCAAGAGGCAAGGTGTTGTGCCCTTTTTATATGTCCTAGGCTTCCTTTGTTCTCCTGCCATTTCTCCCTTATCCTTCTTCTTCCTGCATATGTGACTAGGCCCAGGAATGCTCGGTAGGATGGCCAAAAGGTGGGAAACAGGTGGGCTGAAGGGGGAAGGGCAGGATGGAGGAGTCCAGGACACATTAACAACCTTATAGCTCCCTGTAGGGAGGGGAAATTCCTGGGTCAGTTTACCTTGGAAGCATGGTGGAGCAGGGACAGGTTTTTGATAAGGGTGGAGGAAGGGCTCTGAAGGAATTAACATTTTAATCCCTCAGGGGACAGTCTCCAACTTCCCAGACCACTCAAAATTGGCCTAATTCAATCTTACCTGACTCGATTTACCTATCTACACTGACTGCCTGTCTAATGCTGGCTTCAGAACTAATCCACATTCCAACTATTCTATCTGAAATTTCAAAATAAATGGAAAAGCAACTTCCTACGCATCTGTAGTTTTTTAAAATAAAAAGTCACAAAATGAAAAAAAACATGAATAAAGCAATTAAAATAGTAAATATACCTTGAAATATGTATACTGTCATAATCCATTTTAGGAGATTCTGGCATTCGTGGAGGGAGAAATCCCTTCTTCACACTCCAGATGAGAATCACTGCTCTAACCTCTTTGATTTATATAGGAATAGGGAGGACAAGCTTGGGAAAGGAACAATATAATAAGAAGTGCACTTCAGAGGCGTTGGATACAGAGTTCAAGACTAGGCATGTAGTTGGATTTCTGCAGTAGAATAAAATTATGTCTGACCCCATAGCTTTTGGTGTGGGTACCTGGGAAACTACCCAACTTCACAGAGGAGTAGAACTAGAAAGACCTTACCTTTAAGCAGCTTGGTCCCAGTCCTGGCATGTTTTGGAGTGAGTGGTTTTCATCTTGCTTTTGGAACAAAGTAATGGGTACCATGTTAGTTTTCTTTTTATTTTTTTTCCAGTTACTTTTTGTTTTTTTAATTAATTTTTTAAAATTTTTATATAACAGCAGAATGCATTACAATTCATATTACACATATAGAGTACAATTTTTCATATCTCTGGTTGTATACAAAGTATATTCAGACCATTTTTTGTCTTCATACATTTTCTTTGGATAATGATGTCTGTAACATTCCACTATAATTTCTAACCCCATGCCCCCTCTTTTCCCCTCCAACTCCTCTGCCCTATCTAGAGTTCATCTATTCTTCCCATGTTCCCCTTCCTACCCCACTATGAATCAGCCTCCTTATATCAAAAAAAATTTTGGCATTTGTTTTTTTGGGCATTGGCTTACTTCACTTAGCATCATCTTCTCTAATTCCATCCATTTACCTGCAAATGCCATGATTTTATTCTCTTTTATTGCTGAGTAATGTTCCATTGTGTATATATGCCACATTTTTTTTTTAATCCATTCATCTACTGAAGGGGCATCTAGGTAGGTTCCACAGTTTCATTTTTACTGCTCACACATCGGATAATGCACTAATCTCTAGGGTATATAAAGAATTCAAAAAGCTTAACACCAAAAAAACAGTTAACCCAATCAATAAATGGGCCAAGGACCTGAAGAGACACTTCTCAGAAGGTGATATACAATCAATCAACAAATATATGAAAAAGGGTTCATCATCTCTAGCAATTAGAGAAATGCAAATCAAAACTACTCTAAGACTTCATCTCACTCCAGTCAGAATGGTAGTTATTATGAATACAAACAGCAATAAGTGTTGGCGAGGATGTGGGGAAAAAGGTACACTCATACATTGCTGATGGGACTGCAAACTGGTGCAGTCAATATGGAAAGCAGTATGGAGATTCCTTGGAAAACTGGGAATGCAACCACCATTTGACCCAGCTATCCCTCTCCTCAGTCTATACCCAAAGGACTTAAAAACAGCATACTACAGGGACACAGCCACATCAATGTTTATGCAGCACAATTCACAATAGCTAAACCATGTTAGTTTTCTAGGGCTATCATAACAAAACACCACAAACTTAGGTCTAGCTAAAACAACAGATATATATTGTTTCACAATTCTGTAAGCCATATTTCCAAAATCAACATGTTGGAAGGGTTGGGAAAGAATCTGATTTGCCTTTTCCTAACTTTTAATGGTCTGAGCAATCCCTGGCTTCTAGTTACATAATTCCAGCCCTCCCTCTTCACATGGCATTCTCCCTGTGTGACTGTGTCTGTTTCCAAATTTTCCCTTTTTCATAACATCAGTCATATTGGATTGAGGCCTGTTCTAATGACTTCATCCTAACCTGGTCATCTTCAAAGACCCTATTTTCAAATAAGTTCACATTCACAGATACTAGAGGTTAGGACTTCACTATATCTTGGTGGGGGCGGGGATGACAACCCAAAACATAACAAATGCCAAGCTAATTATCAATACTATGAGAGACTAAAGAGCACCCGTATGGTTCTTGGACTAGAATCTGATCCAGCAGGCCCAAATACTCAATCATTCCAAAACATCTGCTAGAAAGATGGATGCTGTTCATGTGCTCCCTCTGCTGGAAAAAAATCAGTGATGTATTTCAACTGCTCAACTAACTGTCTTTGTATCTGTGTTTACAGGTAAAATTAGCCAATAATTTTCCTTTTATGTTCAGTCCTTGGAATCAAGGTTACATTATTCTCATGCCCTGAACTGGGGGACTGTCCCAACTTAATGTCTTATTTAGACATGTGTTTCTTTTTTGAACTACTTTTGGTATGTTATGTTTTTCCAGAAAATTGACATTTCATCTATGTTTTCATAATTTTAGCATATACTCTTGCATGTTCTGTTATGATTTTTAAAATACCTCCCATATGTGGATTACGCTCTTTTTAAAAATTTTTTGTGACATCATTCTTCTATCATGCCAACAGTTATCTATTTTGTTACCTTTTTCAAAGAATTAGTATCTAATTAGTGTTTATCCTATTACATAGTTTTATTTCTTAATTTCTGTTTGCATTTTCATTATTTGTTTCCTTCTTTCTTCGGTTTACTATATGTTCCTTTCGAACTTTTTGAGATTGATACTCACTTGTTGGGTCAAACACTCCAGAGAGAGGCAAGGTCGAAAGGAACAGAAGTGCGTTTCAAAGGCATTTGATACAGAGTTCAGGATGTAGTTGGACCTCTGCAGCAGAATAAAATCAGTCACTGGAACCCAGGAAGGGCCCAACTGCCCTCATTTTCCAGTTCTCTTTTTGCTTCTGTCTTCAAGTCAGTTTTATCCTTTATGGCTGCAGATGGATATTTTCCAGAAATGAGAAGTGATTAAAAATAAATAAGATAGTAGCCTTGAACAAACCAAAGATGGTGAGAGGTATATTGAACTCCACTCTCTAGACATGTTTCAGAACTGGAAAAAAAAAAACCACATAGACAAATAACAGGGAGGGACACATCATAACAATAGATGTGAAGCCCAAAAATTATCAAGAAGTCAATATTTTCGAACTAATTTATAGCTTTATTGTAATCCTCATCATCATCGTTGAAATGGAATTTGGAGGTGGGATCTTAAAAAGATTCTAATATTTAGTTGGAGAAAGAAATGAGTGAGATGAACTTTTAAAAATGAAAATCTATGGTAATATGAAGAAATTAGGGTGTTCTAGCTGTTAAAATACATCCAATTATTCTTAGGTTGGCTCAAAAATAAACAGACCAGGGGGGAATCAATACACAAAATATCAAAAATAACCAAGATAGCTATTCTCCACTCTTTTTGAAGAATGTCTCTGGTCTTAATGAAGACATTAAAATTCAAGTTGTTAAGCCAATACTGAATCTGACAATACCTCCATCCGGGGCTGACATAGTTTCAACTTGTGTGCTTCTCCTTCTTCATTTTTAGAATTCAGGAATTTCCCATTAATATCATAAATTTATGATGGCATTTTTGTGGCCATTGGGCCATGATAAGACAGAAAGAGTGGCTACCCTTCCCACTGCTTCTTCCCAGTGGTGTTGTCTTGTCAGACCAAAAAAAAAATTGTATGTGCATAAATGAGATTTGTTGTCCAAGTATAGATGTGCAGCTTAGATGAATTTGGTACCACTATAGCCTGGTGACCTTTCTTAATAGGGGTTTTATGATAAAAATTAAGCCCTACAGGAAATGTTTGGAATGATTATTTTCTCAATTATCCCTCAGATAGTACATTGTTAATGCCGTTACAGACACACAGGAAAGAAATTAATCCACTGCATACATCAAGTGATCCAAAGCTTAATCCTTTCATGAAATCCCAGTTGAGAAGGGCTACAGAGAACAACAAAATAGATTTTGTACTCTCATACTGGACAAAATGGGCCACTTTTCTTGAGCAATTTGATGTTTCAATCAAACAAAATTACAAGACAAATAACCTATTTTTGCATCTGAGTTATGACCTTCAGGAAATCTTTAGCCTAAAACTTTTAACCTCAGGTGTTTTATTAATTTGCAAAGGTTGCTATAAAAAGTACCACAATTTAGGTGGCTTAAATAACAGAAATGTATTATCTCACAGTTCTGCAAGCTCAAAGTCTGAAGTCAGAGTAAAGTTTGTTCCACCTGAAGTTCTGAAGAGGTGAGCTGTTCCTCGTCTCTCTCCTGGCTCATATGGCCACCTTCATGCACACGTGGCCTTTTCCCTGAATGGCTGATGTGTCCAGCCTTCACCTTTGAATAGAACATCAGTCATGTTGGAGTACAGCTCACCCCAATGACCTCATGTTAATTCAATCATGTCTATAAAGACCTTATCTCCAAATAAAGTCACATTTAGAGGGAATAGAGGCTAGGACTTCAAGAGATCAATATGAGGGCTAAGATTCAGTTCAACCTATAGCATAACAAGGTTATAGAGTCAATTGTTAGTTTTGTCTAGTCAGCTTCATTGAATTTTCTTCTTGAACTGAAATCCTACTTTCAGTAAATTGTTTGTTTGTTTGAGGTGGGGGGTCTCACTGTGTTGCCCAGCTGGTCTTGAACTTGTGGGTTTCAGCAATCCTTCCACCTCAGCCTCTCTAGTAGCTGAGACTACCCATGTTCACCACTGTGGCCAACATCAATAATCTTTTTCACTAATCATCTCTATTTCCAAGGGTTAGGTATATCCAGAATTGAATAGTCAGAGAAGCACATAATCCTGGTATTACGATATGTTTAGGGATGGGCACGTGACTCAAAGTAAGCCAATAAAAACTCTCACTTGAACAATTTGATGTTTCAATCTTGTCACAACTTTTCTGTATAACTACCATAAAAAGTTGACTGCCTGAGAATAGAGTCTACAGTAATGGATGTATAGCACCCCACATCCTTCAGGCCTATAGCACTCATTTTTCCAACTGCTTGGACTATTGGCAGCTCATGGCTCAAAGCTGAGTTATTCTTTCTGAATTGCCCACAACCAAACACAGCCGCCTGGATCAACAACTGATTGATGTGAGGATGAGGGCTTCTAAAGGCCCAGTCTTCTTCCCTTCAAACTAAGCAACCCTCAGGGTTATCCACCTCCAGAGCTCCTAAGAAAATCAGCCACTGCCCTTGGCCTAGTCCTGGTCCTTTTACTCCCTTCATCCTTGTTGATACCCAGCATGCTCCCTGATTCATTTTCTGCATTCAAATTTTCATCTTGAGCCTATAACTTCAACATAGAGGAAAATAGTGTTAGAGGATCCTGATTATACCTTGTTTGAGGCTACAGGTCCAATCTTGGATCTCTTGGTTACATAGGCAGTAAGTTTCCTTTTTCACTTAGACTACTTAGTTTTGAGTTCCTGCCCCTTTTGCCAAAAGAGACTTAACCCATTACATCTTGGAAAATAAGTACTGGAAATAGCCTAGAGTGAGCAGCAGATGAATACCTATATATTCATTCAGCAAATATTATGGAACATCCTTCCAGCCATCTAATTTGTGCTAGGTTCCTTTGTAGGCACTGGGGACACAGAAGTACAAAATTTAAAGTCTCTATTCTCAGAGACTAACAGTTTGATGGGGGAAGGAAAAAATAAGCAAGTAAGAAAATAAACAGAGTATAATCTTAAGTAAAGGCTATCTACCCAAAGTTGGCCCTGGGAGATTTGCATGCCATCAAGCCTGGTGCTGCCGGGTTAGATGACATTATATTCAAGCAAAAGTTCCTAAGTTCTGTACCAATGAGACTCCTGGGAGGTTTGCTATGACATTTAAAATTACTTACAAGGGCTTGGAGAGACCTGGTAATTAACATATTACCCTCCTATGTGATTTTTGATGAAGACCTAACTAGGCAATTTCAGAGATAATACCTCAGAACTTGACTTCCCTAGAATATTGTCTTCATGGACTTCAGTTCTGCTCTTTTCAGATCAACCCAAGTACCTTTTGTGGATTACTTGATTAAGCACTCAAATAATCCTAATAGGTGGGTATTTCCATCTTCTTTGACAGGTAAAAAATATAAGTCAAAGAGAGGATAAGTAACTCCCCCAAGGTCATATAATTCCTGCATGGTTCTGAGCCTAGGCAGTCTGACTCCAAAGACCTCTGATTCCAAAGACCTTCCGTTTGGAAGTCTGAACAACTTTGTAGTACTTGAGCCATGGGTCGTGCCTGCCAAACATGTACCTGGGTTTGTTTCTGACAATGATGTTGAAATCATGAGACCTACTTACTATTACCAAATGCTTTTTATTTGTAAGTTTGTTCAATCTTTAAACAACAATAAAAACAAACCTGCAAAGTTGGCATCATTGTTCCTACTGTTCACATAAGCCACTCCAGGTTAAGAAATGATCTCATAGACTTCTAACTAGGGCTGGAGATGAGTCTCAGACCTGCGTCTGATTCCAAAGCATACACTCTTAAAAATTGCAACTAACTAGCTGGGTGCAGTGGCACATGCCTGTCATCCCAGTGTCTTGGGAGGCTGAAGCAAGGGGATTGCAAATTTGAGGATAGTCTAGGCAATTTTGCAAGCCCTTGTCTCAAAATTTAAAAAATAAATAAAAAGGGCTGATGATATAGTTCAGTTGTAGAGCACCCTTTGGTTCAATCTCCAGCACTGGAAAAAAAGAAAAGAAAAGAAAGGAAGGAAGGAATAAAGGAAGGAAGGAAGCAGGAAGAAAGAGAGAGAGAGAGAGAAATGCATTTTTCCAAGAAAATGATCATCTGGATCCATTTTCTTTATTTTCATTCAGTTTCCTCTTTAATAACGTCTAGATAGAATTCTTTATCTTGGAAATTGAGAATACAAGAGATTAATTGAGAGGAGTCTAGGCTATACTACAGATTTGCCAAGGTTTTAATTTGGGCAAATATTTATATCCTACTATTAATAGAGTAATATACGGGGTGGTTTCCATGCAGTCACCACAAGGTTTCTCATTAAAGGGCTGGTAAATTGTTCTAGCCACAGGTGAGCAAGTGCAGAAACTCACCCTTATCATGGTTCCAGTCTTGTATCTCCCCAGTCCTAGGCCTGACGTTGCCAGATTACGAGAGAGAGAGAGAGAGAGAGAGAAATATATACTGAGGATTGAACTGAGGGGTTCTCTGCAGTACTTTTCCAGCCCTTTTTCTTTTATTTTGAGACAAGTTCTCACTAAGTTGCATAGGCTAGCCTTGAACTTGGAATCCTCCTGCCTCAATCTCCTGACTCTTGGGATTATAGACATGTACCACTAAGCCTGACCAGATGACTCTTTTAATGTAGCTGTGACTTTGAGAGATTCTTCCCAAATTTCCTTAGGCTTTTTGCCTTTACTCAGGTAACCAGGTAACTTTGATTCTTTCATCTTTTTTTTTCTTCCCCCTACCACTCTGGGCCTTTGTGTTCATCCACACACAGTACTAAACCCATCACTGAGCACAGAACCCTTCTCTGTCAGGTCCTAAAGGTATGACTTTGGTTTGGTCTATGATTATCTGTTCTTTGCTCTGCCTTCTCAAAGCTGTGATTTCTCTCTACTCACCAGTCCAAGAAGACAATCTTGTAAAGAAACAAACGTTGTCTCCAGGACCACAAGATCAGTAACCTCCTTGTGGCCCTCATTCACCTCCTCATCAGGTCTCTTGCTAGGTGTCCCTGTGGTTCACTGAATGTCTTCGTTCTCAAGGCTCCTGTGTTA
This sequence comes from Marmota marmota marmota, assembly GCF_001458135.2. Classification (NCBI taxonomy): domain Eukaryota; kingdom Metazoa; phylum Chordata; class Mammalia; order Rodentia; family Sciuridae; genus Marmota; species Marmota marmota. Next base: position 55,042,359 of record NW_025999842.1, on the reverse strand, counting down.
TCTTCCTGGATCTTGAGTTTATTTTCACTCCATCCTGAGAAGAGCCATTTCCATCATCCCTGTGATTTGGGGTGAGGAGGATTAAGTTCCTTAGGAATAGATGACTCCTTTTTCTATAGTTGCTTCCTGGATCCCTTTTGAAAGGATCTCCTTCTTCCACAGCTTCGGGGCAAAGGACAAAAAGATCTGTACTTAATATGCAGACTTTGCAACCAGCCTTCCAACTGCTGTTCCTGCAGAAAACCCTTTCAATACCTAAAAATTCTTCTGCTTTTTCATATTCTACCCTTTGCATGTAGACTATCCATTTTTATCGCCATAACATTATAAACTATTTAATGTACCTTTTAAGAGATTTAATATACTTAGAATGTACTAAAAGAGCTGATACTGCTTTTTAAGCATCCAACTCAAATTACAAAATATAGTCGTGAACTTTGGAGCTAATAGTAAACAACATTTTCCTGTTATTTTATCATGAAATATTTATGAGTGCTCTGAAAATAATATATTGGTATATGCCTATTATTAATGCCAATTTCCCTCAAAATGAACTCTTAAAATTTAAACACAAGTCTGGAACATTAAAATTTCACAATGTGGCTAAGAATAAAAGGCATAGTTTTGTATTTAATGAACATTTACTATGTGCCATGTTCTGTACTAAATGCTTTACAGACATCATCTCATTTAGTCCCTCAATGGCCCTAAGAGGCTAGTATATAACAGTAATTGCAGATGAGCTAGCTGAAGCACAGAGGGGTTAAATGACTTTGGAGTCCCAAGCCACAGTGGGGCTTGATTCCAAAATACAAACCTTAGCTGTCAAGTGATATTGACTCCTCAAAATAGAAAGGTTGAAAATGTGTGTGTGTGTGTGTGTGTGTGTGTAAGAGAGAGAGAGAGAGAGAGAGAGAGAGAGAGAATATCAGACATTCAGAATGTAACAAACTACAGTGTTTCATCAGAATAGTTTTATAAGGAAGAAATCCTCATTCTGGATTCAAAATACATATAGTAAATGATGTAGTAAGCTTAAAAATATGCTGTTACTTTTTGTTATACACAACCTATCATTTATATAATTTTTCAAGATTACAAGAAAATTTAATAAGACATAGTATTAACAATCAGACTTATTTTGATTATTTAAATGTGGTCCTTGAGCAACCAACAGGAAATGACCTGGATGACTCTTAAACCTAAATCCTGTGTTAATGGCAAGGTGCTCAGAAGTTGAATTTTCTTCCATCTTTCAGCCTGCAAAATTGCATTTCTTGTGTTGCCACTTCAGAGTGACAAACAGATACCATTTTACCCAGATCTTATTGTAAAGGGAATTGTAATGCTAATAATAGCATTAATAGTGAGTCATTGTGGCAGCAGCAGCAGCAATTTAAATACTATATTTATTTCATGAAGATGCTGTTATTAAGGTGACAAAATCAGATTATAGCACATCTATCATTTCATTTTGCCATTTATCTGGAAAGAAGCAAATGACTTCTGCTCAGCCCCAGAATGTATCCAGGAAGTCCTAGTTTGTTCCTAGACTGATGATAAAGTGATAGGGTCTCTTGAGTTCCTTTTCCATTTTGTCACTTCAGGCCCTTGAGAATTGTGCTGGCACAGTCTACGGGGCCCGTCCCTGTAGGAGGTCAGAGACTTCAATTCCTGCACGGCAACATTTATAAAAATTACCATTGAGAACACATGGGGGCCCTGGAATTGTCCCAAAACACACAATTATCATGTGATAGGACCCAAGTTCTTCCTTTTTTATTTGTCCTTTTTAGATATACATGGCAGTAGAGTGTATTTTGACATATTATACATACATGAAGTATAATGTATTCTAATTCGGATCCCATTCTTATGTCTGTACACGATTCAGAGTTTTCATTAGTAGTGTATTCATACATGAACATAGGAAAGTTATGTTTGATTCATTCTATCAAGGCCTTCTTAATGTACACCAAGATCTCCTAAATTAGCATCACAGAGACTCAGAGTGGACTCCATAATCAAAGTACATACATTCTTTTGTAAACCTTGTGAGGGATGCTTGGTTAGCTAGCTCAACATGCAACCAAGCCTCCTTGTGGTTGGAAAGATTGGAGTTCTAAAATGATCTTTCCAAGACCCTGTAGAGCTGGTATTCTCTATGTGAGTCATATTCTGCCAAGCACATTCAATTTAGTGAGAAGTAGAAGGCAGAAATGAGGCGGAGGCTATATTCCTGGTAATGTTTTGCTCAACTTTTCCCACAGCAATGTTCCAGGGCCTGTTCTCAGCTTCCTGGGTGTTGAGGAAGAAGCAGAGGCCATGTTTTGATTGCAGCTTCCTGAGCACATGAACACAGTTGCAAAGCTGCACCCTTGAACTCATGGCTCTAGTAGCAGTCTCAGGAAGAATAATTGCCCAGGGTGTCAGATCCATACTGTTCTTGGATCCTTAGAGCAGCCCAGGCCTTTAATACTGCACCAACAAGGGCAGATGTAAAAGTGGCCTCCCTCAGGGTGTAACTCTCCAGTGTCCCCTCAGTTGTAACCAGTGAGGCAAATGGACCAGGAAACAAAAGTAGAGCCATGGAGGGCGGTGCATGGGAAACGCCAGGCTTTAACCAGGGACGTTGATTCAGAGCCAGGACCCAAGTTTTCACTATTCCCACCTAGCAGCAATTCATCATTCTCATTAAGAGTTGACCACCACATGCTTCCCAGTCTTCTCTTTTATACATCAAAATATGTATTGAAGTTACTCTGTTTTAGTTCTCCATTGTATTTTGGGCATGGGGAGGCACGAGCACTTTTCTGTTCATGTTATGAGCCAGCAAACTAAATGACCCACTTCTAGCCTTGCTGGTAGGACTGCATATCACAAGGAAACCTTCCACTTTGAACTGTAGTAACTGGAAGTACGTTGGAATTGCCACCTTTAGGGAAGGAGAAAACATGTCCCATGTGAAGGAAAAAGGGTGTGCACGTTTAGAAGCCAAAAGGAGAGAACTGTGGAAGAGATGAATTTCCCTCTAAAATCTATTTTTTCCCCTTAATGATAGAACTCCCAAGTTCTATGGGCCATATGACAATTACAAGGCAAAATTATATTGTTGTCTTACTTGTATCTTTGGGTTGCTTGGCTATAAAAACTTGTACTTCTTGACATATTATACATACTTGTACTTCTGTTTCACTATACTAATTCATCAGCAAAGAAGACAGTTAATGACTAGCTGAACCTAGGGCAAACTGTGGCCAAACTAGAAATAGAAATTAGAAGCATGTGTGATAATTCCCAGTTGTTACTATTACAATCCCTGGAATCTTGCATTTCCGTGACATCTGCAGTGATCCCTAAGGCATCTTTATTTCCATCTCCTTGTCTCTCTTTTCAGATTCTGGTGTCCCGATGATCTTCACATTGTCCCCTTCTCTAAATCCATCAATATAAATGGGAAGACAACTCATGTGTCTGAATATTTTCCCCATGCCTGACACTTTTCCAAGCACTTTATATTATGTGAGATATACAGGATCAAAAATCCCTAATTTTCAGATGAGAAAAGTGAAGTTCAGAGATATTTATTAACTCCACCTGCATGCACTTATCTAGTAACTAGTGGAATCTAACTGAAAACCAGTTCTTCAGAGTTTAAAACTAAGAGGTTGTGTACACCTATACTCAGCCCTGTGAGTGTAATTCCAGGTGTCACTGGGTTGGCTAGAAAAGTGAGTTTCCTGTTTGTGTTCTGTGTGGATCCCCTGAGTCGTGCCCCATAAATATTCACATGCCTCAGGGAGCATATTAACTTTCCCTTTCCTAGAGAAAGTGTCCAGCCTGGGCACTGACCTCAGCCCTGGAGGGGCCAGGTACAGAAGAGCCATATGTGTGTTCAGTGTGGCCAACTGACTCAGGGCCTGGGGAGGAGGATGGAAAGAGTTACCTTCATGAATGACAATGAGGTATGGTAGTTATCTTCAAACTACATTTTGCTCCACAACCTAAGAAGATTTTATAAATGTATGTATCCTTTACACATTTTAAATCTGATTCCAGAAGTACTTGTCATTATGCTTTAAATACTTGCAATGATGTAGTTTCCAATGTGCATTAAATATAGATGCATCCATTATAAGTCACATTGCTCTTTGAAAGTAGTCAATGGAATCTAAATATCCTAACAGTTCAATACCCATAAATGTCTATTTTTAAAAGATGTGAACAAGAAGCTCCTTTTAGCATTCAGAAATGTTACTTTGTCCCTTGCTAACTCTGTTTCCCTGCCTCTACATAAATTTAGTCAAATGTAATAGTGTTCGATACTTGAAAATCTTTCGTAGATCATATAAATATTTTTTATCTGCAAACCAATTGTGTATATACATTGAAGATTTTTTACTTTTATGTTCCCAGAATATTATAATCATTCACATGTGCTGTCATTTCCAATACACAGCTGTTCAAACCAACATCAGTAGGATGACACTTTTGAATATTATTCAACATAAAAGAAATTTGTTGTTGGAAGTGCATCTCTTTATAAGATGAGTGATGCTTTGTTTTTAAGATGATTTCATTCATACATTCATGAATATTATTTATCAAAAATAAGAGAAAGATTTGGTATCATTTCCCCCATTTTTCATTATATAATATAAAGACTAAGAAAATCTTATTTATATAATAAGTATAGGGGATAGAAAAAGTTTTACTGAAACATAATCACTCAATTCTTTGAACTCCTTCTAAATTTTATGTCAAAAATTACCTAGTGATTTGTCATAACATTATTTTTCATGTTCTATCAAATGACAACTTGATTAGGCCTGTCTTCAGTTTTGTTGGAAGAAAAGAACTGGAAACCACCTGGCTTACAAAAACATTTTTTTGGTTGTTGTTCAGTTATTAGGACTTTCACCAAAAAAGCTATGCCAAGATTTATCAAATAACTATTAATTATACATGTTACTTTTGACCAAGAAATACTTTCTAAAGATATAGTCAGAGGTGTTGGGAAAACAAGAATCTTTATTTTAATGTACCTTAGCTAATTTATAATTCTGAATACAATTATTTTTATAGTATCACTTGCTTTTAATACACTTTTTGTTAAAACTTTGATCAGCTAAGACAACAAGATTTGGCTTGCTGAATCTGTGAAAAATGTTTGCTGTCTAACCCAATTGGCAAAAGCTGTCTTATCAGATTTAATTCTTCAGAAAAACTCTGACTTCAACTTCCAGCTCAAGGAAATAACATAGATTTAAAGGAACATCATAAAAACCATTAAAAAAATAGGTTGTGAAGAACATCTTATAAAATAAATGGCCAAAAGTTAGCCAAGTTAAGATTAAAATTACATAGAGGTAATAGAATTATTTTTCCCATTTTTATAATAAATTATAGAAAACAATGCTGCTTCTTATACCCAATCAGTAATTACATGATAAAGTATGACATTTTAGCTGGGTAGAGGGCTGTCTCTCACTTTAAAGTGGGAGAAGGAATTTGGGAAAGTGAACGTCACAATCAACAACCTTCACCAACATGCTCACCCCCCAGCAGATCAATTTCAAGTAAGAGTGTGTATGGGGTTTGAGAATCTAGAAATTTATTTCCTTGAAACCATCTGTGCTCATATGATCCTTGACAAGTCTTTAGGTACCCTCAGAGTACTCCAATATGAAGACCACTGCTCTTAAAAACCAAATACCTGACACTTGAAGGAATAAGACATGTGATCAATAACAATTATGTTGAGAATGGCCAACTGCCATTTGTAAGTCAAGGATTTCCAAAATTCTCATCAGTAATGCTTCTTTGACTAAACATCTCAACTGGATGACTCACAGTCACCTCAAACATAACACATCTATAAATGAATTTACTGTCTGTCCACTTAGGCCTCTACTCATCTTGTATTTCTTGTATTAGAGAATGAAACTAATATCCACCTTATCAGCTATAGAAAAAACCTTCACCCACCAAACCACTATTTAGTTCAGAGAGGCAGTCTACTCAGGTTAACAGCTTCCTTGCAAATATATGTAAATTATATATTTTGAAAATATATTTTTACATATTTTAATATATTATATATTAATTATATATTTTAGATATTCATTATTTTTAAAAAATAATAAAACAAGCAAATGAATGAATAAGACACACGTATAAAAAATTAGCCAACAACTAGGAGTAACTGGACAATTTTGTTGAATGCATGAATGACATGGATGGAACATTTGGGAAAGCCCTTTTCAAAAGGGCAGCCTCAACCTTTTGTCCTTCACCATTCTCCTTCATCTGGTCTGGACCACAGATGCGATGCTGGAAGGAGCACCAGCTTCCTGCAGTAACAAGAGAGCAGGTATACGGATGAAAGGCTGTATTGCACAGGTCTGGGCAGAACACAGGAAGGAGCTTCCCGAATCTGCAACTTTTCTAGCCAGGCACAATCCTGATGTCAAACCAACTGGGAAACCTGGATGATTCTGCACGGCTCCTTCTCCCTTACGGCCCACATCCGCCTGATTCCTAAGCCCTGATCATCTTATCTCCCTAACGTCTTTCCAATCACTCTACTCTCTTGGACTCTCCAGTCACTGTCTTAGTTGGGACTCCTTTTTGTTTGTTTTTCTATTTCTCTGATGGCAAGGTTTCCTTATTAGTCTCAACTTTCCCCAAAGCTTGAAATGACTTCTAGAAAAGCCTACAGAATGAAGCACCAGCTTTGCACCAGCTTTGTATCTGACTCGTGTTTGCCTTTGGCTTGCTAGACTTTCTGCTCATGCTTCTCCCACACTGCCCTCCAACTGAGCTACACTATGTTGTAGGTCCTTTGTTTGGGGACCTTTTCTTACTCTCCTCTGTCCCCTGAAATTGCTTTTATCTTTCACTTGGTCATGGCAAACACTACTCTTCCTGCAACCCTCAAGTTTCATCATTCTGGTTGATGTTCCTAATTCTACGTCTCCCCTGCTTAAACACAGAAAGAAAGAAAACTGGGGGATTAATAAAATGATTTGATTATTATTTTTTTACTTTCTGAGAAATGGGGACTTAAAATAGATTGCTACACCTGTGGCTATAAATGGCAGTTGGTCCCTCTCAGTATAACAAAACTTGTTACTGACTACATACCTGACTCCTGCAGGTATCCAAGCAAGTCAGGTATTTGGTTTTTAAGAGCAGTGGTCTTCTCTCTCCCTTTCCCTCCCACCTCTCGTCCCTGTTTAATGGTGATCTTCTTCTCATGCTCTTCCTCCCTGCTCTGTTCTTAGTTGCCCTCCTTATATCAGAGAAGATATTTGGCATTTGTTAGGGGTTGGCTAGCTTCACTTAGCATAATCTGCTCTAATGCCATCCATTTCCCTGCAAATGCCATGATTTTGTCATTTTTTAGTGCTGAGTAATACTCCATTGTGTATAAATGCCACATTTTTTTTTTATCCATTCATCTATTGAAGGGCATCTAGGTTGGTTCCACAGTCTAGCTATTGTGAATTGTGCTGCTATGAACATCGATGTAGCTGTATCCCTATAGTATGCTCTTTTAAGGTCTTTAGGGAATAGTCCAAGAAGGGGAATAGCTGGGTCAAATGGTGGTTCCATTCCCAGCTTTCCAAGGAATCTCCATACTGCTTTCCAAATTGGCCGCACCAATTTGCATTCCCACCAGCAANATTTCCCCCATTTTTCATTATATAATATAAAGACTAAGAAAATCTTATTTATATAATAAGTATAGGGGATAGAAAAAGTTTTACTGAAACATAATCACTCAATTCTTTGAACTCCTTCTAAATTTTATGTCAAAAATTACCTAGTGATTTGTCATAACATTATTTTTCATGTTCTATCAAATGACAACTTGATTAGGCCTGTCTTCAGTTTTGTTGGAAGAAAAGAACTGGAAACCACCTGGCTTACAAAAACATTTTTTTGGTTGTTGTTCAGTTATTAGGACTCTGTCTGAAGTGTGAGGGGTAAAAATTTGTTCCCAGGATGTAGGCTCCCTATTTACCTCTCTTATTGTTTCTCTTGCTGAGAAAAAAACTTGGAAATGGAAGGAGACCCTCATTGTTATACAAAATTACATATAAGAGGATGTGAGGGGAAAGGGAAAAAAAACACAAGAGAGAGAAATAAATTACAGTAGATGGGATAGAGAGAGAAGATGGGAGGGGAGGGGAAGGGAGGGGGGATAGTAGAGGATAGGAAAGGCAGCAGAATACAACAGACACTAGTATGGCAGTATGTAAAAACGTGGATGTGTAACCGATGTGATTCTGCAATCTGTATACGGGGTAAAAATGGGAGTTCATAACCCACTTGAATCAAATGTATGAAATATGATATGTCAAGAGCCTTGTAATGTTTTGAACAACTAATAATAAAAAAAAGAGCAGTGGTCTTCACACTGGAGTCCTCTGAGGATACCTGAAAACTTGCCAAGGATCATATGAGCACAGATGGTTTCAAGGAAATCTATTTCTAGGTTCTCAAATCCTATACACACTCTTACTTGAAATTGATCTGCCCAACAACTGGTGAGTATTTTGATGAAGGTTGTTGATTGTGATGTTCACTTTCCCAAATTCCTTCTCCCACTTTAAGGTGAAAAACAGACCTCCACCCAGCCGAAATATCTTAATCTGGTTTATTATTATGTAATTACAGATATAATCACTTAATATGTAAAAATTTTTAAACTTATTAATTTTATGAGTTTATATCACTTTACATGTATTAATTTTAAGCCAAACTATATGTTAAATTAATCCCATTACAGTTGACACAGTAGCTTGTGGATTCCATAGCCTTGTTTGTGAAAAATAAAATCACATCAAAAATTTAAATTATAGAATTTAATAGTACATACAACAGAACAGTTTGGATCACACTGAGATTTTATCTCACATCAGTTGGAACGGCATTTATCAAGAATACAAATAATGCCTGGGAGTGGTGCACACGCCTGAATCCCAGTGACTTGGGAGGCTGAGGTAGGAGGATCAAGAGTTCAAAGCCAGCCTCAGCAACAACAAGGGGCTGAGTAACTTAGTGACAACCTGTCTCTAAATAAAATACAAAATAGGGCTGGGGATGTGGCTCAGTGGTTGAGTGCCCCTGAATTCAATCCCTAGTTCCAAAAAAATAAATTAAAAAGAATACAAATAATAATAAGTGCTGGAGAAGATGTGGAGAAAAAGTAATAACTTTATACTTGTTGGTAGAATTGTAAATTAGTACACTACTATGGAAATCACTATGGATGTTCCTCAAAAGATTATATCACTCCTCACTATTTATCCTGAATGATTAGAGTCATCATACTACAATGATATATCCATATCCTTGTTTATAGCAGAACAATTCCCAATAGCCAAACTGTAAGGGTCCAGCGAACGTCGGAGGAAGAGACCACCAAGAGACTGGCTTATGCAACAGCAAAAGGGGTTTATTGAGGATCCAATCCAGTGCGCTGGGGCTCCAGGCTCACTCAACAAGGGAGAGCGGCCCAGAGCCCCGAGCAGGGGTTGAGCAGTGCTTAAGTACACTTTTGGGGGAGGGCGGGGACTTTACATACATCACAGTCTCCTTTAACAAATCATCATACACCGTGGGAAAATCAAACAACAATTCTTAGACATGATTAGTACGTTCATTGGCGGGAACAGGTCGGGTGGGGGTGATAGGTCAGTTCTAAATCAGGGTACACATTCAAACTGATTGGTTTAGGCCCTGCGATGCCTACGTGCCAAGCCACAAAGGGTCCTAGGTTATTAAACAACCAGATGGTCAGGGGGAATATTTACTGGGCAGTTCCGGGTATTGTCCTAACAGCTACAGGAATTTCAGGTTTTAGGTGTAGCATAGGAACTTAACAATACCTGGTCCTTTACTTTTTAACTCAGGCCTTGCAGCTTAGAAACTTTACAACACCCAGTCTTTTACACTTTAACTTCAATTTCTTTTACCCTTACAAAACTATGGAACCAGTCTAGGTATCCATCAACCAATGAATAGATAAATAAATTGTGGTATGTATACACAATGGATTATTACTCAGCCATAAAGAAGAATGAAATTATGCCATCTATAGGAAAATGAAAAGAACTAGAGACCATTATGTCTAGTGAAATAAGCCATCTTCAGAAGGTCAAGGGTTGTATATTTTCTCTCATATGTGGAAGCTAGAGAGGAAAAAGGGATGTAAGGTTGAGTGGGGGGGGGGATTTCATGAAAATCTAAGGGAAATCAGTAAAGGAAAGAGACTAGGGGAGGGAAGAGAAGAGGGAGAAGACAGGGAAAGGGAAATGCTAGGGAGTGATATTAGCCACATTATCCTTTTCCATTGTGTGATTATATAAATATGTAACAGCAAATCCCATCATTATGTACAACCTAATGCATCAATAAAAAATGTGGAAAGAAAAAAAAAGAGCACAGTTTGAAAACCTTAAACCAAAAATGATAATAAGCTTGCTCACAGCAGTTACCACACCATTTATAAAGCATAGAGGAGGAAGTATTTTGACCTTTTCGTGTTTGGTGTTAGATATGAACATTCTCTTGGGGGCAAGCAGAACTGGATAAGCTTCTTTCTCTAATAGCTTATTGGTTTAGTTTTATCGTGTTGTGCCACCAAAGGCATGAAGCTTGTGTTTTGTGTTTCATTTATGATTAAATATAGCATTGGGGGAAAATTGGGGTGACTTAATTTTTGGCTGTGTGGCTGTAGGCAGATGGCCTTGGGCTATATTGCAACTGCAGCCTCCGTTTTTATGACTCTTAACAGCTGAAATTAACATTCTCATAGAAGCTAGTGGTAAAATGGAATCAGCTCAGTGATTTCTAAAAATTGCCGGTTAAACTAGCATTATTATTTTGTATCTTGTATTTTGTATGTCTATTCTTTCTCATTGTGAATGGTGTTTGGGTGGTTACCTGTCTGACTAATTGGCTTTATGCAGGGGCTGATCACACGTCTTCAGTATGTCAGCATTTAGTAAACACTTGGGGATAATTGCATACTAACAATGTCAATTATTCATTTAATCATCATAATACAGACACCATCATGCTTTATGTGTTGATTATGTACTCAGTGCTGAGAAGAGATAATGATGCCCAGATATTTGTTTGATTATATTAAAATAAACACTGGGTTTGAAACATCTGTCCAGTCTTTTTTTCCCCTATAGTACACAGTGATCAGCAACTATTTTTAAAGGCCCTTTCTAAAATTCCTAAAAACTCAGGTTTGACATATCGGTCAAAAAGAAGGCTGGACTTGAGAACCTACTTCCTTAACTTTATTGGACATTTATTTGTAATTATTTTATAATTTACTTATTTAAACATATCTGCAAAGAGTGACAGTGCACAATATTCTAGGGACGCCATATAGAATATCTAGAGAAAATGAAGGCCTTTGCCCCTCAGCACAAGTACTATGAATCGGTGTCCAGTTGAGTTGGTAAGAAAGGGCTGTCCTCTCCTAGGCTAGGCAGAACTTTCCTTTTCTCATTCTTTGCAAAGATGGCCGTGACTCAGTGTCCTCTTTGCCTCACCCCTCACTGTTTGCAATAAGATAAGAAGAGTTGAGAAGAGAAAAGAAAAGACAGAGAAAGAGAAAAGGAAGGAAGGAGAGGGGAAGACAGGCAGTCAGATGAAGAGGAAAGAATGATAGTGACTTCCAGGGACTTCTTCCAGCTACTGTGGAAAGAGGCAGCCTGGATCTCTTGGGGCAGGGAGACCATGTTGGCTGCATCTTCTTGGCTGGCAGGTAGAGAGAAATAAAGGCCTTAAAGTCCAAGTGGCAGATACTGGATCTGTCAAGTGACTGCTGTAAGTTCTCTGGGACAAAGGTTATAATCCAAATGCTTATAGGGCCATGCTGATGACATACAAGGTGGCCAGCCAGGTAGTGGCTCTGGTGACCTGGAAAGCCCACACCAAGTATGTGTAGTGCATGTATGTAAATGAATGAATTATAGTCATGGGTTCCTTAACAACAAAGATACCATTACTTTTCTCCCACCAATATCTACCATGTCATAACCTTGACCTAATATTACCAGATCTTCTGTTTTGTTCTACTTTGTCCAGAAATTTGTGGGGTTTTTTTGTTTTTGAGAAATCTTCTGATTTTTAGATGTCAAGACTAATTCTTATTGTTGTTAAGCCTATGGCTCAAAGTGCAATAGTTTTGATGGGCCTGATGTAATCCATAGGTCAGTTACAGTTTTTCTTCTCTTCATTGGTCATTGTCATGTAACTGTGGTAATTCAATTCTATCATTCAGTTTTGATATTTTCAGGAAATCTGAGAAAGAGAAATAGGGAATCAGGAAATTAATAACCTAAATAAATTGTTTAAAATGCACAAATAGAGATAGTAGATTTGGGGGGCACCAGGGAACATAGTAACTGCCATTTATGACATTATTTGGAAAGGAAAATGAAAACAGGTTTTAAGTTGTAATAACAACACTGGAAAGAAACAAGCTTTTGGAACTCAAGTCCTTCATTGATTGAAGAATCCCATTATATTTTGATAAGAGAGTGTTTTCTATTAGATATGGTCTAACGAGATTTTGAAGAATTCCTGAGGACTTAACTAGCTATCTGATGTTCCTGAAAACATAAATATCTAATCTTCTTTGTAACTAAGATACTTCAGTCAAGATTAGTCTCATTGCTTGTGGCCCATGAAACACCAAATTATAAGATCATATGTCACAGGATATAAGTATCTTCCAAAACATTGATGTGTTCTGGCTAAGTATATTGTCAAGATCATTGTAGCTGAGTACAATGTTATCTTAATTCTAAGTAGGATTTATAGATACTGTTATGGCTAATTTCATGCATTAACTTAACTAGGCCATGGTACCCAAACAGTAGTTTTTATGTGACTATAAAGGTGTTTTCTGATATGATTAACATTTATAATCATTAGGTTTTAAGTATAGATTACCCTACAGAATGTGCATGGTCCCCATCCAGTTGAAGGCCACAAGAGCAAAAAGTGAGGTTTCCCAGAGAAGAAAGAATTTTGCCTCGAGATGATTTACCTGAGTTTCCAGCCTGTGTAGTTGTTTTATAAATTATATCTCTGTGTGTTTATATTTATATAAATACATGTGTGTGTGCACACATGCACATATTCTATTGGTTCTGTTTCTCTGGAGTACCCTAAGATGCCCATCTATGAGTTTAGAATACATCCTTCTTCTGATCAGTCTCTCCCACCCATTCATCAGTTCTACTCTAAAGCATAATTTCTTTAGTGTAAGGCTTTCATCTCTGATAAAATAAGAACAGGATAAAGCTAATAATACAGCAACTGGTTTCATATTGCATTACAAATTCTCATTCTACCATTGGCTTTGTCTCAGTCCTCAGAGAAATAAATATAAAGGAGTAAATATTTATTCAGCAGTTTTTAGAATCCATTCAGTGAACTTTTGAAGTCGGCATTATTTTTTATTACCTGTTTTTAGAAAAAAAATCTCTAGTGTATAGATCATATATACACAGCTTGATAAATTTCACAATCCAACCACACTGTAATCAGCACCTAGATGAAGAAACAGAACAGGACCATTACCCCAAAAGCGTCCACAAGTATTGAGTATATGTATACTTAAACATGTATGTTCATATGTATATGAATGTATGTACAGTCACAAGTTGCTGAACAACAAGGATACTTTCTATTAAATTCATCATTAGGTGATTTTGTCATCATGTAAACATCAGAGAGTGCATTTACACAAACAGATATGATGTCACTAGGCAATATACATAATTTATGCAGTGCCGCTTGATTGAAAATTCATTATATGGGACACGACAGGATGCATACACATATACACATATGTTCATGTATAACCACTACTCAGATACAGAGACTGTAAAATATTTCCAGCACCCAATATGGCTCCCCTTGACTCTTGTCCAGTCATTACCTCATCTCAAAGTTAACTATGATTCTGATTTTTTTTCTTTTGTTCTTGGAGCTAGAGATTGAACCCAGAGCCTTGTGCATGCTAGGCAAGCACTCAACCACAGAGTTGTATCCCCAGGCTGTGATTCCTACTTTTTAGCAGCAAAAATTAGTCTTGCTGTTTTTACGTTCTCTATAAATAGAATCATACAATGTGTGCCCTGGGAGACAGCTTCATTCCTTCAGCTTTGTCTTTGTAAGATTCATCCCCATTGTTAACACAAACTTCAGCTCATTAATCTGAGGCTCAGCGACATTTTTTTTATTCTTTTTAGTTATACATGATGATAGATTTTATTTTGACACATCATATATACCATGGAGTATAACTTCCTGTATTTGTGGTTGTACATGATGTGGAGTTACACTGGTAGTATATTCATATATGAACACAGGAAAGTGATGTCCGATTTATTCTACTGTCTTTCCTATTCCCACCCCCCTCTATCTTCCCCCACATCACCCTATCCAATCTGGTGAACCTCCCCTTCTACTTCCTGTTCCTGTCTATTGTGAGTCAGCATCACATATCAGAGAGAACATTTTTGATATGGGGGAATTTTGGCTTATTTCACTTAGCATGATAGTCTCGAGTTCCATCCATTTACCAGCAAATGCCTTAATTTCATTCTTGTTTATGGCTGAGAAATATTCCATTGTGTATATGTACCACATTTTCTTTATTCATTCATCTAGTGAAGGGCACCGAAGTTGGTTCCATAGCTTAGCTATTGTGAATTGGAGGTTCAGACATTTTAAACCATCACCTAAATCATAAAAAATACTTGACCAAGATTACACAGCTATAGTAAACAGCAGAGCTATAAATCCAAACATGGAGAGTCTCATTCCAAAGCTCAAGCTTTTTTGCTGCTGTACCAATTTTTCCCAAAGCAGTATATGTAAACTAATTTTAGGTAGTGTGTGGGTGAGGATTAACAGTCATGCTTTCATTTAATGTGTACTATTAAAAAAAAATAGCTATCACCTTAAGTCCATATAGAAGCTCCTTTAAAAAAAAAATACAATTCAAAAGCTAAGCATATGCCTGCTCTGTGACTCAGTAATCAATTCCTATATTCATATATTCACTAAAAAAAATGCTTAAGTATAAGTTTTATTCATAATGGTCAAACTACAAACTACCTAAATATACATCAACAATAGGCTTGATAAATACATGCGGAACAGTCATATAATGGAACTCTATACACTAATAAAAAAGAACAAACTATTTATTATTGTTTGGATGTGAGGTGTCCCCCAAAAGCTCATGTGTGAGACAATGCAAGAAGGTTTACAGTAAGTGATTGGTTATGAGAGCTTTCCAATCAGCAAATTAATTCCCTGATTGGTTAAATATGTGGTAAGTGAAGGTGAGTAAGGTGTGGCTGGAGGAGGTGGGTCATAGGGGGCATGGCTTTGGGGCATATATTTTGTATCTGGTGAGTGGAGTTTCTCTCTCTGCCTTCTGATTCTCATGTCAACCGCTTCCCTCTTCCACAGTCTTCCACCAAGATGCTCTGCCTCACTTTGAGTCCTGAGGAATGGAGCTGGCTTTTATGGATTGAGACCTCTGAAATCATGAGCCTCCAAATAAACTTTTCCTCCTTTACAATTGTTCTTGTAAAGTGTTTTAGTCACAGCAGAGAAAAAGCTGACAAAACACTATTGCTATGTACAACAGCATGAATGAATCTCTGAGATTGTGATGGGCAAATACAGCATACACAAAAGATTATGTGGCTGTATGATTCTACTTTTATGAAGTTCAAGAGAGGTAAAATTAATGCATGGTGATAGATGCCAGAATGGTGGTTGCTGGAGGAATGAGCGATCACTGAAAAGAAACAGGAAGGAACATTCTGGAGTCAAGATGTTTTATATAGATAAGGGTGGTAGGAACGTGAGTGTGCGGGTTGTAAAAAATTCATGGAGCTGTATACATAAGACTTGTGCACTCTATCATATATTCTAGAAAAATCATTACAAATTGAGATAAGTTCATCTTCATTAAAAATGAATTTATTTAGTTAAATTCCTATATTAAGAATGCCAGTGTTCTCTTTCCAAATGCATTCTATGAGGCTAGGATCATCCTGATACCAAAACTATACAAAGACACATCAAGAAAAGAAAACTTCAGACCAATATCTCTGATTGACATAGACACAAAAATTCTCAATAAAGTTCTGAAAAATCACATGCAAACATATTAAAAAGATAATGTACTATGATCAAGTAGGGGTTCATCCCAGAGATGCAAGGTTGGTTCAACATATGGAAATCAATAAAAGTAGTATATCATATCAATAGACTTAAAGACAAGAATCATATGATTATCTCAATTGATGCAAAAAAAAGCATTTGACAAAATACAGCATCTCTTCATGTTCAAAACACCAGAAAAACTAGGGATAGTAGTGCCGCAGTCTGGCTGGGCACAAATCAAGAGCCACTTAAGCAGGAACAAACTTTATTGAACTCACTCGAACGCCACCCACTCGGCCCTTCCAGGAACACCACACACCAACCGGAACTCCCTACACCGGAACTTCACCAACCAACGCGATCTCTCCGGGAATCCCCGCGAGAGCTCAACCAGAACTCCACGAGAACTCAAAAGTAGTGGGCGCCTGAGACAGCAGGAGCCGCCTTATTGCCAGACAGCAGGGGTCTAATATACAACTGAATACACAGCCTGTTTCAATCCAGCATCATCCAGTCACAGCAATTATACACAGCTTAACTTAATTATCATCATCTTAATGGCTGGGTTACATCTCAACCATTACTTCTGGCAAAATGCCAGGGGCCATTCTGACTGGCTGTGGCTCTCAACATAGTAGGAACATACTTCAACATTATAAAAGCTATCTATGATAAGTCCAAGGCCATCATCATTCTAAATGGAGAAAAATTGAAAGCATTCCCTCTAAAAACGGAAGCAAGACAGGGATGCCCTTTCCCCACTTATATTCAACACAGTCCTTGAAATTATAACCAGAGCAAGCAGACAGATGAAAGAAAGTAAAAGGATACTGAAAGAAGAAATCAAACTATCACTATTTGCTGATGACATGATTCTATATTTAAAAGATGAAAAAAATTCCACCAGAAAACTTCTAGAACTAATAAGTGAATTCAGCAAAGTAGCAGCATATAAAATCAATATCCATAAATCAAATACATTTCTATACATAAATTATGAATCCACTACAAGAGAAATTAGAAAACTACCCCATTCACAATAGCCTCAAAAATAATAAAAGACTGTGGAATCAATCTAACAAAGGAGGTGAAAGCCCTCTACAATGAAAACTACAGAACACTAAAAAAAGAAATTGAAGAAGACCTTAGAAGATGGAAAGCTCTCCCATGCTCTTGGATAGGTAGAATTAATATTGTCAAAATGGCCATTTTACCAAAAGTGTTATACAGATTTAAAGTAATTCTTATTAAAATCCCAATGACATTCTTCATAGAACTAGAAAAAGCAACCATGAAATTCATTTGGCAAAAGAAGAGACCCAGAATAGCTAAAACAATCCTTAGAAAGAAAAGTAAAGCAAGAAGCATCACAATACCAGACCTTAAACTATACTGCAGAGCAACAGTAACAAAAATAGCAGGGTATGGGCACCAAAATAGACATGTAGACCAATGGTAAAAAATAGAAGACACAGAGACAAACTTACATAAATACAATTATCTCATACTAGACAAAGGTGCCAGAAATATACATTGGAGAAAAGATAGCCTATTCAATAAATGGTGCTGAGAAAACTGGAAATCCATATGTAGAAAAATGAAATTAAACCCCTATCTCTTACCCACACAAAAATCAATTCAAAGTAGATCAAAGATCCACTAGAATAGAGACCCTATGCCTAATAGAAGAAAAAGTAGGCCCAAATCTTCATCATGTCAATTTAGGACCAGACTTCTTAATAAGACTCCTAAAGTGCAATAAGTAAAACCAAAAATTAGTAAATGGGATGGATTCAAACTAAAAAGTTTCTTTTCAGCAAAGGAAATAATCAATAATGTAAAGAGAGAGCCTACAAGGACTCCAAGATGGCCGCGAATAGAGTGCATCACACCCCGTGTACCACGCCACTGCGCAGGTGAATAACGAGTTAGAACGACAAAAAACTATCTTGTTAGGAACGTACAGCAAAATGGGGGTGCACCGAAACCTAGAGGAAGGATTTCCAGCACCGAGGTCCGGTAATTGAGTCTCAAACACGAGCCAACTGTGCGACCGGAGATCCGGGCTGACTGATCCGCGCGGCCCGCCCTGCGGCTACAGACGGTGGGGCGCCGCCGAGAAGCGACCAGCAAGCAGGGAGAAACGTTGCTGCGGATTCTGTGGAATCCTGCCGGCTGAGCCCTCACTGAGCCCCAGGCTGAGTTCGGGATTTCAGACGGGGAAGGAAGCAGTACAGTTCTATCCCCACCAACGGAAACTCCACCAAGGAAACCAGCGGCCACCATCTTGGAGAGCTGAAGTAACCACCGCCACTCTCCGACAGATTGCAACAATAAAACAGGTG
>NW_025999842.1:54975566-55015292 GCF_001458135.2 Marmota marmota marmota | reverse complement strand
AAAAAAAAAAAAAAAAAAAAAAAAAAAAAATATATATATATATATATATATATATATATATATATATATATTTAGTTATAGATGGACACAATGCCTTTACTTACTTATTTTTGTGTGGTGCTAGGCATTTAAAAAAAAAACAAAAAACAGAGGACACAACTCTGAACAAAACTGACCCCAAAAGCCTGATGGTGCTGAGGATCGAACCCAATACCTCACATGTGCCAGGCAAGTGCTCTACCACTGAGCCACAACCCTAGCCCCTAGAAGTGAACTTAATACTTTTACTATAACCTAAGAATTTCCCAGTAAATTTTGACACTTTAAGACATTGTTCTTAATGTCACCAACATACAAGAAGTAACTGGTGTTAAATGTTTTATCTATTCACTTGAAAATGTTTGGACCATAATATAAATTGACCATTGTCCATTCATTTATTATCATCATCATCATCATCATCATCATCATCATCATCATTGGCACTAGGGATTGCACACAGGGGTGCTTAACCACTGAGCCACATCCCCAGTCCTTTTGATTTTTTATTTTGAGACAGGGTCTTGCTAAGTTGCTTAGGGCCTCCCTAAGTTTTTGAGGCTGGTTTTGAACTTGAAGTTCTTCCTTAGTCTTCCAAGAGGCTGGGATTACAAATGTGTGCCACTGTGTCTGGTCCATAGTCCATTTAAATATAGAAAATGACCCCAAGCACCAACAAGTTTCATTTTTCAATATGAGAAAAAATAGAATATCATTCTATAAGAAAACACTATAGATTTTATTATACTTCTATTCTAGCAATAGAGTATGGATTATTCAAATCTCAAAGTCTTATTTAGGAGAGATTATAGGCCCAAAATACAATTGCTATAAATATGTATCACTATTTGCAAATGTTCTAATCACACAACCACCCAATTTTAAATAATGAAGCTAAATGTACTGTCATTAAATAACCAGAATGGTAGCCACTGAAAACCATGACCAGTTCCAGAAGGCTGATAATAAACTATTAACTGATAATAAACTGTTAGCGAGTATCCTTTCAAAAAAAAATGTGGGGATTTCAATCATTATCACACAGTAGAAGCTCTACAATATATAAGTGATACTGAGTACCAATCAGATTTGTTAGCAGAGCACTGAATCAGGTTCTTCGTCAACTCCAAAAGAACATCAATTTTATTTGATAAATAACTAAGTTTAGCACCCCTTATCTTTCTAACTAGGTTACTAGCAAGCATCTCTTTGCCCGATGTGAAATTCAACAAAGAAATGACTGGCAAGTTTGATCAGTTTTGTGCCCCCTGCATTATAAATAATACAAAACAACAGGACACTTTAAAATGGACTATATTTTGAAAAGCATAATACTTCCTAAAATATGCAAACAAACTGTTCCTTTAGGCCATTTGCTGTCTCATCCCTCCTTTGGTAGCCTCTGTACCCCATACCCACTGCATATAAGATCCCCTTTCTTAATTCCACTGTCAAGTCTTCTCTTTGTCATTCCCTATCTCACAATACCCTCTCCAAACTTCTACCTTTATCCAAATCTGTCATCCTCACTCTATTCTCTAATTATGTTTGAAATGTTCTACTCAACAGCAGCTTTGTCAGCCAGACCTATCCAGGGTGGAACCCTCTTTCTGACCCAGCTCTCCAGGAAGACAGATGCCATTCTCTCTCCTTCTGAAGCACAAATTCCTCTGGTTCTTTGCTAGGCACATTCAGACTAGATGGATATAGATTTATCCCCAAACTTTTCACTTTGGGAAAAAACTTGCAAAGACTCATTTTTAGTTCTTTAAATATAAAACGTAAGCTGGGCATGGTGGTGCATGTCTGTAATCCCAGAGGCTCAGGAGGAGGCTCACAGTTCAAAGCCAGCCTCAACAACTTAGCAAGACCAAACCTCAAAATAAATAAGTGGGTTGGGGATGTGGCTCAAGGGTTCAGTGCCCCTGGGTTCAATCCCTGGTGCTGAATAAGTAGATAAATATATAATAATACAAAACATATTCTAAAAATTCGGCAACAAAATAAACAGCTTGTTATCTCATGAAATACAGGAGCCAAGTGTTACCTTCCTGTAAGAAAATATTCATTTATCATCCAAACACTGCACAACAAAAGCTACAAAACACTGGCAAAAAAAAAAACTATAGCACATCCCCTAATCAAACAAATGCAATTGCCAATCCATAGTCTCTCATATTACTTAAGGTTGTAAGTAACAATGATGCTCGGAACAGCAACCAAGTTCTTCTGCTAAGTTCATTCATCCATCCATCCATTCATCCATCCATTCAACAGCTATTTATTAAGTACCTGCTGTATGCTGGCACTACTATAGTCATTGAAGACTTGTTAGTGAACGAGACACAAAGTTGGGATAGGATGAACAAAGTTTGGTAAAATTATAGGAGGTAGAGATTTGGTTTTCAGATGAAAATCCACCCAAGGAGAAAGTATTGATTGTAAATTTACCTCTGGATTTAGTCCTATGACTTTCAGTAACCTTTGTTTCTTCCCCTTCCATGCAGTTAGACCTTGACTAGTGATCAGTTCCTGTTTACCATAAATTGTCCTCAAAGCTCAGGTTACTTTCAGAACCTTATGACACAAGTAGTAATGATTGAAATTCCAAAAACAATATCCCTGCCAAGACAAATAAATATAGCAGCAACAAACATTTATTGATCAATTACTGTATTTCAAATATTTAATCCCCACAATAATCCAAAGAGTAATTTTGCCCACTTGAAAGATAATGAGAGGCCAAGACTCAGAGTTATTAGATCTGCCTACCATTCAAGCCAAGGCTCTATTTCCTTGATTTGCTGAATGCCTCCTGGCTATTAAGGGTCAAATTCTGAACTCTGTGGTTGATTCCAACTCCAAAAGCATCTCACCTTTATCATGGGCCTTTTGTGCTAATTCTCCTGACTTCTCTCTGTAGCCAGCTATTGTAAGCTCCTTCTCCACTGATTACAACATCAATAGATGATAAATATTGAATATATGTGCAGTATGTTTACTATTCTAATCAAATAGTGCATTCCTCAAAGTTAATTTGGTACCTATTTAACAAGACACATAATTGTTATTGAATTACATGGCAATTAGAGAAAGCTGTACCAATAAATTCTGTAATCAGTCCCCAAATGATTGTCTAGTGTTCTTTCTTTCTTTCTTTCTTTCTTTCTTTCTTTCTTTCTATTATTTCCTGCTATGTGCTATTTCTTCTCCTTTTCTTCCTATACTTCCTCTTCTGTTTCTTCAGAACACACAGGTTAAATAAAATATGATGAGTTTTGATTGTATTCTCCATTAGCCTAAAGCCTATGTTCCCCGGGGATAAGATCTTTCTGGACTTCTCCTGACCTAACACAACTTGTTCCCCAATCCTCATCTCTGCCTGGATTCCCTGGAGGCTGCAGGATGGAGAGATAGCAGAAGTCAGGTAAATCTCTCCTTGAGAGGGGTACAGATTTATCATATGCTGAAAGTCAATCTTCCAGTGACCTCCACCATAGGTGATAATAAAGTAGAGAGGAAAATGAACTCTGGATACTCTACACTTGCAATTTGCTAGTCTTAAAGCAACAAGAGTAGAGAAACTAATAGAAGGATAAGGAAAAGAAGAGATTTTCTAGTAAATTTGGAAAATAGATTACCTTTTTACTATTCTCTTCCTTCTGAACCTGTTCAGAACTGAAACAAATTCACAAGGTCACAAATTCACTAGGATGAAGAGAGTGTGAGAAGAGTCAATCAATGCCTGATGGAACAACTGGAGGCTGGAAAGCAGATGGCAGAGTAGTGATTGACCTGAGAAAGCTGCCACCTGTGGAAAAGGATACCCACAGGGATTAAGCCAACCCACCTTCATAGAGGCCCAAAGAGTTCAGAACATGGTATATCCAGGGAACCAAGATGGGCAATGGAAATTAGGGGAATTTGTTGCTCATCTGAACACTGAACTGGTGATGAATCCAGACAACTCGCCCTCCTCCCCATGAGACAGTGAGACCAATGTCTCTGAAAACAATGAAGGGATCATGTTTCCATCCCAGAGAACTCCAGGTATATTAGACAGCAAGTGTAACAAGCAAACCTGAAAACTGAGAAGTTTGCTGATTGGACCCATATCTGCTTCCAGAATATCAGTATCTGTGAGATGCTCCCAAGCAAAAACTAAAAAATTAAAAGAAACTGAATGAGGTCAGTGGTAGGGAAAAATCACCTACAATTTTGATGTTTAGGATTTGTGCAATGAAAAGCTTATATACCATCTGATTACCAAGTAGCAAAAATCGTTAGTATATGTTGGCAAAAACTGCCCACCAATATAAAAACCTTATATATTAGTTTTTTGGTGACTCACTCTTAAATTGTCAAATATCTGTATATACTTGAAGAAATACTCCAGAAAAAATATATAAGATAGATACAAATTATTAAAAGGACTTCAGTTAAGAGATAATAAGAAGAAAATATAATGAAACCATAATTAATATCATCAGAGAAATGAGATAAAATGCTGTATCCATGAAATAGGAACAAAATTCTATCCTTTAATAAAAATATGAGAAATCAAAATATAAAAATAGAACTTTTCTTTTTTTTTTTTTTTGCATTGCTGGGGATCAACTTAGGGCCTCATATATGCTCAGCTAGCATACTACAATTCCAGTCCCATAAAAGCAGAATTTTTAAATACTAACAAATCAAATTAAATCACTTAGAAAAGAGAAATAAAGGAGACAAAAGGGAAAAAATTAAACTAGAATATTTAGACATGCCACTATCCAACTAATAGGAACTCCAGAAAAAAATCAAATAAAACAGAACAAATCAAATAAAACAGAAATAGATATAGAAGAGAAGTTATAAAAGAAACAATAAAAGAAAACATCCCTAAGTGAAAAAAATGTAAGTTTCCAAACTGAGTCAATGCAGTACTCAAAATAACAGATAAAAAATTCTCCATAACAAGGTATATACAATGTGGCAAAACTTTAGATCACTAGTGATAGAAAGATCATGAGAGTTTACACAATTTAGAAAAAAGTCATATAAACATGGCAAGGGATTAAAGGTTGTCTGACTTCTCAACAGCAGCACTGGAAGCTCTCTGACAATGGATAAATCTCACAATGCTACTTTTTCCTTGAACTCTATCCTTCTATCCCTCTTTTTCTATTTCTGTCTATCTCTATCGTCATCTTTCTCTCACCCTGTCTCTGCCTCTTTGTCCAAGGAGTCATGAAAGCCCAGGAGTTGATGGCAGCTATTTTTTGACCAGGAAGAAAACCAGACTTAAAAAGAAATAAATGAAACTGACATTACAGAAGGCAGAGTGAAGAAACAGAAAAAAGCCAGGATAGTGGTGACATCATTGAGTTACTTAAACCATCCCTGAATCCCTTCCTCCCTCTCAGCATTCCATTACATGTGCCAGATAGTTGCTTCATGGCCATTTATGACCTAGTCTCAGAAATCACTGGGATTATCCTGTTCTGCTTACTGAATCAGCCAACAGCCTGTCCAGATTCAAGGGGAGGAAATGTAGAGTAACTCTGAGAAATAAAGCTACTGAGTATACTGTGAGGCTTAAATGCAGGCTTTCCTGATCTAGGAAATGAGCTTAGTGTGCCACAAAATCATTCCTAACCTGTGGGCAGAGCACTCCTAAGGAGCCACAGAGTCATTTCAATGGATCCATGTGTCACCAAGCCTTTTCATAGATTGAAGAAATATGTGCCTTGAAAACATAAATAACTGTACTATTGTCTTCAAAGTATGCGTTCTGTCTTATAATTAATAAGATACAAACTCATGCAAAATCTTTGCTGAAGTTAAAGTAGCATTTAGTGTTATTTTTATTATGTATTGGATTGTGTGTTTTCTTAATTATGGATACAGAAAGTACAAATAACACATGGGGGCAATATTTATTGTGTTTTAAAAGGATAGTCATGCCAGGAGTAATGGGGCACGCTTGTAAATCCAGTACCTCAGGAGGCTGAAGCAGGAGGGTTGCAAGTTTAAGGCCTGCTTCAGCAACTTAATGAAACCTTCAGAAATTTAGCAAGACCAAGTCAAAATTTTTAAAAATAAAAAGGGAATGGGGATGTAGCTCAGTGGTAGACCATCCCAGGGTTCAATGCCCAGTACCAAAAATTAAACCAAAAAGGAAAAGGATTGCCATGTCTTTCAAATTAAATTTGCCATTTTCACACTGTGCCATAAATCACAGAGTATTCTGAGGTAAGGCTTATTCAAGTACAATCACACTGCCTGCCACATCCACAGGCAGCTCAACTCACAGACCCCATGGCAGTGGCTCTAGACGGCCACACTCTGTTCCATACATTCCCATGTCCCATCCACAGCCGTAACTGATTGGATCAGGGGTAGGCAGCTGAGCCAATCAATCCTTGCCTGGCCAGTGACCTCCGATGTGGCTTCACACAAAACATTATCAGTTAGAGACAAATTAAGCTACTAAGAACTTCTTCTGCAGGGCATTTGCTTTGTTTTTAATTGGCACATAAGAAAAACACATATTTTGTGGGGTACAGTGTGATATTGTAATATATGTATACATTATGTAATGATCAAATCAGGGTATTCAGCATCATCTCATACATTTATCATTTCCTTGTGGTAAGAACATTCAACATCTTCTCGTATTTTGAAGTACTTAACAGGGTACTGTTAACCATAATCACCCCACTGTGCAATAGAAACAGAACCTATCTGCCTATCTATGTGTAACTTCCTACCTGTTAACCAATACCTTTTTCAGGCATTTGAACTCAGACATAGAGACATACAGCATCGGAGACAGGAAGCAGCACAAACTGACACCAATGAATCAAAGTAATGTGAGAGCAAACAAAATTCGAAGGAGAGGTTATGAACTAGAGAGAAGAGAGTGGGTAAGGATGCTGACTAGAAGCACAAGAAGCAAATTGAAACAACATGTATGAAAACAGCAGAATGGTGTTAACTTGGAAGTTCCTGTGTCATAAAGTTCTTCTCCAGAGCTGCTCATCAGAATCAGCCTGAGAGATGTTCCCTCATGGAATGCCATCAGAATCTCCAGTGTATTTAGAGGTTGAAAAAGCTATCAAAGCTATTCTGACAGTTGCCGGTCAGGAGTCCCTCGTCTCCAGAGGCCCCACAGTGGCACGTTTCCCTCTCTTGGATTTCATGGAATCCTCTATCTTCCTTTTGACTTTTGAATTGTATGTGCCCTGACAGTTAACCCACTTTACCTAGCCACATGATTTTTCCACTCCTTCTAGGCAAAAGTATCTAAACAATTACTAAAAGGAGAGCTGTAGAAAAGGGGGAAAAATTTTTTTTTGCCTTTATACATGTACTTTTTTTTTGCATTACAATTCTTATTACACATATACACCACAATTTTTCATATCTTTGTATATAAAGTAGGTTGGCCCAATTCATGTCTTCATACATGTACTTTGGATAATGATGTCCATCACATTCCACCACCATTGATAACCTCCTGCCCCCTCCCTTTCCCTCCATCCCCTCTTCCCTATCTAGAATTCATCTATTCCTCTCATGTTTCCCCTCCCTACGCCATTATGAGTCAGCCTCCTAAAATCACAGAAAACATTGTTTTAGGGAGATTGGCTGACTTCACTTAGCATTATCTTTTCCAACACCATCCATTTATCTGCAAATGCCATGATTTTATTCTCTTTTATTGCTGAGTAATATTCCATTGTGTATATATGTCACATTTTTTATCCATTCATCCACTGAAGGGTATCTAGGTGGGTTCCACATTTAGCTATTGTGAATTGTGCTGCTATAAACATTGATGTGGCTGTGTCCCTGGAAATGGGTTTTAAATGGAGTTATCTTCCAGAAAAGTAGGGTTTTGAGAAGCTGGTTTTTTTGAAAAGTTGCTTATAACTTGAGAGGGAACCCCGAGACAATTTGGATATAAACAAAGTTACATACATTTCTCTTCATATTTTCTCAATTCATGACTCTAATACGTCATGCCACGTAGAGAAACCAGCTCTGGTTCCTGTCACCTCACGTGTTTATACTTTGTCTGTTAATACGTGGGCCTTATCTACCTCATGTCTGGAATCACGGACAGTAACTCAGACACTATGGCAGTCTGAGATGTCAATGTACAATTAAAACAAATCACCAAATCAACATTTCTGTAACTTATTTTTGTGACTCCAGGACACTAAGGGATGCTTGGATCTTCTTTGATGGCCGATGAAGGAAATTTGAGGATGCAAAAGCGGTAGTGTTAATCAATATCCAATTAACAGTCATTCACAATGAAGATGATAAGTTCTAATTATAGATTGTCATTATTTCAATATGTAAAAAAAGCACTGTATATTAGAAAATTAGAACTAGAAAATTAAAGTTATTGCATAATTAATGGTACTTATCAAATTACATGTTTTTACAGTTCTTTGTAATTCACCATTATTAAGACATACACTTAAAATTGTTTCTTCTATCTTAAGAGTTGAAAACAATGTCCCAACCTTCCTTTCTACTGAAGTTCTTGATATTCCTTTCTTCTTTGCCCCAAGTTACCTGCTTTCTCTGCCTTTGTATGCAGTAAGGTCTCTCCCACTGAATTCCTTCCTTGTTATTTTACTGCTTTACAGCACCAACAAACTTTATCTGTGAAAGTCCCTGGGTCCACCCAGGAATAATTAGTCATTTTTAAACCCATGTCCCCTACATCATTTACCCCAAAACTTCTTCTACAATGGTCAATATATTTTGTAGAAATTATTTCTTTTTGAGGACTGGGATCAAATTTTATTTATTCATATTTTGCTTTGCTGTAGTAATTTCTAATGCTTAACACAGTGACTGGAACAAAACAGGTGCTAGACACTTTTGTTGCAAAAATGAAGAATGATTGTATATGGTTGTACACAATTTCTAATTCCCACATGGCTATAGTCAATGGTACTTATTACCAAGATAATTAAGTGGAATGCAGTTTATGGCCAAGAAAGATCATACTCCCTGTAAATCTGGCTCAAAAGAAACCACATCCATGATTTTGAATTTTAAGGCCATGATCCAAACAAGACAGAGATATCCACATGTGAAATTGTTGCAAAAGAAGTTACCATCTTGAATCTAAAGGAAAATGCATAAAACTCTGTCATGGATGTCAGTAGTAGATAGGAACACTGCTGTGTCAATAAACTTGAAGTAACTAACAATTAACATGGAAATACCTTTTCTGGAAGATATTTATTAAATGTTAAATCATCCAATATTTAAAACTTTGAAACTCCATTTGATACTGAATAAGAGGCTATTAAACAAATACAAATGACAAATTGAGTAACCATTTCAACTTCTTGTTTTTGGCGGGGAGGGGTATGGGTTACCTGAGATTGAACTCAAGAAAGTTTCTTCAGTTACACGAAGTCATCTATCTCATAAAAAAAAAAAAAGTCTTATCTGACATATTTGCACCGTCTAGACTGCTTTCCTCTAAAAGCCGCTTCATTTCTGAGCCTGGGCTTTTTAGAAAGCCTATAGAAAATACATCATTTTGCATTTGCTGGAAAATTAAAATGTCAACTTAATAGTGATAAGAGGGGGAAAAGTAGAATTATCTATACAAATCAAAATGAAAATCAAACTTAAACTATTAATTCTTACAACTGCTTGAACTCTGCCTACATCCTGAAACTTCACCTGGGTCCCAGACCCCAAATCATCTGCTTTCTACACATTTTCTCTAACCACATCAAGTTTACCATGCCCAAATGAAACTCCCTAAAATTAGCCCTCCTGTCCATTAAAAACACATCATTCTCCAAGTCACTAAGGTCACTTATAGTGGTGACTTTTGACCATTCATTTGCATTTTTCTTTTATTTTTTGCCCTTTAATTCTATGGATCTGCAAAGTGAACCTATGTTGTTCCCAAGTATCCAGCATCCCTTCCTTGGAGAACTAGCTCTCTTGCATTTGAAGTAATACTGTTAATCATTCCTTCCACCTGCATCAAGATGCATGTGACCGGGGCGGATCATTCGAGGTATCTCATTCCCCAAGCAAATAGTATTGGTCAAAGAGATAGGTTTATGCAGCAAGTGGGGCAATCAGAATCCCTGTCTTGGAATTCATAATTAAATATTGTAATAAATTCTCTCTCTACTAGCATTGCTGATATAGGAATAAGTGGATCCAGAGTAGAAAGAGAATGACATTAAACCCAATAATGACATTAAACCAAGATAAAAAGCCAGTTTTAATGACATTGCTTGCATCCCTGACACATCCATGCTTGAAGTCTGTCCCATCCCTGAACTTCCAATTAGGTGAATTTCAAAATCCTGATTCTATCACCTTTTACCTAGATAATCTTGGATAAACTATTCAACTTTTCTGAGCCTCACTTATCTCATCTGCAGAATGGAAAATAATATTATTACCTATCTCACAGGACAATATGAGGATTAGCACTGTAAAGTCTCAATAAATGTCAGCAATAATCATTGAGTGCCAGTGAATTCCTGATCTAATTTGAATTGGGGTCCTGTCACAACAGAAAGAGTGATGATGATAGGATTTCAATTTCCTTAAAAAAATGCTTGGAGTTCATCTATCCTTTACCTTTCCATTTTTACCACATCCACAGGAGTCTTAGCAATGTTTTACCTGACTGCCCTTTAATCCCTACAGTCCACCCGTGCCAGAGCGGCTGCAGTAAGCATCACTTTCTTCTTTGCTCCAACTCCCCTTGACTGCTGAGGCTCCACCTTTTCCATTCAATCTGAATTGCCTCTAACATTCTGGTCAGCCTCATATCCTACCTTCCACAAGATCCACCTTGCTAACACTGGTCCTTCTGCCTTCTGCCATCACCCTCATTCGTTCTACCTTTTTTTCCCTCTCAATAATCAATGTCAACCATCCCCTGATGCAAGTTCTGCCTCTTCTAGGATGCCTTCTCTGGACCTCATGACTTTCACTGAGTTACTCTCTGATATTGCACCTCATTTTCAATTCTGGACTAACAGGCTACAACCTGCAATCATAAACAGCTCCGCCTCACTTCAGGTGGACCTAATTAATCCAACTAGAAAGTGAAGTTCGTAAGTTATGTTTCCTGGCATGTCCCTCAACTCAGGGGCAAGTACATACTGGCATCAAAACAAATATTTTTATAGGCTCCACTGATAACACTAACCATTTCTATTTTTCGATCCTGTTGTCTTTAGAGAATTTTTTTTTAATTAAGATGATTTTTACTGCAATCACCTAATCTTCATGCAAACACTCAATTTTGAGAGCACATAATTACTTTAAATGACAAGATAAAGCAACAAGGCAATTTTAAGAATTACATGTTTTTATTACACAAATATAACATTTCTTGTGGGAGTGGATCTTCAGTTTGCTTCCTGCTTTGACAGAATGTTAAATATCTGTAGAAACCGTCTAAAAGTGATTTATGAAACAAACATTCCGATACCCCCTTCAAGGAAAAAAAAAAAAAAAGTCTCATTGCCTATATTTCCCAGTCAGATTTCTGAGAAAAATAATAGGTTTTCTTTATTTTTACAGTGTGGTACAAACAATTTCTTTAAAGATATAAAAAAGGACAGACTTGTAAAATATGAGCCCCATTTGTTTACAAAGTTCTATAAAAATACATTAAGTAAGCATGTGTTGGTCCTTTGATTTAATATTCCAATTTACCAGAAACGAAAAAAATTCAATTACACAAAGATATGCAAACTACATTAATCTTGCAGTAATATAATGTCAACATCATCATGAACACCTTGCAAGAGTAGTTCTCCTGGATATGTGACAATCTTCCTTCGTTTTGCAGCTTTGAGAGTTCCTACCAATGCTTCAAAGAGATTGGCACATTTGTCATCTTGGAAGAGGACCCCAAATTTCACACTTAACTTTCCATCAGCATCTAATTTGAGAAAATACAAAGTTAGTAAATGCAAAATTTGTTTCTTGCCTCCATGCTTAGTGAACTTTCAAAACCTTTAATAAACATCTAACACTGGGCTAACCAAGATTACAATGTAAAGCTTAGCCATAATTCAAGCAGCCTCTTCCTAGAGCCGAATGATAGAATAAATACAATGTGTTATGACTCTCCCAGCTTTAACATTATCTACTCAAAGACCGAAAGAGAACCAAGAAATATTTATAAAAAGTGAATGTGCTATGGTACAAATACTGTAGATGAATTCCTTTTGCAGTTCTAACTTTTCCTCTCCAATGACAATTCCTGAGTTCAGACTGTAATTGCAAGTTGGTAAATGATAATCCTTTCCCCATTTTTGTCCACCAACAAATACACCATCCACATTGGTGCAGAATTAAAAAAAAAAAAAAGTAAAATGTTTTTTCATGTATTTTTAGTTGTAGATGGGCACAATACCTTTATTTTATTTATGTATTTTTATGCGGTGCTGAGGATTGAACCCAGTGCCTCACGCATGCTAGGTAAGCGCTCTACCACTGAGCTACAATCCCAGCCCAGAGTAAAAGAAAGTTTATCAGAAGCAAATCTGCTTGATACTCTTCCACTTTAATTGCTCAATGGCTCCCTATCACCTTCCAAATAAAGTGAAGCCCATGCCCTCATAATAAGAACCTTCATCCTCCAACTACACATCCATTTCTTGCCTGATCTTCTGCCTCATTACAAGATATACCTTTTGATCCAGTCATGATGAACACTTGCCATTGTCCACAGTGACATTAAAGAAACTGATTTTGTAATTGTGCCCATGTTGAGGCATCTGCCCAGCATCACAGACCCCTTTTCCTAATAAATTCTTTTCTTCAAGAATGGATTCAAATGTCACTTTCTCCAAGAAGGTCCTCCATGATTCTCTCAGAGAGTTGATATCTCTTCTTATAAAACTGACTGTATGTCTATCAAAGCACCACCATCAACTATAGTAAAAATAAGTAACACTTACTAAATACTTGCTATAGTCCTACAACTATTCAATGCATTTTAGTCATTAAAATTCACATAATCTTTATTTCATAGAAGAGAAGACACGATGGATTGCAAGAAGCACCATTATTTTATGTTCCAATTAAACTGCCCACTTAACTCCAGCACACCATGATTAGATAAATCCTCATTTCAAAAATTTTTAAATGTAAAAATGTGTACTTAAATCGCTGAGATACAGTATTAGTATACACATAAGGCAACCAAGAAACAGAAAAGTTTAGTCGTGTGCCTAAGATCACAAGTAAGTATGTAAGGAAGTTGGGATTCATTCCCAGAGAGTGTTGGGATTCATTCCCACTCCAGTGTCCATGTTCTTAACCACTTCCCAAAACATGCTCCCAGTCTGTCCTCCAACTACCCAAAGAAGTCTTCAAGGACTAAGACTGAATTTTGTTTATTTCTACATTTCCTGCACTTGAGCACAAAGGAAGCATTCAAGAAATAGTTGTTGGATGAAAGCATTTAAAACTCCAAATAGTCAGTCTCCACTTAGTCTTTTCTAGCTGAAAAATGAGACTTTGAAGAATTTGACTTTAGGGGCTGGGGTTGTGGCTCAGTGGTAGAGTACTTGCCTGGCACATTGGAGGCACTGGTTCAATCCTCAGCACCACATAAAAACAAATAAATAAAATAAAGGTATTATGTCCATCTACAACTAAAAAAAAACCCAGAATTTGACTTTAAAAGAAACAGAACTTTGTTCATCCATTTCCAGCTAGAGTTAAAACATCATATGTTTATTAGTCAAAATTACTCCAGACACAACTTAAATAATTAACCATAAGATGTCAGAAGTTGACATATCTCCATATATGCTTTGCAACTCAGCAAGTCATTTTTTTACCAAGAACAAGAAAGTCAATCCATACAATACTGCTACTCCCGAGAGACATGACATCCTTGGGCTAGAAGAAACTAGGAACTGGGGAGGAATAAAAGCAGGGGTAGCACTGGTGAAAACAAGACTTAATAAATTTCCATCAAGTGGTAATGGTGAAGGGGTTGGAGGAAAGTGGAATTAGAAAGATTGTTCATTTGCCTGACCAGGGAAGTAAATAAATGACATTCTCCAATGTCTGCTTGGTGTTCTCCTCAAACATCAGATTCATTCCCATTCCAAAGTGAACTCATGCTTCTCCTCCTATACTGACCTGCCCCATACTTCAAAATCCTATCTGAGATCCTAGGTTTAAGTAAGTGCCCCCAACTATTATATCAAGAATCAATTTCTACAGTCCCATGCTGAACTGTCAGCACTTCATAGTTTAGCATACCATGTTTTTTTTCCTGATAATTGCTCCATAAGTGCTCCTTTAGTTTCATCAACTAAGTAGCAAGATTCTAGAGGAAGGGTGCACCTATGTCACTTGTCCCTGCAACATATGCAGATACTCAATAACTATTAACTGACCATAAGATTAAACTTGCTTGCTTGTTAAATCCACACCACTTTTATATGCCTCCTTCATCTTTTCTTAGTACATGATGACTCAGATTTAATGTAGTAACCAAGTGACTAGAGAAGACCAAAAAGAGAAATGGGTGCTAGGGGTATACCTCAGTGGTAGAGAACTTGCTTAGCATGTATAAGGCCCCAGGTCTGATCCCCTAAAGAAAAAGAAAAAGAAAGAAAGGGAGAAACTCAAAGATACCCATGTCCTAACCTCTAACCTCTAGGACCTGTGTTACCCTACATGGCAAAAGGGGCTTTTCAGATGTGACAATGGAGGACCCTGAATTGGGACAATTATATTGTATTATCTAGATCAGCCCAAGTAACTACAGGTCCTTAAAAATGGAAGACAGAGGCAGGAGAGGAGGTCAGTGTGATACAACATAAGGACTTCACAAGATAATACTGGCTTTGAAGATAGAGAAAGAGGCCGTGAACCAAGCAATATGGGCTGGGAAAAGGTAAGGACTTAGATTTTTCCCCTAGAACCTCCAAAAAGGAAGATAGCCTGCCAACCTCTAGATCTTAAGCCCAGTAAGACCCTCATCAGACTCCTGATCTACAGAAGATATGAAATATGTTAAGATGTTAAATGTATTATTTCATATCACTAAGTTTGTGGTCATCTGTTACACAAGAATAGAAAACTAATACAGGAGACAGTGGAGATAAATGGTTCAATGGAATTTTCAAAGTGTGTCCTATTATTTCAAAGGATTGGGATTCATAAGCAAATACAGCTTTGAGAATCAAGCTATAAATGATGAAATTCATTTGGAAAAATAAGAGACCCAGAATAGCCAAAGCAATCCTTAGCAAGAAAAGTGAAGCAGGAGGCAACACTATACCAGACCTTAAATTATACTACAGAGCTATAGTAACAAAAACAGAATGGTACTGGGACCAAAACAGATACATAGACTAATGGTACAGAATTGAAGACACAGAGACAAACCCACATAAATATAGTTATCTCATACTAGACAAAGGTGACAAAAACATGCACTGGAGAAAAGATAGCCTCTTTAACAAATGGGGCTGAGAAAACTGGAAATCCATATGTAAAAAAATGAAATTAAACCCCTATCTCTCACCCTACACAAAAAATCAACTCAAAGTGGATCAAAGACTTAGACTCTAGAACAGAGACCCTGTACCTACAGAAGAAAAAGTAGGCGCAAATCTCTACCATGTCAGCTTAGGAAATGACTTCTTTGATAAGACTCCTAAAGAAAGATAAGAAGTAAAATCAAGAATCAATAAATGGGATGGACTCAAACTAAAAAGTTTATTCACAGCAAAGGAAACAATAACATGAAGAGAGAACCTACAGAATGGGAGAAAATATTTACCACATGCACCTCAGATAGAGCATTAATTTCCAGGATACACAAAGAACTCAAAAAACCTAACACCAAAAAAATAAATAACCCAATCAATAAATGGTTAAAGGAACTGAACAGATACTTCACAGAAGAAGAAATACAATCAGCAAATAATATGAAAAAATGTTTAACATCACTAGCAATTAAAGAAATACAAATCAAAACTACAATGAAATTCCATCTCACTTCAGTCAGAATGGCAATTATCAAGAATATAATCAACAAAAAATGTTGGCAAGGATGTGAGGAGAAAGGTACACTCATACATTACTGGTGGGACTGCAAATTGGTATGACCACTCTGGAAAGCAGTATGAAGATTCTTCAGAAAACTTGGAATTGAACCACCATTTGACATGGTTATCCCACTCCTAGGTTTATACCCAAAGTATTTAAAATCAGCATACTACAGTGATGCAGCCACATCAATATTTATAGCAACACAATTCACAATAGCAAACCTACGGAGCCAACCTCAGTGTCCTTCAACAGATGAATGGATTAAAAAAAATTGTGGTATACACATATCAGAATATTACTCAGCCATAAAGAAAAAAGGAATTATGGCATTTGCTGGTAAATGAAAGGAACTGGAGAATATCATAGTAAGTGAAATAGGCCAGTCCCAAGGCTGAATGTTTTCTCTGATATGTGGATGTTAATTCACAATGTGGGAGGGGGCTAGGAAAGAGGGAGGTACTTGGGAAGAGAGAGAGGAGTGAAGGGAGGAGAGGGAGTATGAGGGTCGAAATGATAGTAGAATGATTTGGACATTTATCACCCTATGTGCATGTGATTATAGAACCCATATAACTCTGCATCATGTACAACTAGAAGAATGAGAAGTTATACGCCATTTATGTATGATGTGTCAAAATGCATTATACTGTCATGTATAACTAATTTAGAATTTAAAAAAAGAGTCATGTATGTAAAGGGGATTAAGAATGCAAAAAAAAAAAAATGCAAAAACAAACCTGAATGTTGATCTAATCAAGTGTTAGGGGTAATGTATAAAGAAAATTAAATTCCTCTCTTCCTTAGTAGGAAGTAAGCAGATTATTCTTAACACCAAAACATCACGAAAGATAAGTATGCTGTTTAGAGACATGGAGGTAACTAACAAAGGATGTAAGTTTTTACTTGTGAAGGGCAGGAAATGTGGAGAAACTGGGAGTAGAAGGAAGACTCCTATCAAGCTTTTCATCTTTATTATTTGACTCCTTAAACAATGTGCATGTTTAACTTTGTTTTTTACAAAACCATTTTTTAAGTAAAAAGAAATGTTATAGATTTAAAAAAATCAAGCTATAATGATAAAATAACTCTTGTAAGATACTTCGTAAGTATGTTTTTCATTTATTTGATGTAATTTTAAAACTTTGAGTTCCATTATCCGAGTCATTACTGACTATGTCTATTGTTCTTATTATTTTTAAAATGCTCCCCAAATTCTTATGTCTTTTCTCTGAGATGTAACAAATACCTAAAGCTACAAGTATAATAGTAACTCTGATTACAACTTAGGAAAAAGACACTAATACTACCAATTTTACATGTCACTATCTTTATAGTAGCTGCCTGCCTAGTTGTTGAAGAAAAGGACAATTTAAAAGAGAATATCCTAAAAGATTTTGTTTAAAATTCTAGTTATATGCTCACATTTGTATAAAACTCAAGAATTTAGAGAAAATAAAGACGATTTTGTATAGTTGCGATTGAAGTCCTGAGTTACTTTGGAAGTTCATAAAATGGTGGCAGAATAAAGCAGAAAACATGGATTTTAATAGTGTGGCAAATAAAAATTTGAACTCAATTACCATATTTTAATGCAACCAGATACAAGATGTTCAGTGATTTTCTTTCCATTCAAAGGGTAAGGAAACATCTCAACTATTCTACCTCAGAAACTGGATACCCCAGTAGCCCTGTGTCTCAAGGTGTGCCTTCATGGCCAAGGGTAGTTACTACTTGAGACTGTGGACAGAATTGCCAGTCACTGTCCTAAAGCCCTGGGGTGGCCCCTTTCTAGGTCAGAATGCCAGTGCAGCCTGCTGTGAAGTAAACTAGAAGAAATACCCGTGTTACTTACTTTTTGAACCCAAACGATGAATTTCCTCCACTAAGAGGTTAACTTCATGATCCACATTCATTGCAACCTGCAAGAAAAAATAAGACTACCTTATGACCGTTTCTATGTTCCATCAAGCACCTATAATCCAATGGCTCTATCTTTTTTGATGTGACATTTGTCACTATTATTTTCCATGTCCCTCTTCCTAAAAAGACTGTGTGATGTAAGGGCATTAAAGTATGCCCACCTTCACTATCTGTGTACAGCTTTCCCTCTTGGCTACCCCAAATCCTGTTGTCCACCCCAAATCCTGTTGTCCACAGTCTATTGGGGGAAAGGCAGCCCTTCTTCTCCTGCTATTACTCTAAGCAGGTGTCCTTCACAGTGCCCTGGGAGACCCAAATACTACAAAAAGTGAGTAACATAGGATCCTTGCTCAGGGCAGAGGGTTCTGGAACCAAAAGCAGGGTGACAAGCACTCTAAGAGGTGAGACCAAGGCATTAAGGAAAGCTGGAAAAGGCTTCCAGGAGGTCACGGGGAAGGAGTGGAGCAAGCAGACAAACGGGAAAGAGTGTTTTATGAATGGGGAAGAGCATGTGCAAAATCATGGAGAAACTGATATACTTCCTGCCTTTCAAGAGCCTGCAGTCTAGAGGGGAAGGCAGATTGATAAAAGTGGCAATTTTAGTACCCTCAGGTTAGTGCAGTGATAATTTATGGGTCACAGTACATCTGACAGCAGTGAAGAGCTTGTGGTGAAGACTATTCACCTTCAGAGAAGGAGGTGTTCAGGACCTAATGGGAGTGGAGATTTATCTTGGATTGCTAGGTCCTCTATAGGCTGCTTCCGCACACTTTCAGCCTCTTTCATTCTTCCCCACTTGAACTCCAGGCTGCAACCACACTGGGTTTCTTTCCATTCCTCAAACGTTCCTTATTCTCATCTCCAGCCTTCCCACATACTGTTTCTTCAGCCTAGACTCATTATTTCTTTCTCAAGGCTAACTCTCATGTGTTCACTTCCTGCTTAGAGGAAACTTCCTCCAGAAAGCCTTCCCCCAAGCTCTGGAGGTAGAGAGCTCTCCAACTCTGTGTTCCCACAGGGCCCTGTGCTCTTTTATATTTTACTCCATTGGAATTACTGGTTTCTCCATTTTCTCCACTAAATGATAAGCTCCTGTCTTCAGGAATTTGACTGAAAAGCTCCCTGTTTATCACTTCTGACACTGAGAGTCGAGGTTCCATAAATATTGGTTTCATGGACTGAAAAAAAACAAGCAAAGAGACAAGAGGGGATGGAACTATATCTGTAAGCACATCAGAAAGTTCAAGCAACTGGGTGGAACAAGCATCAATTCAGTCTTTTTGAATCATACTTTTTTCAAACCGAATAAGGGACAAAAAAAGGGGGGGGGGACTGTGTATATGGTTTCCTTTAAGGTGACAATAATTTGGAAGAAACAACTTTATCCAGATGGAAAATAACTAATTCCTGGTAGCTTTTAGAGACAAGAGTGACATCTATGTCTATAGACCACCTGTTTAAATGATATTGATTGGAACACCAGATTTTCTATCAGCTAATAATTAAAAGCACCACTACCATCTGCTATGTTATTTATCTGAATATTATAATTTAAGGACCTTGTATTGCAATAAAATGCAAAATCTTCAATTAAATGCATCTATATAAAACTTATTACCAAAAATTATCCAAATACTGGGACTTTGCATTTGGGGGAAATCATATCTTTAACATTGTATGTAACTCAAGACATAGTTTAAAAGAGATACTAAAAACATGAAATGTATCCAGAGATTATGGCCAGAATGCTGAAGGCTTGAACAGGATGCCATGAGAAAAACAGCAGGGAAAAAACCTATTAACAACAGAGTGGTGGGAAGCTTTTGTTTTTGCCTGCCAGTACCCATTCCCCATTCTCACAGTGAACAATCTCATTTTTGTCTGCTTGGAGCACTTCCTTCCTTATTCCAAACCCATGGATCTTGGACAGAGCCTCACCTGAGTCTCCAAGAGTGGTTCAAGACCAAAAAGGTTGGTTTGAGGCATTAGGTTGGTGTTGCCATCCACATCAATGAAGTTAAACCCTAACATTTTGCTAGAACTAGCAAAACACCACTCTCTTCCCACTGGATTCTAAGATGTTAGTTTATAGCCCTGATGTTGGAAGACCCCATGTTGGAAGTACCTAACAAGGACAGAGCTGACACAAAGAAAATCCAGACATGTTACAATGACTAAGCCCTTATGTAACTCTGGACTCTCCAGTTACATGAACCAATGCTGTCTTTCCTACTTTTTCTTGTGCTGGTTTGACTGAGTTTCTATCACTTACACTTTAAATAGTCTTGACCCATAAAATTAGTTAGAGATCTACTTTTTTTTTTTTTTAACTAAAGTTCTTTTTATTTTTTTCTTTGTGATACTGGGAATTGAACCCAGGGGTGCTTTACCATGGAGTTAAATCCCCA
Source organism: Marmota marmota marmota (assembly GCF_001458135.2). Classification (NCBI taxonomy): domain Eukaryota; kingdom Metazoa; phylum Chordata; class Mammalia; order Rodentia; family Sciuridae; genus Marmota; species Marmota marmota. Next base: position 54,994,833 of record NW_025999842.1, on the reverse strand, counting down.
GCCTCTTTTATTTTTTATTTTGAGACAGGGTTTCACAAGGTTGCCCAGACTGACCTCCAACTTACAATCTTCCTACCTCAGTCTCCTGATTTGTTGGGATTACAGGCATGTGTCACCTCACCCAGCTAAAGCTCATTTTATACTCTTATATGATTAGTCTTGTTTCATATTTCGCTATTGGATAGATAGGATGGATAGATGTATTAGAAAAGCAGATTCGGGGGCCATATTTTTAAAAAAATTCTAAGGCTGGGGATAGCTCAGTAGTAGCATGCTTGCCTAGCATATGCTAGGCTCTGGGTTCAATCCCCAGCACCATCAAAGAACAAAAACTCTCTAACAACCAAACTGCCCAATAATACAGTTTGTATTCTGTTCCTGGAGGTATTAATGAAGAAGTAGCAAGGCTCTATGAGGAATGATGAAAAAATTAGCCTGCACTGGACAGAAAAATAATGAAATGTTCAAGATTAAGAATTTCTTCAATTCTCCTATTATCAGATTCCCAGGCCCTGGAAATTTATCTCTTCAACACCACTCCCCCATTCCTTCCACCCATCATCAGCAACACATTTCAGATTTAGATCTCAATTAATAATGAGAATCAACGAGAAAATCCCTCTATTATGTTCAACATGCATACCTGCATTATATTAAGCAGATATATGTCCATCCAATTCTGAGAAAGCAACCAGCATTTCTTTATAATCATTTACACATTCAGGTCTTTACCTATTTTAATTCACACAGTTCTAAGAACCTTGCAAAGTACTTATTATTCATTCGATTTTTATGGATATTGAAACAGGCTCCGAGGGATTAACGCCCCACAATTAAATACTGTTTCCAACATATCATTCTGGTTCTTCCTCCTCCTCCTCCTCCTCTTCTTTTTCTTTTCTATTGTACAAATGCACTAAATATAATAGCGTATTTGTATGAAATATTTCATGCTGAGTACTTGCTAAGGCAGATCAACTTACAAAGCAAAAAGGCTTCCTGCCCAGACCCCTATAAATAGGAAAATAATAGGTTTTGAAATTAACTGCTAGCATACATAATTTGGCATGTTTTATTCATTTCTTTTATTATTGGGGAGGGGAGGGTAGGCATAAAGAAGAAAACTGCTCATTGTGACACAATCCTTGGATGGCCCATGACATTTTATTAGCAGGACTGAAGCCTGAGACTGAAGTGAGCAAGAAGATCAAGAACAATGAGAGGCTATAAGCAGAACAAGCCTAGGGGGAAGAAAGAGGTTGTCAATGAGGCTGAACCAGAAGAAAGAAAGCAGCTCAAGGGAAGGCGAAGGCAGATGCTAGTCGCGCCTTCTGTCAGAGAATCTAATTAGGCTTTGTGCGTGGGAATCACAAAGAAAACGGAATGAGGCATATGCTGGGACGCCCCATCAATACACTCTGAAGAATGTATTTAAGGTCCCTCTAATATTTGTGTGTGTTAAAGTTTGGAGGCAATGCGTGAAGATTTTCTAATAACTACGGAAATAAAACCTACTGGAGTGGGGACTCCAGGAAATCAGGAGCGAACTTCACACAACACACACACACACACACACACACACGCCGGGCGCTTTTCCAGCCCTCCCTTGCAATCACTTAACAGCTGGTGAGGGTCAAAGGATGACTGGGTTCCTTCCTCTCGCTGGCGCGCGCACGCTCCATATTTGGTCATCGCTTCTCTAAGTTTGGGATCCTGCCAAGTAAGGGTCCCAAGCCCTATGCCCTGCAGGCCATCACACGGTCACCACTGGCACCGGTGCAGGACTGGGGAGTGCTGAGCTTCTGCCCTCCATCTCCGAGCAGCCCTACGCGTCCCAGGAAGAGCTGCGTCCCGGAAGCCTTTGTCCCGGCAACTCACCGGCCAGCGCTGCCCGCCCACGTTCCCCCCAGGGCCGGGTCTGCCGAAAAGGGACAAGGCCCAGGGTTCCACCAGTCCCCTCACTAACCTCTTCCCTACCCCCGACCTAAGGGCAGGGCCTCAGCCACCTCCCCCTACTGCAGAGGACATTGCCCCGAGGTCACCAAATTTCTAGGAACAGTGTCTCCCAGCCCTCCAATCCTTCTCCACCCAGTTCTGCAGAATTGGCACCCGACCCACCGTTAAGTGCAAAACCCAAGCGTTACACCGCGGTAAAAAAAAAATCGTTTCCTCGTTTCTCGCTTCACCGTCAGCCCCTAGCCGGCAAAACGTCACGTGAGCGGAGTGCGGAAGTCTGCGGGAGAAGCGGGGCGTGGGAGGCGCGCGCCCACCCCGTCCACTCCTTCACGGTTTCAGCCCCCGCCGCTCATCGCCTCCGCGCACCCCTGAGCCGCCTCGCGGTCCCGGCTGTCCACCCGCAGCCCGCGATGCCTCCAGCAGATTGACCCCTGCCGGACACTCCAGTCCATCTTCGCTACCTTGCCACATCTTCCCGGGGGACTCACCTATAGCTTCGATTTCTTTATCAATGAAGAATTGGTGACGAGTCGGTCTAGACCCGGTTATCTTCTTCAGTGTGTTGGGGAGGAAGAGTCTGAAGAAGGAAGTGGCCGCTAGGCAATCGAAAGGTTCCTGGGGAGGAGGAGGAGGAAGGGGAGGAGGAGCCGGGTGGGGAAAAAGTAAAAGAGTTTCTGCGCTCAGGAAAGGGGCCGCCCATTCACCCAGGGACAAGCCTATGAGGAGGAAACTTGGGGGAGGAGACGCCAGAGAAGGGGGCAGTCTCTGGACAGGTGGCTGGGCACGCGGGGCTCCTAGGAGTACCAACCAGAGCTTCGATTACCTCCACCTTTCCTTCGTGCAGCCCAGAGTCCTGAACCGCATCACACTGCATCTGATCCTACCGGAGTCTCTCTCCCAACAAAAGGAACAAAGCGCCCCCAACGTGCTCAACAGTGAGGGCTCTTAGGAAGACCGTGACTCACTTGGGTTCTATTTGCCAGGAGCAGGAGCCTCCAGAACACTGAGTATAATGACTCAAGAGTGGTCTGAATTGCAAAGCCAAGTGCATTCTTGAAAGCCAGTTTGTTTTACTGCAAAGTAATGTTTCTTGGACAAAGCAAGCTCTTAAGCTTCATTATTTCCTACATCTAACTTTATAATTCAATCATTTTATTCATACTCCCTTTATTTTAATCGTGTGTGTGTGTGTGTGTGTGTGTGTGTGTGTGTGTGTGATGTTTGCTGTATCCAGGTTTTGGAAAGGAAAACCAGCCCAAACTATTCCTAGAGCAGGGGTTGCACAAATAATGAATAATAACTACAAAATAATGTTCTTTCCCCAACCCCGGCTGATTGAATTAAGAGTAATAGTTCCCGGGCTAAGGTTATAGCTCAGTGGTAGCGCACTTGCCTAGCATGTGTGAGGTACTGGGCTTGATTCTCAGCACCACACATAAATAAATAAAGTTCTATCAACAACTAAAAAATGATTTTAAAAAAAAAGAGTAATAGTCCCACCCGAGCATACACATTCATAAAGTCCTCATTGAAGTAACCAAGGGCAAGCAATTCTCACCAAACAGGGTGGTAATTAGCAAATTATCTGACAACTGTCTGATGGAACTGTGATAATTAATAAACTAATCAAAATATCCCTTGGAAAAAGAAAATAGAGAATGAGTTGAGAGGGGGATGAGGCAGAAGGGGCCAAAATAAGCTTCCAGAAAGCAAGACCACTGACTAAGCAGAAACCAGCATGACCAAGTGGAAGGTGGGTGGTGACAGAAATGGCCGAAGCAGCAGCTAAGACAGTGTTGGAAGGAGGGCAACAAAGACCTGCTTCCCCAGGGTGTGTGAGTGTCCAGGTCCTAGGGCTGCACTAGATCCATCCACTTCCCAAGCTGGGTTCTAGTTACCCTTTTATATCAATACCTGTCACGTGGGTGTGACTCTGAATGAGACTCTGTAATCTTCAACAAAGATGCGATTCTTCTAAGCTTCTCATGTCCGATGCAGTTTGAGGAGATTTCAAGATCCTCTGGGTTCTGTCTTTTCCTCACCAATAAAAAGCTATGAAGTTATACTTTATATCTTTCAAAGACTACATAATGCAATGATTATAATTGAGAAAAATGTCATATTAGTAATTTTCCAAGCAAGACCTAGCTATTTCTTCCTGTGGCAGTGATCACAATTGGTCAGATAATATCTAATGAAGTGAATAATGAATGATGAATAAGGGTGTACTGTGGTGTGTCACTAAGGAGTTAGTGTTTTCCAGTACTCTGTCAGCCAGGAAAAAATGAAATAGATTACTTTACCTAAACAAGTCTAAATCTATGTTAGCTTTAAGATAAATTCTTTTACAATGTTATTTATACACTTTTCACACTAGGTATTACAGACTTCATATTAATCTACAGTATAAGGAATTATAATTCAAGACGGTTGTTTTTGATCAGAGATAATTAAAAGTTTTGTCAAAATAAGGTTTTTCACACCAATTACTGTTCCCTTAGTTTCCATACAGACTTTTGCTATTTTTTTCTTCTCTTAGGAATATTATTGTATATAATGTAAGCAATGTGGAAATTTTATGGTAAATGTAACAATCTCAGATAGTCAACAGTCCCTGACTTTTATTATTCCTTAAAGTAAGGCTTCTCATTGGGACATGTCATTCCAGTTCAGTAATAATAATAATGATTGCATGTCTTGGCACTAATTCCTGAAACAACTGGAGTACTGTTTGAGTGCAAGTAAGTAAATATAAAATCTGTGCCTCAGCCAGGTATAGTGACACACACCTGTAATCTCAGCCGGTAGGCTGAGACAGGAGAATCACAAGTTCAAGGCCAGTCTGGGCAACTTAGTGAGACCCTGACTCAAAAACAAAAACAAAACAAAACAAAAATTCTATGCCTTCAAGAAATTATGGGAGAAGGATTATGCAACATGAGCAAGTAGGGTTTATCCCAGGAATGTAAAGTTGATTGAACATTCATAAATTAACCAATATAATACAATGTATTAGTGGAATAAATGGAAATACCACGTTTTTTTTATTTTATCAGGTGCAGGAAAAGCATTAAAAAATCAATTACCTTTTCATGATCAAAACACAAAAGCAACAACACAACTAGGTATACAAGGGGCTCTCTACAACTTATCAAAGGGCATCTACAAGTGACTCACAGCTAACTTTATACTTGACGATGAAAGACTGAAGGCTTCCCCCTGCATTCAAGAACAAGACAAGGGGCTGGGATTGTAGCTCAGTGGTAGAGTGCTTGCCTCACACACAAGAGGCACTGAGTTCTATCCTTAGCACCACATAAAAATAAATAAATAAAGATTGTATCCGTCTACAACTTTAAAAATATATTTTTTTAAAAAAAGAACAAGACAAGAATATATGCTAAAGAATCTGCCTCCCCCAAAGAAGCCAGACATGGTGGTGCATGCATATAATACCAGCTACTCAGGAGGCTAAGGCAGGAGGATCTCAAGTTTGAGGCCAGTTTTGGCAATTTAGTGAGAGCCTGTTTCAAAATAAAATAAAAAGGGCTGAAGATATATAGCTCACTGGTGGAGTGCTTGTCTAGCATGTGTTGAGGTCCCAGTATGGGGGTGAAGTTATCTTGAATTAAGCATGTGGGGAGGTCTGGAATTTTGTTGCATAATTTTGTGAATATACTAAAATCCAATTGATTGTACACTTTAAAATGGTGAGTTTTGTGGCATATGAGTTATATCTTAATTTTCTTTAAAAAAGAAACTATAGAAACTCAAGACTAATGGATAATTAATTAAAAGCTAAATCAGAAAACAAAAAATGATGATTTAGCTGAAATACTAAACTGTTGAACAAAAGGGCTAGTGTAACTGCTTTAGGAATGTGTTGCATTTATTCATTGCTGCTTTATTCATTCATTCATTCATCCAATATTTACTGAAAACCACTATGTGCCAAGTCTCATATATCTCTTTCTTAAAATGTGGTCAAAGACAACATTTTTATATGAAGGAGAACCATTCCTGTCAAATGAAAAAGACTCTTCTAACTTGGCTCATTACACAATTCATTCTAATTTAAATGAAGATATTTTCTTTTTCTTTTTTTCCTTCCTCCATATCTTGCTTTAGTATTTCTTTTCTGTAACTCTCAAATCAGAAACAATATCTTCAACAAGACTCTTAATTTGTAAGAAATAAAAACATATTAAACTAGCACCACTAATTGAATTATTGAAAGATTGCAACAGAAATTTTCATGGACATTCAAGGATAGGAAACAAAGTATGTGCTAGTGACTTTAGACTTAGTGGAAAAGTCAGGACCAAAGTGTTACCATCTCTGGAGACAACACTATCACCCCCTCCCCCATCTCTCTCCTCCTTTCAGTATGTTTATAATCTCCACCAACTCACCTCTAATTCACATTGCTTATGGCTTTAGTTTCCCATGGCACAAAGTCTCTGGTGCCAACTCTGCTTGTTCAACTTGTCATTATCAGACAGATGCGGTCTTTCAGAGTGTTCTTTAAAGAAACAATCTAATTGGCCTAATTTGGATTATCAGCCCAGTCAAATCTGCTATGTCCAAAACTAGGGCTTCTCCTTCCAAAAAAGACAAATGAGATCATTTCTCTATCAAAGAGGTATGAAAAGGAGTTATTACAACCTATATCTTCCATGGACAACATCAATATGTAGCTATTAGTCCCACATGGATTTTGTCATTTATACTTAATTTAAAATTTAAAAAATATTAAATATTCAGAGCCGTAGTAGACACATCTCAAGTGCTCAATTACCATAATGGTTAATGACTACTATATTGGGTATCACAGATTTTTCTACTATCTCAGAAAATTCTATTGAGCAGAGCAGTTTTTCTTTTTTCTTTTTAACCATTGGTTAAAAAGAAATCAACAAAACTTGGAAAATCAGTAAGAACCCTAATGAGATAATTAACCACTGGTCTTCCAATTCTTCCCTCACTCCCAACCACCAACCAACAAGTTCACAAATACTTGTGTTTTATACCTCCTGATTTTCTGAAAAGAAACTTAAATTACTACAATAAAATGATTCACCAAAAAGACAAATCATGGGACTGTCCCAGTCAATTTAGGACAACTGGTCATCCTACCCACATTTCACCCTCCCCATTCGTAGAGTTGTTTCATTTGGTATTCAGTTTTTCCACTTTCTTTTTCCTGTGTCTTTGTTGTGGCTCCAGGAGGAGAGAGGCTACATTATCCCTCTTTGAGCTTGAGCCAAATGGCCAGTGTTGCCAGCTGAGAGTTAAAGTTTCAAGATCATTAAACCCAGTCATGAGAGGTTAAGTGCTGTGTGCAAAGAGCAGCCAGATGGGCAGCTGTGGGGATCTCAGTGGAGTCAGGTGTCAAGGAGGGCACCAAGAAATACAGTTGTTGTTGTTTTTTTTTTTTTTTTTAAATCTGAACATCCAAGTGACTATCTAGGGAGTCTGGAAAGCTTGGAGGGGAAGGGCTTACTGCCACCAGACGTGCACATTAGAATCACCCACCAACTTTAAAATGCAGTGCCTAAGACCTAACCAAACTAGTGGATCCAGAATTTCTGGGGCAATCATGTTCTAAGGTCCCCGGATGATTCTAATGTGCAACTGAGGATGAGAACTACTGTTCTAGATGGGCCTGTGAAACCTGCAGCCAGCAAAAGCTCATGGAAGCAGTTGCTCCAACGAATTTGAAAGAACTTCTGCTACTTTTAGCTAGAGTAGCCTATGGATGTCTTGTTAGTCCACCCCACAGAATGTAAAGTGCCTGTTCTGATCTCTTCTGAGGCTTCCTCCCTTGTGGTATCCGTGGCAGGACACTCTTCTGGGATGAGCAAAGAACAGTCTTACATCTAGATAAGGTAGGGCCAAATAGCATTGCAAGATTGGAGGGATGCTCAGGAAGGTCTCCATTCCCGTCCTCGATATCTTCTCTATCGCCACATGACTTAAACCTGAAATTCTAATTAGTATAAGTAGCTACACACACACATACACACACACACACACAATAAGTATGGAGTTTGCATTATCAGTTGCCTACTGAGGTAGGCAAGTAATCTAAGCAGATGAAATAACCGTGATTGTCCACTTCTTTTGAAGGGATAGCTGCTGTTCACTTGCAATATGGGAATATGCATCCAGTTTTGCTAGATCTTACCATTTTGCTAGAGAAGGTAGAAATTTGGACTTTTTAAAACAAAATTTCCCATTTTTAAAGGCATGAGGCAAATCATTAAAGTGTTTTAAAAACATTTTCCAGCCAAATGAACCTTTCTTCAGGCTGAAAATTTCCCCTCAAGCATGCACATGTCCCTGGGAGTAACAGCAGATGGCTTCGTTTTGTCACAAATATCTGTTGATTTTTTTTTTCTTTCTACAAACCAGATAACCCCTCCTACTCCTTGCCTGCGCTCTCGTTTTTTCTCTTTCTCAACAAAGTTCATCAATTAGTACTTGAAACTTGCTGTTTCTATCCCTTACCACCAACCATCTGTTTCACTGCTTGTAATCTCGCTTCAGACTTTGCCTCTTTATTGAAACTGTTCTCTTTAGTCTAAGGTCACTAACGACTCAATTGGCGAACAATATGGCCTATACCCAGTTCTCATTGCACTATATCTCTCTGTAGCACCTGATATTGTTATTACTCCCCTCAGTCACGACCATCCCCAACAAGGAAAGTGGCTTAGGCACACACCACTGGCTGGAAATCTGGATTGCTGGAGATCAGGAAGAGGGTGACACTGGGAATGGATAAAAGAAAGAAGCACAAGGCAGGGGACTCTGGGAAAGGGAGTGATATTGTAAGGCTCCTGAAGCAATTCAGATGTGAAATTCTGATCTGGAGGTTTCAGGACCTGGGGAGAAAAATTGTATGCTCAGCAGTACTAAATAAACATTTATGAAACAAAACTGATCTCTACCCTAGCCTTCACTAGTCTCTGGATCTTATGTCCAGGACTGGAGATGATGGAGAGGAACTAGAGTAGGAAGCCAATGTCCCCTGCCAGGGATAGTCATGGGCAGACCCTCATCATGAGTGCCTAGAACTCTTTGCAGGATTTTCGTGACTATTGCCAAGTTGATGGGATCCTTTCTGTTTGGAGGGGACTCTGAGAGAGGCTGGAATAGTGTGGCCTCATCTTCCTATAATATAGGTGGGAGAGGAGTGAGATAACCAGAACACTGGGAAAACAAGTACAGAAACACGGGGGAAGGGACAGAACTGTACACAAGCTCAAACCCCTTCCCGTGTCAAGGTATGGGATAAAGAGCTATGTACATAGTCTCCCTTCACTATTTCTTCTCTAATTTCTTTTGCAGTTTGTTTCTGCCCTGAGGTCCTAAATAGAAGAAGTCCATAGGGGTTCTGAGCCCACCCCAGATCCTCTCTCAGAATCACTAAGGGAGAAGAGCTTGTTAGATATGCAGGATTTCAGATTTAGGAAAAGAGAGGCTGTGTTACCTTGTGTTTGAGATGCTCTGCTCTGGTCCACCCTCCTCTTGACTGCCAGGTTAACTTTGCTTTTTGTATTGGGAATTGAACCCAGGGATGCTTTACCACTGAGCTGCATCCCCAGCCTTTATGTTTTATTTTGAGGCAGAGTCTTGCTAAGTTGCTGAGGCTGATCTCAAACTTGGGATCCTCCTGCCTCAGCCTCCCAAGTCACTGGGATTACAAGTTTATGCCATTGCACCCATGCCAATTTAACTTTCTGAAACTACAACTTTCATTAAGTTATACCCCACTGAACAATTTCACAGTCCACTCATATTCTATTAAATTAAGAATAAACTTTTCACTGTGCCTTAGAAAACCTTCACAACTTGGCCCCTGCTACCTTCTAGATTCCTTACCCTCCAATATTGTCTGTGAGAACCAAGACTCCCTCAAACTGAGCTTTCCATCCATCCTTTCACCTGATCCAGAGTCAGGTGAGGGGATGGGGTGGAGGGCAGCTTTGTTCTGTAAATGTTTATGTCATGCTTTCTTGCCTTGGCTCAGATTACTCGCCCACTGAAACGGAACATGGCATGTCCTGTTCCAAAGTCCCTTCAACTGCCCTCCCTCTGGGCTTGCTCACTGCCCTCTCCTAAGCTTCGGCCTCCCTTCCCACTGGCTGCCTGGCTGGCACTGTCCTCTACTCCCAGTCTTACTCCTCAGGAGCCAGAAACTCCAGTTCTTTTCTTTGTTATGCAGAGCAGTTTGGTTATAGCTCAAAATCCAAAGCCTCAATAATGTGCTCTGCCTCTGACCCTTGGACAGGTTGGAAGATCTGGTCAAGAGTAAATTGCTCCTGTTTTTCCTCTTCCTTCCTGCCTTTCCCTCTCCACACCACTAATCTCTATCAATGAAAATAAGCTTTAAAGCATCTTATTTTCTCAGTGATACAAGTTAGGACAACCCTCTTGAAAGTCACTGTGGTCTGTTGATAGATTGATAGATTAGTACTGGTAATTGAACCCAGGGACACTTTACTGCTGAACTGCATTCCCAGTCTTTTTATTTTTCTTTTTAATTTTGAGACAGGATCTTACCATGTTGCTGACGCTGGCCCCAAACTTGCAGTCCTCTTACCTCTGCCTCCTAAGTCACTGGAATTATAAGCATGTGCCACTATGCCTGGCTCAATCATTTTAAATAAAACATTTATTTAAATTAGTATTGAAATTGTACCATGTCATGTCTCCTTAGTAGACTATAAAATTCTTAATGGCGGTCAGTATATTATCCATTTTGTATTCTTTGCAATACTTGGCATCAAGCCTGGTAGAGAGTGGGTGCTAAATATCTGTTTAGTTGACTGGACTGGAGGGTTGACTATCTCACCTCTTGACTCCTCCCCCAGGCTATGTCAAATGAAAGATCAGACATGTAAACCAATTATTTTAGCTATACTGAATATATTTTTCATAGTCACCAAAAAAGAGGTGATATTTAAAATTTTGCATATAATTATCCCCATTGATATTTTATATCTCTGGCTTTTTATTGTGAGATTAATGTCTAGAATCGGTGCCCTTGCTGCCTCTGGATCATATTCAATTGAAATAATCTGCTGAAGTATGTAACAATTAGTTCAATATATTTTCAGTGGGTCAAAGTGTCAAGTACTCACAACAAGGAAAGTTTCATTGATATTACAATTTACAAGATATGAATTTTAAATGTTAATTTGCATGTAAAATTCTTCATAACAGCAAGCTGCCTTTTAGCCATCAGTTATTAGTAAGTTCATAATATATATTTATTAACTCTTACAGAAGTTTCAGAGAAAGGAGAAGATGGTTTGATATTTTATAAACATAAAATTTAAAGATCTATCTATGACAGTAAATTTTTAAAGTCTTTTTGGCAGTTGTTTTATTACATATTTAGTTAAAGGATGAAACCACAAAAATGTAGATTTCAATTTAAAAATTCAAACATTCTACAATTATGATGTTTCAATTAAGTCGTGTGTGTGTGTGTGTGTGTGTGTGTGTGTTTAATGGAAACATCCAGATGATTCTGGATGGGTTTCTCAGTAGTTAGGTAGGTTCAGGGTGCTCCTCCAGGTATGACACACATTAAGAAAAGCAGTTCTTATTAACCAAGCATACAGTAGATTGTCTTTTAAAATTGGCATTATTATACAGTAATAAATTCAACTGTAACAAAAATTAGAGTAGCTATTCACCTAAGAACATCCACAATTTACAAATAGTATTGATCTACATGCAACATCAGATTGGTTTTCAAAAGTGGCATTAATAATCACAGAATTAAAGACAAATAATGTGAATTATTTTAGAGGTGATCTAGTTCCTGGAACATTGATAGAATTCAAAGCTTATGAGAGCAAAGAAAGAATATGCATGGCTATCTTCTAATCATGCAAAATTTGATAATGAAATTTTATTTTGGAAGTTCAAACAACTATATTTATCAATGGTAATTACAGCCATTAAAATATTTATTAAGTGGGCTGGGGTTGTGGTAGCACACTTGCCTGGAATGTGTGAGACACTGGGTTCAATTCTCAGCACTGCATATAAATAAATAAAATAAAGGTCTATCAACAACTAAAAAAAATCTTTGAAAAAAATATATTTATTAAGCAATTATTTATTAAGCACCTGCTATGAAATTAATAAGTCATTTTTCCTCTAATAAGGGTTTTTGGTCTAATATGTAGTACCATTCACTCCACTGGGGAAATATCTACTCAATAATGCCAGACCTGAGATTGTATAAGTCTCTTCTCAAATGCTCCCATTTCAAAACCTTAAGATGATTCAGAAGCTTTTGTTTGTAGTTTTTAAACTATTGTTCTGTCTCCCCTAAGAGTAGAGAACTTCTAATAGCTACCTAAGTCCAGGCTTATTTTCAAACCAAGGGTAAAGAGGCCTTAAGTAGACATATGGTAGTCAGCCATTAGTGTGGTAAGATTTGAGATATCAAAACATTCTACTAAGAATTCAGGCTGTCTTGCTATGGTTCAAAGCACCTACTTGCAATTCCATATACAAAGAGTTGGAATTCTGACCACATCAGGAAGGCCCTTTTCTTTCCAGTGAGGTATCAGTGTGTTATCTTGTGATAATGATTGTTTTCAGTTTCTGCTATTTGGCTTTTAATGACCATAAATGTATATTTAAGTATGCTTATGATTAATTATAAATGACTTTTAGTTATTGAGTAAGTATCATTGTGTATTTGCATCAGTTTTATTTTGGGCCCATGATTTTCCTATAAGCAACTGCCAAATGACATACCTAAAACACCGAAATTTGCTGTATGATAATATTTAATTCATCATATGCTCCCCAGCAGATCTATATTATTTAAATAACTTTCATCATACTAAGTTAAGTAGAATAATTTATAGTGTCATTTTGTGATTTATAGATTATTGTTTAAGATGTGTAATTTGCATATGTTTTTATTCCTGTTATAAAATAAGTTAATGTTCCAAGTTAGCAACTTACGGTAGCTTTTACTTATAAGTTTTTGTTATCAAAAAGCTCTTTTTTCTTTCTTTACTATTTTTTTCCTGGCAAAAATGGGTCTTCACCCAACACTGATGGAAACATTAAAGCACACACCATGGATAGAATGGATAAAATTCTAGCTCTACCACTTAATGTGTGTCTGTGGGCTCAATTTCTCTGACTCAGGTCCTTCAAATATAAAATAAGAAAAATAACACCTTCTATATAGAATAAGCGTAAGTTTAAATGTACTTAGTTCTTCAAAGCAATTATTGAATAAATAGTAAATGTTGTTATTCTGAACTATGTGATTAAATGATGGAGCTTTGTGTCTAGGCCTTGGGAGATACCCTGTCTAGGGTGATGCCAAGCAGACTCTTCTGTAATTGATGGGCAGGGTGGATGCATTGCAGCTAGGTCCAAGAAAAGAAACCTGTGCCATGTCCCTGAGGCTGACTTGCATTTTGTAGGTTCTGAACAAGCCAAAAGAAATCGTCATGCTATCTCAGCAGGAACTTCTGATTTCTCAGGATGAGGTGATCCAATTTTCTGTTTTGGAATTAATCTGTAATTTAATCTTGTGTGGGTATAGTAGTCCTCTGGGCCTTCTTTCCATTAACTGATGAGCATTTCAGGATTTGCAAGAGGGACCCTTTCAATCCATATCAGGTACTCAAAGGAACAGGTAAGGGTGTGTCTTATGCCCATAAGTTTGAACTCTCATTGCCAGAGCCTGTTTTTCACCTTGAGAGCAGAGTACAAGTTAATTCTTGGACTAGGGGTAAGGCTCAGTGGTAGAATTCTTGCCTAGCATGTTCAAGGCCCTGGATTCAATCCCCAGCCCGGGAATGGGGTAGGGAGATGGTTAATTCTTCCTCTGAAATTTCTAGAAAACTAGTATGGTTTAGAAAATGGATTCATATGGACTTGAGAAGAGGATCCTAGGGGTAGGGTTTGAGTAACTGGATAGAGCACAGTTGCATTGATAACGTAGACTTTGCCATAGGCTCAGGGTTTGACTATCTCCCTTCCCTTTGGTGAGAAGAGATGGGAATGTAGCTTGATCTGGGCACTTCCCAAGGGACAGGAGTTGAGCTAGGGCTTCATGTAGGGCAAGAGACACCGAGGCTGTAAGAGCAGGAAAAGTCAAAATTATGCAGGATAGCCAAGGTCCAAATGGCCAAAAGTATAAAGAGCACAAAATCTGGGGTTCTAAGTATCTAGGTCAAGTTCAGAGAAAATATAGAAAAGATAAGAAAAGGCAGAATATAAGAAAGGCAGAATATAAGAAAGGCAGAATCAAATGTGGTAGAAGGATCCAAAAAGGCTGAGGAAGGAATAGTGTTCCTGAAAATTTTTCTAGAATATCATATATTGGTTTCCTATAGGAACCGAAGAGGTGTTGGTGACCAGTGGTATGTGGGCAAGCACAGATTAAAGAGTGGGGGTAAAGCATCCCAATAATAGGGAGATTAGTTATTTTCTCCGTCCAGGCTGGTTTTAAAGTTCTTTGGTTCAGCTCCTAATCACAAGTGGGATGATCTCTCTCCTCTTCTCATCTTCCACTGAGAGCAGTGCTCTTGTCCTTTTCTCTGAGAAGTGTGGCTATTCTGGGCCATTGCAATTGTGGAGAGGGTGTGTCTTGGTATTCATATGGGGAGTGAGCCTGGCTGAGCTTTGCTCTGCTGGACAGTCCATTGGGTGGAGGACATCTTGTACCAATTATAGACAGGACGAATGGGTCCAGAGACAAAACATACCCTTCAAAGGTGGCCTCCAGTGAACCACCTCTTCTAACTAGGCTGTACCTCTTTAAGTTTCCATCACCTCCCAATAATGCCTTCAACACATGAATCTCTGGGGGACATTCCAGATCTAAACTGTATCATTTGATCCTTGGCCCCCAAGGGCTCATGCCCATCTCACAATGAATCTTACATGGCAGGGGGAAGAGTGTGGATATGAAAATGATTCTCAATTAACAGATTAACTTTCAAAATGAGAGTTTAAAAAGAGAGTTTAAATGTATTTTTAAGTGATAATCCATGAAAGTAGTTAAATTTATCTTCCATCTTAAAGCTTAATTATGTTCTGCTTTTAAAGTACAAAGGGCACAGTCAAAAAGATTGGTGATGTCAATTTGAAAATATCAATGCAAAGGATACATTTCTGAGAAAAAAATATTCAACAAGCCAAAAAAAAAAAATCTAAACAGGTCAATAACCTAGAAAGAAAATATCACCCAAAATTGTCAAATGGTTTTATAGGCAAATAATTCCCCTTAAAAATAAAAAACAAGCCATCTAGTTAATTTGGAAAGTTAAACATAATCTTAATGAGAAAGTGGCACATGTTCAATGCCAACTGTTGTTGAACAGAAAGATGTAGGATTGACTGACAGGGAGAAACATAATCTAAAGGAAATCCCCTGGTTAGCTACTTTCATTTTTTTTTTTTAGTTACTGTATAAATGGCTTAGAAAGACATTTTTTTAAAAACTTGGCTTATACTTATCCTCTTGGAAACCTTGCCCTTCAGATAGTCCCTCTTTAAACCAAATCAGTCATGCTATAAGAAGTCCAAACACATGGAGAGGCCATGAGGTGCTCCAGGGGACTGTCCCAAATGAGCTTCCAGACAACAGCAATTGTCATCTGCTACTACCATGTGAGCATCCAACCTGACTGAGCCTTCAGATGATTGAACGTATAAAAAACTGTGTATGTTAACAACTTAACTGAGCCCTTCTCAAATCCCTAACCCACAGAATCATGTTTTATGCTGTGAAATTTGGGGATAATTTGTTATGCAGCAAAAGCTAACAAAACTTCCTGACTATATGAAATTCCTAATTCCAAGAAATAACTTCTTAAGTTCCTATATGGACCAGTGGAACTTCTAATGAAAGGATTAGTGGATGAAAGAGGCTGCCAAGTACAGAGACTTAATGATTGGAGGTTAAAGTCTACAAGTGATTTTATCAAACCAGCTTGATGCTTCAAAAACCGGCTAATTCTGAGATCACTTCAACATAAGCCTGGGGATCAGGCTGAACCACCAACCTTATGGTGGAGCCAGAGGACAGCACAAGGACTCTCACTTGCATATTTGAGTCCCCTTTCTCCTCACAACAAAACCATATGAACTGATCTGTACCTCCCACTCTCACATACCCCAGGACATCTGGGAGAAAGGTAGGGAAAAGAGGAAGAAATATGGAAGGCTGAAAATGCAAATGAAAGAGATTGATTTGCTCAAATTATTACACTTAAAGAGAAAGATACTGATGGTAACTGTATTAGTCAGCTTTACATTCCTGTGACTGAACGACCTGAGAAGAAAAAATGAAAAGGAGGTAAGCTTCATTTCGGCTCATGGCTTCAGAGGTCTCCATTCATAGACAGCCACTCCATAACTCTGGGCCCAAGGTAAAGCAGAACTTCATGGTGGAAGGGCATGGCAGAGGACATGGCAACAATGAAGCAGAGAGGGTGTGAGAGCTCTGCTCACCAGGGACAAAATACAAACCCCAAAGTCATATCCCCAATGACCTAATTCCTCTAGTCATACCCTACATGCCCACAATTACCACCCAGATAATCCATCAGTGGATTAATCTACTGATTAGGTTACATTTCTTATAATTGAATTGTTTTGCCTCTGAATATTCTTGCATTGTCTTATACATGAGCTTTTTGGGGGATACTACATATCCAACTCGTAACAATAACTGACAAAATTAAGTTCAACTCCCATACTGCAATACTGAGGAAGTTATAGTCAGTGGTGAAAAAATTTAAAAACAAAATGTTTTATTCCACTACACTATGCACCTGTACCAAAATACGTCAGCTTTACATTCCTGTGACTGAACCACCTGAGAAAATAATTTATATATATTTTAAAAACACAAGTAGATTTTAAGAACTAAATGCTTGCTGGCCAGAATACTTGTTGATCAGATTGCAAATTTTCTAGATATTATCAGATTTTTTTAAAATTCAGTGGGTTTACAGAAATAGCAACAATTTAAAGACTTGAAGGAAATGGACATGATAGCTGAAAATACAAGCTGTAAATAATTATTTATGTCTTAATAAAAGGTCTTCTTTCAGTTGTTTGAATTATTTGAACAAAGATGCAAGAGAAAGTATAAAGAATGCAGATTTTAAGTGACTGTGTTTGTCTTTCATAATAGCTGCCAGTTGTTAAACCCCATTTAAACAACAACCTTTGACATACATTATTTCTTTTTTTTTATACTGATCAAATAAAGCATCCCATTTTACAGTGGAAGACATTCAAGCCGAGAGAGGTTCAACTTGCCCTAGATTACTTGACTAATAATTGCCAGAAGTAGGCTTCAAACTTGCAAGGGTATGACCTCAAACTTATTTCAACTTGCTGTCTTCCTATTGCTATAGCCATTAAGATTTATGTTCAGTTTACTTTCTATATTTTCTAAGATTGCACAGAAACAACCTCTAAGCATCCTCAGAAATTGAAATATTGACAAGAGCAAAGCATGCCACAAGATTGAAATGGAAATAGACTTTACAAAGCAGACAACCTAAACAAAGGGTTATGGACTACGGAAAAACATTTTGATGTTTTCCATGTGAAGAATTCAGAATCTGAAAGCACACCAAATAGACAATATTTATTTACCAAGGAAATCTAGGGGGAAACTGCTTTACAGAGTAGGTAAGTAATAAATATTTGTTGTTTTGATTTTTTTATTTGAAGGAAAATTTTTAAAATTTTTTGGTTAATCTCTCCTGAGAATTCTACTTCTACAAAGAGTTGATTTATTTTTGCTGAGCTAACAATTTGGTGAAGGTTTCTATGCCCTTCCTCCCAATGAATCTGATGCAAATATGAGAACTTAAATTTATATGACATTTTCTATCTCATTATTAATCCACAGATTTACAACTGCATTTTCAAAAAAAGTAATAATTTTATGATTCTTTCCTATTTAGGCATTGAAAATGTATCCCATTGGCAATATAGCATAAAATTGCCTCGTGTGGTTTTTGGAGAATTTAGGTGTTTTTGTATGTTAACCTAATATGTCATTTTATGGATGACTTCAAAAGAGGAAAATAAATAAGATTCATGTTAATTTTTAAAAAAGGCCAATTTTACATGTATAATCTGCATTTACATGAACAAGATGTACTACAAAAGGTATTAGAAAGAAATAAGCATACAATATCAAATAAATGGATGCATCATACATTATTGCATTTTGTTCCCTATTACTTTATATAGTAATATATGCAATGTACCCATTTATTTGATATATCTGATTATTTAATGCATAGTGTCCATTTACTTGCTATTTATTGTGTGTCTATGTCTTTTTATTTTAAACAAATGACATCAAGAAAGATACTCACTGAAATGTTAATGAGGTTCCCTGCAAGTGGTAGGATTCCAGATAGTTTTTATTTTTTCTTTATTATTTTCTGAGTTATTTTGAGTTTTTACATGAATGTATGTATTTTTACAAAAATAATAGCTTTTCCAAAAACAAAAACAAGACATTATGATACCAAATAAGCAACTGTATTCCAAACTCTACCTCAGTCAAACAAGAAGCATACATTGAATAAACTGTGCCCAATGCGTGGATACCATCCATGTTGCTTTCCCAACTCCAACTGTTTCTTCATGAATCCTGCAGAGAGTTCAATAGCAGCTTGCACTCGTGTCTTCCCAAAGCATCATTCTTAATTTTTGTAGAAACAAAGGCTGACTTTTTGTTTTCATAATTAATTTGTTTATATTCAGTCCAATTATAATAATTACATTAATAAGTCTAAGAGGTTGATAAGCACTAAGTAACTCAACTTAAGAGAGCAGAAATGAGTGGGTGGCTTAGATCAGGTTCCCAGAAAACAGATACTGAGATGGAATCTTGGAGATGAGGAGTTCACTGATAATTGTCAGTAAAAACATAAGTATTCTACTCTGCTGGTAGTATTCTCCATTGAGTTTTTAAGTTGGTTTATTGCTTCCTGCATTTCTAGGATTTCTGTCTGTTTGTTTTTTATAACCTCTATCTCCCTGTATAGTTGATCCTTTGCTTCCTGGATTTGTTTGCGTAATTCATTGTCGAAGTGATCTTTCATTGTCTGATTTTGCTGTCTAATGTCTTCCTTGATACTCCAGATCATCTGAAGCATG
The DNA here is from genome assembly GCF_001458135.2 of Marmota marmota marmota. NCBI lineage: Eukaryota > Metazoa > Chordata > Mammalia > Rodentia > Sciuridae > Marmota > Marmota marmota. Next base: position 54,975,681 of record NW_025999842.1, on the reverse strand, counting down.
TATATCCTGAATTCTTTATCTGACATTCCATCTGCTGCAGCTGTTACCTCTTCTAAAGTTGCATTGACCTGCATTGCTTGTGGTCCTTTCTTTTCTTGTCTTTTCATACTGCTTG
>NW_025999842.1:54969518-54974395 GCF_001458135.2 Marmota marmota marmota | reverse complement strand
TGTAAATCAATGGATGTGTAACTGATGTGATTCTGCAATCTGTGTATGGGGTGAAGGTGGGAGTTCATAACCCACTTGAATCAAAGTGTGGAATATGATATGTCAAGAAATTTGTAATGTTTTGAACAACCAACAATAAAAAATTAAAAAAAAAAAACATAAGTAAAGAAGAAAAGAAAGCCCAGAATCAGGCAGAGGGAAAAATGTAATGCAGTAACAATGGAGGCCCCCGTCAATACCAAGAAGGGTTCTAGAGCTGAGATGATTCTTTTAAAGTTGTACCAAAACAATGCAAGGATCATAAGCTCCTCTGTCTACTGACTGGTCTTTGGATGTGGGCTGCCTCTGGGGCAGGAGTTTAACTTGAGCAAGGTAACTTCCTTTTCCTAAGGACAATTGCTGGAGAGGAATTCAACAGTGAGCCTTTCAACACTCACAGAAGCTCATGGGATGGGAGTCTGAGGCCCGGAGATTGACAAGAGTTGTGCCCACAGCAACCACAATAGTCCAGGCTCACACCTGTTGGATCTACTTGCTTCATATAATGTAATTACCTTATATGGAGATGATTCCTCCAGGATTCTTATTGGTCTTATTTCCTGAAAACTTTATAAAAGGAAGGTTAGTGGAATGAATGATATCTGCCACCATCACAGCTAATCTCAAGGCCACATCTGTTACTCATAGTCTCCTCTCTATTTCTCAATCTAGATTCCTCTCACTGTCTCTCAACACCTTGGCCACTCCAGTGGCTGGTATCTTGTGGCAACCCAGACTCTCATTCTAAAATGGACTGGATCCTTGTTACCATATCCTTCCAACTATATCCTTTGTCCATCAAAATGAACAGAGGAGTGCTAAAGAAAAAGAATTATTCAACGACACTTGCTAAAGCATGATAAAGCTGACTATTCTGGAATATCATGATAGGTATAGGGACCAAGTGGAAATTTAAGGCTAAGGATCAGGGTAGGGGTCAGTCGATGTACAAAAATTACTAAGAGGAAACTCAGTCTAAAGGGGAAATTCTGGCTGAACTGACATAACTAGATTCTTGCTGAAGATAGGCCAGATTGATTAGATGGCCAACTTGGAGATAATGGGGGATAATGGACCAGACCAGAGATACAGGATGACCAGATATTGAAGGAGACGGGATCTTGCTAAACGGAGTTATCAGGATTCTTTGTTAAAACTGGATTTTATAAAGAAGCACAGAGATGAGTCTATGAGAAGTTTCAGGAAACTGATTAAAGTTTGGCCAAGCAAAGAATCTTTATCAAAAGTACTAAGAAATGCTTCTGTGGATTTCTTAGGTGTAAAAATTACTGTTTCCTGCTTTGGTTATGAAACATAAGTGCTATTTCCTTCTGGGAAGTAAGTTCAATTACTCTTTAGTAGGTTGATTCTTTGGTTAGCTACTAAACTTTTAACACAAGGAGCCCTAAGTGACTGGACAATACCTGTAACTGGATATTTACTGGTTGATAATAATTCACCTAATGGAAGCTTTGAGTCACCTTTGAGAACCAAAACGTTTAGACCCAGACACAGCCTGTCATTGCAAGGAGAAGAAGGGTAAAGGCAGAGGCCAGTGTTCCACTCTGGTTCATCGTCTCATACAGCCGACTTGCTGGGAACACAGCAGTATATCTGGTCACTTATTTGGGGTGCACACTGTGTCCTGGAATGTGGAGTCCCTTATTCACAGAATATCATGTGCAAGCTGACACGTAGCTTCCCCTTCAAAAGACCATTTTATTATTCTCTTGGATTGGCAGCTTTTGGATGATGTGGCTTATGAGAGGTCCAATAAATTAGGTCTCTTGTTCTGAAAGGATGTAGAGAGACTAGGTTGGTTATTTGAAGTTCAGATACTGGTGCTGGTTGAGGTCCTGTGATGAGAAAGTCGATATATGTCCAGAATAGATCTGGTTCCAAACAACTTGTCAACAAGTGTTCAATTGATCTTCTTGAGGGATGATGCTGTATTGGGAACTCACCTTGGGTCTATCTGGATGGAAGGTTAAACTTTTTTTGGCCTTGGTAACTGGAAACCCATGGTGAGGGGCCCATGTATAGTTTTCTTTGCTGTCATCGTAGTCATTCAGTTCCTGAAGGCAATGTGCCACCACTGGGCTGGGTGGCTGAGTGATAGGCTGCCTGACATCAACTGACCATGTCATTTTGTTTACTTAGTCATTTTGTGCCTCCTCCATAGTGGGTACCTTCTGGGGGGTATGAACATGTAATACCAAGATATTCACACTTCGTGCCCCATTCAATAGGCTTGCCCAGGTGCTTCCCCCCAAGACTTCCTTCTTTCTTATTTTCTGAACTGTGTCTTTCCTGACTTCTCAGCTAAACTACACCCATGGACTTATTGTCTATTTTTATCTTCAGCCCACCTCTCTTACACAAAGACAATGACAAGGTACACTAACTGAAGCTCTCCTCAATGTTTCCATTCATTACTGTTTAGGAGTTCCCCTGATTTAGGTTTAACCCAAAATTTAAATTTTTTTTTAGTTTACCTTTATTTTATTTAATTACTTTTATGTGGTGCTGAGGATTGAAACCAGTGCCTCATACATGCTAGGCAAGCACTCTAACACTGAGCTACAACCCCAGCCCCGGTTTAACCCAAATTTTAACTATTCTTTTCTGCATAAGATACTCCTAAGTAAGTAAAGATACTAGTCATAGACTATAGAAAATATTGATCATAGACTGTAGAAAATACTTGTAAATTACATATCTGACTTATATAAAAATGAATAAAGAAATTTGAAAACTCAACAGTAAGAAAATAACTCAAAACAAACATGGAAAATTTTTTAATAGATACTTCACCAAAGAGGATATTAGGATGGCAAGAAAGTACACAAAAAAATCAATCAATGTCATTTGTCCTTAGAGAAACACAAATTTAAATCACAGAGAGATACCATTATGTACCTATGAGAACAACTCTAGAATGGATTCTTGATGATGTCAATACAAAACAAAACAAACACTGGGAATACAAGATGGTACAGGCATTTTGGAAAACAGGTTAGTGGTTTCTTATAAAGTTAAACAATACATTTAATCATCAGCCCAACAATCTCACTCAGATATTTTATTAATGATCACCCTGAATTGGAAGCAACCCAAAAGTCCTTCAGTTAGTGAATAAGCAAACTGTAATCATCCACACAATACAAAACTACTCAGTAATTTAAAAATGAACCACTGATACAAATAAGTAATGGAATAATTTCAAAAGCATTTATATTCTTTGAGAATAATCCAGAGTTAGAAGACTAGGTACCACATGATTCCATTTATATGACAATTTGGAAGAGACTTTCAAAGCAGTGGTTGCCAGAGGCCCAGGGTGGAGAGTAGGGGATTGGGGGAATGGAGTGATTCTGCCTCTTGATTTTTGTGGTGGTAGCATGACTAAATGCATTTTTCAATACTAACATAACTGAATACCAAAAATAATTAATTTCACTACATATAATTTATTTTTAAAAACTAGAGATTTCCAGTTTTAAAACAGCTGATGCTTTTACTGGCAGTAATCCACTATTTGATCTTACCTGAAAACCAGCATCTTTAAATTTGTTGCTATATAATATAGACCATCTGTTTTAAAATAGCTTTCTTATGATGTCACTTTTAAATATTGGTATGTCTAGAAATATATAGGAAATAAATTAGACTTGACCTCAAAGGGCCTACATGCTTAATTGTATTTCTTTCCCTTCATACTTGGAAATATAAATTTAAGTGACAGATAGAGAAAAAAGATCATTCCCTTGTAAACAGTTCAACCATCCACCCACGCAGCCCACCCAGTATTCTGGGGGTGACACAGCTTCCATTCTTGCAAAGTTTCCATGTCTTTCTGAGCTCCTGTCCCCAAGGAGGAGTATGCATCTGTTTGGTGGGGCTCACACACCACTCCGAATGCTTCTTACAGAGCAGTGAAACCCAGGACCCCTCCTCCATCCTGGAAAGTGTTCTGCTCAAGGCCCATGCAGGTTTATAAAGGTAATGGTGTAACTTTCCAGTACAGTAGTCCTAGTGACCAGAATGGCTTTGTACAAAGAGCAAAATCTTGCCAGTTGCCACCCTCCCCCAGCTACTCAGCATATTTTGTTTTTCAGACTTGGATCAAGAGTAGGAACCGAATCTCTGTAGTGGTCTTTATATGAGGAAGTTTCCCTCGTCTACCGATCCCTCATCTACGGGATATCCCTCAAAGCAGAGAATCATCCTCAGCAACTTCTGCTATCAGAAAGATACAAATAATAAACTGAATAACATTTCCCTTTCACTCAGATGTTTGTTAAATGCTTTGTGCCAGAAGCTTCGAAATATAAAAACTGCGACCCATATCTAAGTTCTCTAGCTCTAGCATGCTGATCCCCCAGGTGTCCCCATCCCAGGGATCTCGTCCACCGGGCTCTGAGGCGGCTGGCCTTCCCGCCGCCGGGCTCCGGCCACCAGGGGGCGCTGCGGCCCGCTCTCTCGGGAGCGGCCGAGCCAGCCCGGTGGGTGTTTCTCTCTCCCTCTCGCGCTCTCTCCTCCCGGCCTCACATCCGGGTCTGGAACGCGGCCGCCGCTGTCAGTGTTGGTGCGGGCGCGTTGGGGCCGGGCCGGGGCTCAGTAAATGGCGGCGGAGGGAGGCGGAGCGGCGGCCACGCTCAGCCCAGAGCCCCCGAAACTTTAGACGCTAAGCCCCACAACTTTCCGGGAAGTGCTGCCGCTCCGGGGGCGTGGACGGAAGGGGAAGCCGAGGCGGGAAGTCTTGGGGAAGCGGCGGGGAGCGGGGAACCTCGAACCCGCGGCGGGGGCGGTGGCTGAGTCCGCCCGTGCCTCGCGCC
>NW_025999842.1:54940630-54969493 GCF_001458135.2 Marmota marmota marmota | reverse complement strand
CTGCTGGAGCCGGGGCCGCGCGCCGTGCCTAGCCCGGGACTGCGCGGGGCCTCGCAGGCGGCGGCGCGCGGAGCCCAGCCGAGCCCCCTCCTCGCGACCTCCGGGCCCTGTTGCTCGGGCGCAGCCGACTCGCCAGAGGCCGGGGCTGAGGCTCCGGGCGTCTACGGGGACCGAGGAGGAGGCCGGGCCGCGCGGCCACGCGCAGACCCGCCGGCCCGGGGTCGTGGGGCCGGGCACCGGGTGTTGCATGCGGGGCGGGGCAGGGCGGCCGCGAGCCGGAGGCGAAGATGGAAGGCTTAACGCTGAGCGATGCGGAGCAGAAATATTACTCGGATCTCTTCTCCTACTGCGACATTGAGAGCACCAAGAAGGTGGTAGTCAACGGGCGGGTGCTGGAGCTGTTCCGGGCCGCGCAGCTGCCCAACGACGTGGTCCTCCAGGTAACGCCGCGTCCCGGGTTTGGCCGGCCGCCGAGGGTAGCTTCCCCGCGGCTCAGGCCTCCAACCTCCTTCCTCCGGGAGTGGGAGTGGGCGCCGTTTCCAGAAGGGCTGGTGGTGAGCAGGTTTCCCCCAGCTTTCCAGCTGCGGGCAGGGGCCGCAGGTGCCCGGGTGGCCGCGACTTGCGCTGCGGCCGAGGGGGAGGGGTCGTTCCTAATTAGAAGAAACTCCTGTGATGGAGGTAATGGTCTGAGGAGCCCTGACCCCTCATCCCTTGACTGCTCCTGAATCTTTGTTTTCCAAGCACTGGAAGAACACTTACCATGAAGAATCTTGGGTAGTTAATGTGTTTGAATCTTAGATTCTGGTACATGCCTAGCTCTTCCGTTCCTGCAGGGTAGGTTACCAATATAGGCGAAATGTTATTTTAATTCTTGAATTAACCCTGACGACCTCATAACGTGATTTTTGTAGATTTAAGAAGATAAAAAGCAGTTTTTAAAAGGAGACAATTCTTAGGGAAATTAAGAAGTTCGAACTTTCAGCTAATTGTTTACAAGTAGAACTTGTAAGTACTCATAGGACGTGTGGCTGATGTAAACTGGACAGTGTTTTCCAGTGGACATTGGATTATATTTGTTGAAATTTGTGGATTTAGGTTGGGAGGTAAGTATTCAGTAGCTTGAAGTGGAATGTGCATGCTTGCTTCAGTCTGTAGCCTTGGAGGTAAGCAGGGTAAGTTAAGACTTCTTTACCATATCTGTTTTTAAAGCAGGAGGCTTCCTAGAAGTTCTTAACTAGTGTATGTGGTGAACATCAATGTTACTGTTTAATGATTCATAGCTGCTAGTAAGAGTCTCACTACACGTCTAGAACACGTTTTAAGCTTTCATGGATCCAAACCAGTTTTTTCAGATCTCCAAAACTGAAAGCCAGACACATAGGTGTAATGCAGTGGACTGCAGTAGTCTTGAGGCCTGGGTTTTTGACTTCACCTCTTGTCAAGTAAAATTGTGACTTTGGGTCAGGCACTTTCCCTCTGAGAGCATGAGTACTGTGTATTCATTTGTAGAATCAAAGTTGCTTATCTTCTAATAAAAATTATGTAAAATATAAAAATATCCACACATACACTTCTGATTTAGAAATTACCTGTGCCTTAACTAAGTTTGATCATTTTGCATAATCTTGTATGTTTTATATTGAATTTTTTAAAACCTGGGGAGAAAAAGTTGAGTTTGTTAGGTGCCGTGAAGGACAGGTAGAAGGCCTAAATTCATGCTGTGGGAGAGACAAATGGTAAATATTTTAGTTGTCATTGGCTACATATAGTCTCTACTTTTTTCTTTTTTTGACTTTTAAAAATGTGAAAACCATTTTTAGCTCAGGAACATAACAAAACAGGGTTTGTAGTATGCTGACCCTGCTAAAGAATGGTGGTAGTGTGAATAACTGCACTGTCCCCGTATAGATTTGAAGTAGGACTTAAAGAGGTCTGGTCAGAACATGCTCGCTAATGATTCTGCTCTTTTTATGGAACAAAACATACCTTCAGGTCAGTTAGGAACTAAAATGAGAAACCTCCCATGTTCTATTTTGGTTTATGTCTTTGGGGCAGGAAGAGTTGAAATAAACTGACTTTTCATCTTTTTAATGGTGCACAAGACTTGATGTTCAATATATTACTTAGGACAGACAAATTAGCATCAATTAACCTTTACTTGAAATATATTTAGTCTAATTAATCCAAATTATGTTTTGCTCAATTTTATTAACATTCAAAAATTAATTTGTCATCTTTTTTATAAAGCATTAAATAGCTTTACTATTCAGGATCCAGTGACAAATCAGAAGCTATAGTAATTCCCTGAAGAAGGACTCTTGTGGTAATATATACAGTTAAGCATCTGATTTGAAAAATCCAAAATGATCCAAAACTTTGAGGGCCAATATGATACCACAAGTGGAAAATTTCACACCCCAAAACTTTGTTTCATGCACAAAATTATTAAAAGTATTGCATACAGTTATATTCAGGCTATGTGGATATGGTATATATGAAACAAGTGAATTTAGTTTTAGACTTGGATCCCATCCCCAAGATATTATGTATACGTAAATATTCCAAAATCTGAAAAATAATGAAATCTAGAACATTTCTGGTCCTAGTCATTGTAAATAAAGGAAGGATACTAACCCTGTACTAAATATCAATCTGGGCATTTTGAAGGAAATTTACTCAAGAGTTGGCCTAAGACATAAATGTGAGATAAAAGCAAAATATGAGCCCTATTTCCCTTAGGGAATTTGGATTTTCTAAAAAGTTCTCCACTGCTTTCTAAATAAGAGTTATTTGGGGCAACTCACATACTATACTGAGTACTCAGCAGGACTAACAAAGAATAAGAAGCTCTTAAGGATCTTGTAATTGTGGAAATAGTCATGTGTAACATAAAGCAGAACGTGAAGAGAGGGGTGCAAAGTATTTTGTAAACACGGAGGAGGTATGACCAGATTTAATTGGTCATAATGATTTAATTCAGGTGGGCTTTAAATTGGTGTGAGGGAGAGGGATAGAATGAAAAGAGCTTCCAGGCAGAGAAAAAACATGACCAAAGGTGCACCATGGTCCTTTTCAAGGACTAGTAGATAAGCAAGTTTTCAGGATAATGGAACTTAGAGGCCATTTTACAGAAGACTGAAAAACAGGCAGGAGACTTCATATGTATTTTAGTAGGTATTGGAGACCTCTTGAAAGTTTTTGAGGGTGAGGAAGGAGGCTTTTTGAGAGGTCTGGAAGGATGGTAGTTAATGGCAACCAAAGGAGAGTAACAGCAGTATAATAGAAAAGGAGGAACTGGTTGAAGAGCTGCTGGATAGTCATTATACGAAGTGCCTTGTGGGAATAATGTTTAATTTTTAGGCCAGATTATCAACACTGTGTGGGGAGCTTTGAACTGATTGTGAGCAAAGGTAGTAGATTTAAGAGAAAAGACTGAACAGGGGTACTTTAAGAGGCCTTTGTCAGTGCCATGGTAGTTAGAGGAAAGCAACTGGACGGTGACTAATGTGTGGGCTGATTTTGTATCAGATATGAAGTAATGAGGAGTTGGGCCAGTGGCACTCAGACATGGAGTGAGGGGGTCATAGAGATTGATTTTTGCCCCCAGCCAAGGTGGGGCATTTGGCAATGTCTAGAGACATTTTCGGTTGTCATAACTGGAGAGGGGAAGGCCGAGTTCTACTACTGGCATGTAGTTAGTAGAGATCATAAATTCTACTAAATATCCTGTGAGGCACAGGATAGCACCCCACAACAAGAATTATTTTCTCCAAATGTCAGTATTGCTGACCCTGAGAAATCCTGACCTGGATTCTGGTGGTAGCAGTGGAACAGAAAATGAGGATAGAGATACAATAGTGATTATGAAGATAAACTTGATAGGTCTGGGTTGCCTAGCATTATTTAGGTGGGAGAAGAATGGGACAAGAATTATTCAGTGTTGGGTACCACTCACAACTAGAAAAGGGCAAGAAGAAGGCCTGACTTTTTAAAAGAGATAATGGTGAGTTTGAGGTCAGGCATTTTGAAGTGTTGGTGCAAATCTCCAGAGATAGTTAGAAAGGGGATTTGTCTATGATGAATGTTAGTTCTTACAGTGAAGTTCACATTTGGGGTGTCTTCCTCTGTCTTCCTCACGTAATTGTTGGGGGTAGGGGCTAGACAGTGTCTCACACTGTGGGCATGCACACACACATCAGGGCCTTGATTGATCCAGTAGTTCTTACTATTGTTAATAAGCATCATGAGAGAGGGCTGAGTCATCTGGAGGAATGAGTGTAGAGAACAAAGAACATAGAACCAGAGCTGACAGAGGAAGGAGCTGGCATTTATTGGGTAACTAGAGTCCATTTACCAAGCAAATCATTTTCATTCTAGATCTCATTTGATCCTTGGCACCAACCCTGTGAAGTGGGTATTCTGGTTTATTAACCAGAAACTTGATAGGCAGAGAAGTTAAATAACTTATTTATCAGTAGTGAGTATTTCTCTCTTACCATCATTCATTGTCAACTTCTAGCTCTATCTTCCCTTCACTGTTAATGTGATTCCGGGGCAAGGTGGAGAATAAAATTCAGTTAGATTTTGATTTGCCCATACTTTTTATGAAGAGTAGGGATTTATTTGGTTTTGAGTTATATGTGAATTTCCTCTTTTGCATAGTAAAGAGTTTAATGTATGAAAATGTCTTGAAACACAACAACTTCAAAGAAAGAGGGAGATTCTTGTTATCTTGGACACACATAGAGACACAATTTTATATTATAGCTGTCAGACATCTTAAGGTATGTTCATTACACTTGTTTTAAAATAGCAGTGTAAAACCTATTTTGGATTAAAGGGTTGGATTTTGAAGACAATGTCAATAGACAAAATCAAGGAGTTAGCACTTTGTAAAATTGCTCCATGCTACAGAGCTGAATAAGGGGGAGAAAAATCTGGCTCATAGGATTTAATCATAAGGAATTTTAATGTGCACTGAACCAGAAAATATTTAATGTTGTGTCTTAAAACAACTTTTCAGAACAAATTTACTTTTTAAAGATTAGGAAAGGTATATTATTTGCCATATTATCTGTTTTCTTAGCTTTCACTTAAAAAAAAATCTCTATTCTCTATTTTGGGAAATATCTTAAAACTGCATACAGACTTTGAATACCTAATAGCTTGATAAAAGGTTCTAGTACTAACTGTTCTTTATTGAAGTTTGTAAGCAGTGTACTCTATTAATGAAGCTGAAACTCTTTAGATCATTTGTGTTGAGCAATATCTTGGTAACATTTGAATTTTGTGTATAAATTTAATGGGTGAAGGCAACAAAAACAAAATATGACCATTTTGTCTTTCCTGAAACTTGTTCAAGTTGGTTATAAGTTCTGTTCATTAGTGTTAGGTCTAAAAATAGGGAAGCACAGTTTCATTTATGTATTGAAAGATATAAATTTATTAAAAATGTCAGATGTGTTACTTTGAAGTAGTGGGTTTTTTAAATTTGTAATTCCCAAATCACTAAAATAATTGTAACAAACTTAAAAAATAAAATTATCTTAATCAGACATTTTCCTGTGTACGGCTGAAAAATGCTGTTTGAGAAAGAAGTCACAATTAATGTCTTTATGCACTGTCATTTTTACTTTTAAATTTCTCTCCATTTAGCTTCATATCATGATAGTTTTAGTTCATATGTCCTCCCCGCATCCCTCAATATCCCAGAGTTAGAGTTTTAGTATTGGGGGGAAATTATGCTGAACATTTTGACAAAGCTACAAAAGAGCATAAGAAGTTGGTAAGAAACACTAAATAAACATGGGAGTCCTGGCTTTAGCTAGCTTTGTGGACCTTGAACAAATCACATAATGTCTGAGTTTAGTTTTAGCACATGAAATGATTGGGTTGGATTATTGTGATATCTGACTCAAATGAATGTCATCGTGTAGGGGTGGTTACTCTTTTCAGACACACCCTAAGAAAGTGGCACAGATTTGTAACTTGATTCGTTATTTTAACACTTCATTTGGCTTCTTCACATTTCTTTGAAGGATTTAAAGAGGAAAGTCATAAGCCTAAAATTTTGTAGTAATTATAAGAGGAAACTGAGGGAAGGGTCCTAAACTCATGGTGTATAATTCTTCAAGGTGTCTAGCTGGAAAGAATTTGAAATAGGTGATAGAATTTGGCATTTCTGATACTTTTCTTCAGATAGGTTTCATTTTCTATAGCTTTTCCTGGGATGCATCTTTTCATTCATCTCTTCTGCCTTTACCTCATTTGTTTCATGGAAGTTAAATCATACACCACATGTATTTTTTTGAGATTTGGTAAATTACAGAACTTTGGGTTTTTAAAAATAATACATCTGTTTTGTTTAAAAATGGGCTATATGTTGAAATTGAGTTCTAAATTGTTAAATATTACAGCCAGAATTTATTAGACTATAACTTTTGGGTTGTTGATTCCTTCGAGAGTCTGGTGCACATACTGGATATTGCTTATAAAACATAATTGCACAAAATTTTGCATATTATTTGAGGTTGTCGACCTCCTCCAGCCTAGTCAAGCTTGTCTCATTTGTCTCTACATTAGTATTAAGATAGAACAACTGGACCTGTGAAATGCTGAAGATAGATCTTTCTTAAATCAGTGTTTGTGATCACTATTTATATTCAGAGTATATGTGTAGTTTTGAGAAATGTCTTCACTCCCTTCATGGATTATAACTGTGCTAATGTTAAAAGGAAAAACTGTACAATAACAGAAAATCATTGGGTAAGGAGGCAGTAGGGACCTACTTGTATGCAAGGGAAGGCCTCTCAGATGAAGCATGAACAGGGAGGGGAGTGGGAGAGAGATGTTTTTAGTATAGAGAAAACTATGTGAAAGGGATGAAACTATGAAGAACTTAATATGTTTAAGGAAATGAAAAGCTAAAGCATTAGGATATGAAGGGAGAATGATATGGACTGCATACTGCATGGAGTTTGGATTTGAATGGGATTGTATAAGAGTTTTTATTCAGGGAAGTAGCATTGTTGGATTATATTTTTAAAAAGATCACTCTAACTGCTGTGTAAACAAGGAATGCTGGGGCAAGTAGAAACAAGTTGGTCAGCAGATATGCAATAATCTGTGCAGGTAAGCTAGAAGTGACTTAATTTTAGTGTGGTGGCAGTTGGATGGAGAGGAGTGGATATATTTAAGATTACTTGAGGTGACAGAAATAGTAAGGCATGGAGATGGATTGCATATAGAATTTAAGGGAGAAGAACTCAAGGATGTTGTTGCAAGTTGCCATTTTGTAATGTTTAGGAAAGGAATAGGTATTTGGAGGTTTTAAATTTTATTTTGGTGGATGGATAATGGTGAGTTCAAGAATTTCCCTTTGTTCATTTTAAATTTAGAAAAGCTTATGAGATTGTCAATTAGGCCTTCACAATGGAGGATCTACAAGTCTCAAGGAGATATATGGCTTGGAGATATCAATTTGAGGATTGTCTGTACACTGGTGATTGTGTAAGCAATGGCAGTAGATAAAATAAAAAAGACTATTAAAAAAAGAAAGGATTGTCTATAAATGGAGCTATGGAGAACACTGAACATTTCTAAGCTGGGAAACGGGAAGGCCTCCTGGGAAGGGAGACTAAGGATAACAGGAATCGTTGGAGGACAGTGGGGGGGGGGGGATGCCTAATGTAAATCATATCATGGATACCAAATGAAACAAGTGTTTTAAAGGAGGGGACAGTCAATTGTATTGAGTTTGGTTGAGAAGATATGGGCAGAAAAATGTGGCCATGGGACTTGACAACCTAGAGGTCATTGATAACTGTAATAAATCAGTTTCATGAACTGGATACCAGATTTAAGTGACTTGAGAGATAAAATGATGGCGGAGGAACTAGAGATGTGATGTGTAGATAGCTTATTAAAGAAGTTTGCTTATGAAAGAGAATAGGTATAGAGCAGAAACTGGAGGTGAATGAGGGTATAAAAGAATTTTTTTTTTTACTTTATGAGAATAAGGAATATTGCAGCATGATTTTAGTTAGAATTGATAAAGGAAGGAAGGAAGCAGACCTTGAGAAAGCAAGGATGGTCACGATCCGGATTCCATAGAGTCCTTTGATGGGAAGGGCACCATTTCCTCAGTTTTAACAGAGGGGAAGAAAAGAACATGAGTTCAGAGACAAGTAGTTATGTAGATTTAGTTGGGGGAAGTGATTTGGATGTGCTGGACTAATATCTTCCAGTTTTTCTACAAACTGAGTCAAAATAAACAATGTAATAGTGATATGAAATCTTAATATAATAGTAAGAAAAATTTACAGTAGAACCAAAAGATTGGAAATACTTAGGAATAAATTTAATAAGAAAAGTACCAATTTTTTAATATGGCAAACTACAAATCATTACTTGTAAACCAAAGATTTAATAAATGAAGAGATAATATATGTTCATTGAATGTTGAGATGGTAGTTCTTACAATCTTTATCTGTAGATTCAACAAAATCCTAATTGGACTTTTTTTGTAGAAATTGTTGATCCATCCTGAAATTGATAAGGAAATAAGGACCCAGAATAGTTGAATTAAAAAAAAAAAAAATAGGAGACTTGTCCTACCCTATTTTAAAACTGACTATAATGCTGTAGTAATCAAGACAGTGTGATTGGCCTAAGGTTAATAAACATGTAGATCAGTAGAACAAACTGAAAATCCATAAAATGCCTGACATTTATCATTAGTTCATTTTTGAAAGTGCCTGAACAGTTCAATGGGGAAAGGACTTCTCAACAAGTGGTTCTGGTACAGTTGGATATCCATATGTTTAAAAAAATATATTTAGACATGTTGTTTCTACTTTACACCATACACAAAAGTTATCTCAAAATAGATCATGGAGGCTGGGGTTGTGGCTCAGGGCTAGAGTTCGATCCTCAGCACCACATAAAAATAAAGATAAAATAAAGGTATTGTGTCCAATTACAACTAAAACAATTACAACTAAAACAATAAATTCTTAAAAAAAATAGATCATGGACTTAATTGGGAAATTATAAAACTGCTAGATGATAAAAACTAATAGAAGAAAAATCTTTGTGACCTTGGGTTCAGCTGAGTTCTTAAATATGACACTAAAAGCATGAGCCAAAAAGAAAAAACTGATTAACTGAACTTTATCAAAATATTTTCAAACTTTTGACACTTCAGAGGATACTTAAGAAAGTAAAAGACAAAGCACATATTGAGAAAATTTTGCATGTTATAAACACGATAAAGATCTCTAATCTAGAGTATAGTTAAAAATCCTACTATTTCCACTATAAAGAGAAAAGGAGTTTAAAATGGTCAAAGTGGATGTTTCACCATAGAAGATAATATGAATGGCCAGTAAACATATGAAAAGATGTTCAACATCATTAGTCATTAGGAAAATGCACATCAAACCACAGTGATGTATTGTCACATACCCAGTAGAATGACTATAATTTAAAAGACCTATAATACCTACTATCGGTGTTGTGGAGAAACCAGAACCTTTATACACTGCTCTTGGAAATGTTAATGGTACAGCCATTTTGGAAAACATTTTGGCCATTTCTTTTCTTTTTTCTTTTTTTTAGCCATTTCTTAAAAGGTGAATATACACATACAAACAAAATTGTTTGTAAATGTGTTAGCATTATTCATCATGGTAAAAAACTAGATAATTAAATGTTTATCAGGTGGTGTTTTAATAAATAAAACATGACATATCTATAGAATGGAATACTACTTTGTAGTAAAAAGGAACAGATTATTGATATATACTACAACAAAGATGAATGTTTAAAACATGCTAAGTGACAGAGGCTAGGCACAAAAGGATTACCTATTATGTTGCTTTTATATGAAATGTTTGGAAAAGACAGATCTATAGAGATAGCCAAACAGTGGTTGCCTGAAGCCAGTGTAGGAGAAACAGTCTTGAGGGAAATATTTGGGGTGATAGAATAGGTTGGTGTGATGGTACACAACATTATACATTTGTTAACTCAGTAGGTTGTGCACTTATCATGACTGAATTTTGTGTTGTATAAATTGTATCTTAAAGCAGTAAAGTTAGCCAGGCATGGTGATACACACCTGTAATCTTGGCAGCTTAGAAGGCTGAGGCAGGAGGATCACGAGTTCAAAGCCAGCCTCAGTAACTCAGCAAGACCCTAATTCTAAATAAAATACAAAGAAAGGACTCCGGATATGGCTCAGTGATTAAGTGCCCCCGAGTTCAATTCCCAGTATATATATATAAAAAAAAAGAAAGACAAAGTTGTAAATTTTTTTTTTAATTTATGAAATACCCATCCTGAAGAATGTGAAGTTTGAGTGTGATGAATGAAGGACTTTGTACTGCATATATAATTGTAATTTAAAAACTGCAACATAATTTAATGTAATCTGGCTTTTGGTAAGGGACTTGTATTTTGAAAGGACAGATTTTATGTGTGGAGAAGATTGTCATATAAAGATGGATTATAACTGAGTATATTTAAATGAAGCACCTATAATAATTTCAGTTAACATTTATTCATCTCTTTTTGTGTATCAGGGATTATTCTGTGTTTGTTACATGTATTAACTTTTTTTAAGACAGAATGTTGAAATGTTGCCCAGACTGAAACTCCTAGGCTCAAATGATTCTTCTGCCTTAGCCTCCTGAGTAACTGGACTATGGGCTATAGGCATGTGCCACCGAATCCCACTAACTTTTTTTTTTTTTTGACAGTACTGAAGATTGAACCTGGTTGTTCTACCACTTAGCTATATCCCCAGCTTTTTTGTTTTTTATTTTAAGATAGTTTCTCACCAAGTTGCCAAGGCTGGCCTTGGACCCGTGATCCTCCTGCCTCAGCTTCCTGAGTAGCTGTGATTAGAGGCGTGTGCCTCCACATCCAGCTGTGACTAATTTATTTTTTATAAGTATATTGTTAGATTAAAAGTGGCTGAAAAAAGAATGAATTAAGGTCAATTTCCATCTATTGAATTTGGGTGTTATGCTGAATTTATATACAATTAAGTTGAATATTTGAATTTTATGGGAAATTATAGAACTGTAATGCCTCAAAAATAATTTGAATTTGAATTAATCATGTCTGACAAGTAATAGTTTTAATGAAATAGTAATTTCAGTCCATAGGACTGCTTAGGGTTGCTTTCTTCCACTGGAGTGATTACTGTCACTATCATGATTATTTTTGAAGTCTAAAAGCTTCTGTTGTTACTTAGAGGAACTGATTGAAGTCTCTATATTTCTAATGGATGAGTATGAACTAATAGCTAATAGAGTTTGGATTCAATCCTTTAAATTATATGAGCATGTTCCTTTGGATAAAAATCATTGTAAAGAGTACTGATCAAATAGTGATTATTGCTTCTTTTTGCCTGTGGATTATATGAAAGGTTGTATGTGGAATTTAGAAATATCTGTATCTTTGAAAAAAGAAATATTGTCTAGAAATTATTTAAGAGTATTAATGGTTTTTCCTTGATGTCTCATTGTGAGTAGGATGATTAGGGGCCTTACTATTTTGAATTTTATTGACATATTATTAATAGAAGAATTTATGGGTTTTTCTTTTTTTCTAGAGTAGTTCATTATATTTCATATAAAGCATTTAATTAAACACCCTTCTAATTTTCTGTGACAGTAAGCATTGAGTTTAGTCAAAATAGCATAGACTTTGGAATGAGACAGTTCCAGATTTGAATCTCTACTTGGTGCTTATAAACTTCTGATTTTTTTTTTTTTCTTTTGGTACCAGAGATTGAACCCAGGGATGCTTAACCACTGGGCCACATCCTCAGCCCTTTTTAATATTTTCCTTAGAGACAGGATCTCAGTGAGTTGCTTAGGGCCTCACGAATTTGCTGAGGCTGGTTTTGAACTCCCCATCCTCCTGCCTCAGCCTCCCGAGTTGCTGGAATTACAGGCATATGCCACTGTGCCCACCTAAACTTCTCACTTTGAACATGAGCATTTTACCTATTAGCATGTAACTTAATCTGTCTTGAAGGTTTTATAGTACCAAACTGAAATGTAGTGACAACTAGCATAGTACCTGTTGCTTAGAAGGTGATCAGATAGGTTTCATTTGCTCAAGTTCTACTCTGCATGAGAAAACGAATACTTTATAGTATTTTGGTTTTAATGATAAAACACTGTCGATTTTTATTCACACCTAACTTTATGCCTTTTGTGGTGTTAACTTAATGCTGCCCCAATCCTTTGATCCAGTCATTTGCATTTTATTTTTTCCTTTTACTGTGTAATTAAATTAAGGGTTTGTTCTTCTGAAGTCACGTTTACCACCAAAGACACACACAAAAGATGCTTCTGAGGTTTTCAGCCTATAGAGCTTACAGAATAGTGATGCTATAATCAGGAAGTGAAGGGGATGGTCTGGTTTTGTGGGGAGACAGCATGCTGAATTTTGAACATTCTGAGTGAGATGCCATATTCATTTCATTTGGGCAACAAGGGTAGGTGGATATTTGAAAGCATGAGAGAAGCATTTGCGTGGCTTCAGAAGCTTGGGCAAAATTTGTTCTGCAAATGAGGCCATTCGCTGAAAAAACAAGAAATGCAAACTTAACTTTATTAATATTTGAAGTGTCCTGCATTTAGACAATTAATTCAACTATTGCCTTAGTGCATTCCTTGGAGCATACTGTTTGTTGAATTAATGAATGATGTAAATACAGGATATTAAATTTTTAAAAAATTAATATACAGAGAATAGCAATTCACTGAAGCCATCTCAAAGGCAGCATAGTTCTACAAGATAACTAACCCTCAAAGAGTTTGTATACAAACCTTCAAGAATCTGCCAGTTCTTGTGTGTCATAAAGAGCATACATTTTCTTATAAACAAAATGGGGATACCAACACCTGTCAGGCTTATAAAGATTAAATGAGATTCTCTGACAAATGGGAAGTGTAAAGCTGCATTGAGATGCTGATGCCAGAGTATGGGCTAGACTTCACTATCTATAAAACTGAATTCTCTAAGTGCAATTTACTAAGTGTCCAGGGTTTTGGGAGTTACTTAAATAGCTAAAGCCTATTGTATGATTAATATCTATTATCCTACTTCCATCCCTTATCTTTGCTCTCTAACATATCTTTAAAGTACTCAGAATCTTCAATTTATTTATTTATTTTTTAAATATTTATTTTTTTAGTTGTAGTTGGACACAATACCTCTATTTCGTTTATTTTTTTTATGTGGTGCTGAGGTTTGAATCCAGGGGCCCACACATGTGAGGCGTGCGATCTACCACTGAGCCCCAGCCCCATCAAATATAAATAAATATAAATAAATAAAATAAAGATCTATCAATAATTAAAAAATTTTTTAATTAATTAGACTTTTACAAGTCACATCGAGGGGCTCATTTGGGTGATGTAGCACTGTTGACCCTGCTTACAGAGTTTCTCAGAGTTACTTTGAATCCTGTTGGAATCTAATACTGTTTGTTGAATTAATGAATGAATCCTCTGTCTTGTCTTGTCTGAGCATGTCATAGAACATTTGTAGATAAATCTTAAAATAGTTCCTTTTGCTACACTTATTTGGATGTCACCGATTATTTTTAATAATTTGCAAAGTAAATTAATTTTATTAAAATAAAGAGATATTTAAGGGCTGGAGTTGTGATTCAGTTGTAGAGATCAGCACACATATAAATAAATGAATAAAATAAAGGCCCATCAACAACTAAAATTAAAAAAAAAATAAAACTTAGACACATGACTTTTGAATTGATTGTTAAATAGAATTCTTTGTTTCAACAAAGCAAAGTTAATCCAGAGCTACTTCAGTAAATCTAATATTCATTCATTTGTGTGACTAGTTGTTAGGGATTTAATGCAGGGCCTCAATACAGGCTATGCATGGGCTCTACCACTGAGCTACACTCCCAGCCAGTTTGACATTTTTGAGGGCCTGCTTAGCTCCATAGAAGACTGAAACTTGAGAGAAAGTTCCGTAACATGATTTGGATATCCTTAGCATGTAGATGGCAGTTTATGAATAAGATTAGCCAGGATGAATTTGTTGAGTGAAAGAAAGGAGAGAATGAGAAAGAGTCTGAGGCAGCTGCCTGAGGCATTGGAGGGAAATGAGCAGAGAAGCAAGGAAAGGGTGTCATAGAAAGAATAGTTTGCCACAAGAAGCACAAGTCAGTATTGAACTTTTTGGAGGTATACCAGTGAGAGGTTGCTTCCTGACAGTTTTGCATATTATTCCTTCAAAAATATTTTTTATTTAGACTTTTGACTAATTCCTACTACATTTTCCCTTACATTCTCTATACTATTAACTGAGGTTTTATTGAAACTACTGTATCTTTCTTGAGCCAGAGCAAATCCTCAAATTATATTCAGATACTTACAGACCAATTTATTTTTACTTAGTCCTTGATTTCCTTCATAATTTTTACCCCAGGTATGTTTATCTAAATAATCTGAATCATTAGGTAACATCTGTATGAGTGTTATATGGCATTTCATGGAATTAGAAAGGTTTTTGAAAGGTTTTTGAAATATTTAAATACTTTCATTTAAAAAAATTTTTTTAAATAATTTTATTTATAGTGGCATTAAGAACATTCACATTGTTGTGCAACCATCACCAACATCCATCTCTAGAACTCTTTTTTTCTTCCAAAATTGAACTTGGTATCCATTAAATAATAACTCCCCACCCTCTTCTTCACCTAGTCCCAGATAACTTATTTTAAATTTTTTCATATAAAATACCATGTTTTTGTTGTCCTTGTTGTTGTTTGCTTATTTGATGTCCTGTTTTTTGAACTTTTCCCTGATCATTCCAACCAGATAACCCTTCCTCCTCCGGTAATCTTCCAGCACTGTCCTATGTTAGCACTTGTATATATTTTTTCCTTTTAGGGTCCTCTACATGTATCTCTGTTTTCATTGATAGGTGGCAAACAAGTTGAGGGCAAGTTTTAATTTAGCCTTGTTTTTTCCCTCAGGTCACTTTGTTCATGATAAGACACCAAATGCCTGCTAAGACTAGTTATTTGGTGCTTTAGAACTTCATTCCTTTAGTCTGATGGTGAACATGCACACTAAAGACTTCACCTTAAGGTATTGTTACCTCAAGGCTGTTTGCTTTATTTTATTTTTTAAAGATGATAAACTTCACTTTATTATTTAACTCACATGAGTTTCTTTGTGCTTCAAAGACATAGTTTTCAGTTGTTGAACTTGACAATGAGCAAGTAGAGGTAGACAAATAATGTAAATAAGGAAACAGGTCAGTGGACTTTCTCAATTTAGTTAAACTCTGTTGGAGGGAAAGTGAAACATTCTCTTAAAATACATGATGGGAGGGAGAGCGTATCAAATCTGGCAGTCATGCCTACTCAGCCTTAAAAAGCTTCTGCCAGTTCAGCCCCACATCTCAAGTCTTATTTCTGATTATTCTCCTAATGTGAACTTTGTGTTCCAACCAGCATATCTGTTTTCTGTTTCTCACACAACTTGCTTATTCTTTATCAGTTTCTTTTCATTGTTTTGCTTTCTTATCCTCCATACTCTCTCCCTACTTCTATGCTTATTCTTCCCTCCTTTTAAAAGCAGGACTTAACCTTAGACTTTGGAAATCCTGATCTGAACAACCTCAGTCTCACTTTGAGACTACTTGCATCCTACCCATCCTTTTATATGTGTTTTGCATTGTGTTGATTTTTATTCATTTATGCTGTTGCCAATTTATGCCATTGATTAGATGCTTCTCCATTATATTTACCTCAACAATATTAGAAGAAGGTTGTGAATAAAATTCGGACTTCTTTCCCCTCATGAACTCATGATGTTGATTGAGAGCAGCAAAAGCACAAAGAAAACATTGACAGTTTCTTAGGGCAAGCCAGTTGCTTAGCCTTGCTATATTGCTATGCATTCAGACAGGAGTGGGATGATAAAGTTAATGCAATTGTGGGCTCTTCACCCAGGGGATTAAAAAATCCGGGTAGTGAAGTTTGCAGTCTTGAATGTTCCATTGCCTGGCACTGTGAGTACTCTTTCCCCACCCCAATCAACATTCTGGGCATGAGGAGAGAAAGAGGCAAGAACAGGAACAAATAACATTGAATTCTGTGAGCTCTGACTTTGCTGGCAGACATTGCCAGTTCCTCCTCCTCCCTTTCCAGAACTAACTCTCTCTCTCTCTTTTTTTAATAGTAGAGTGACTATGAAAAGTTTTAAGATAAGCAAAACTATGAGTTTATTGGCAACTGAAAATATAAATTAGGGTAATATCTGAATATCTGGCATTGTAGCATATATTTGCATTCACAGAATGTAATAGAGCACAACCTCTGCAGAGTTCTATATTACCTGGCTTCAAGTGCAGAAACATAAATCAACTTAGAGATGAAGGTACACTCTTAACTCTTACATAGAATCACAGAGAAAGCACATTTCCTGGCACAGGCCATTAGACTTGTGCCTTGTGCCATGTCAAAATTACATATTGAATTATTTGTTAAGTTTGGTGTAAGTCTCATAGGACTATGAGAAACTGCAGTGATCTTTTGAAATCTAAGAGTGTATTGTGTTTTCTGTTTGCCTTCAAAAAAAAAAAATGATGGCTAGAGGAGTTAAGGTTAGTTTTTCTGTTTACTACCCACATTTTTGAACCCCTAGAGATAGAAATCTTTTACTTCTCTAATCACATTTTCCTCTAAGACTTGATCCTGGAGTAAATCCAAACCTAAATTTTTCTCACTAGCTCTAACAAATGGCAAAACCAGGAATTATCATAGTTACTAATTGTATCCTGCTTATTTTCTACATAGTGTTCTTTTTGCTTCTGGTGTTATTCATTTGACCCTGTACATCCATCTGCCTTCCTATTTTTCCTTTAACTGCAGAATAATGAATGACCCAGATTTCTTCTTTCCTAGCCTGTACCCTGCCTACTCTCCTTAAGCACTTATAATTTAATATTTGTAAAAAATATTAAACAACCCACCCCTCCAACTTTTAAAGGTATTTATAAAGTTCACTTTTATCCTACTCACCAAATCCAGAGACCTTTTATTAGGTCTTATTCTGTTTTACCACCTCCCTGGCAGTCAACACTGGATAACATCTTGGTGGATATATCTTTTTGTTCATCATGGTGTTAAAGTATTCTGTCTTTTGCATCCTGATTGTCTTCATATTCTTCCTCTTACTCAGAATCGGCTTTGACGCCTCCTTCCCTTATATTCAGCTTACAAAATCCTGAGATTCTTCAAAAGATCTCAGCTAATTGTTATTTTCTTTCCCTGTCATTACTATTATCCTAGCCCTGATCACCTGCATGCAGTGGCCTCTTAAATATTAACAGAGCTTTTCTGTAGTTACTAACGAGTAGAATAGACAGGTGACTTAAAAATTATGTGATAATTTTTAAAAATGTTCAGGAAGATTAGCCTAGCATTTAGAGCCCTCCCTAGCTAGCTCTAGTTTACTGCCTAGTCCTCTCATCCCCACTGCCCTGCCCCTCCTCCCCCCACACAACCATTGAATTTTCTACCTTGTTTTGACTTCCCCAAAACCTCCCCTGTACTTAGGATCAGATCAGATCAGGCTCCTTTAAGCAATTTTTTTTCCCCAACCCATATTAACCTTTAGTTCTCAGAGTAATAAGTACTAACTGTATTGTACCTATCATGAACCAGACATTGAGCTATTTGGTATAAGTTTAAATTTAGAGATAGTTATTTTCAGTTTTCAGCTATGAGAAACCTGGAGCTCTAGAGAGGCTATATGCTCAACATGAGCTGGAATTCACATCCTCCATTTTATGGCAAAACTTATGTTCACGATACTAAACACTTTGATTCTTAAAATTACAGCTTTATGTTATGGCTTTTTAAAAAAATCAGATTATGTGTTATTTGCAGCTAGATAAGATTTTAGGGAATAGGGTTGTGTATTAGAACTGCATTAGAACTTTTTGTGTGTTTCCCCAAACCCAGTAGGTACTTTGAATATTGCATGTGAAAACTTAAGACAACATTTTTTAGAAATTTCTGGAGTGCTGCTAAGTGTAATAATTAGTTCATCTCTTTATCCTAGAGCATTTGATAAGATGTTTGGAATACAAGAAAGACTGTAGATATAGCTGCATACTTAATCAAAGGGAGGCAGCAGAGTGGCCTTATGTTGTTTTCCAAAGTGTGGGATGTACCCAGCAAGATGTGAAAGTTTTTCCCTTTTGTTTTTCAAATCTGATTATTTAAGGAGAAAGTTTCAGCTTGGTGCTAGTAAGTTAACACCTTTCTAACACAGATTACTGTTAATAAAGGACAGGTAGGCCTTGATGTAGCACATTTAGCAATTGATGGTATTTGGCTGAAATTAAATAACAGTTTTGTTTTCATTGAGTTTATTATTTTTAAATTTTCTATTTCTGGAGATATTCATTTTCCATTTACATTATTTACAAAGTTTCTTTCTTGATTTAAAGAATAAGTATTAAGTCCATATCAGTGAAGGTGTTCTATAGGCATGGCAGAATTCATGAAGGTAAGATGCAAGTATCTGAAGTTTGAGAAACACTGGCATAGAAAAGAAAGCCAGGCATTAGAGTCATATAGAGAAAAAACACTCATGTCTTGGTCCTTCTTGTTTCTAATCTGTGACCCTCAGGCAAGAATGCTTTCTTCTTCCATTTTTTGATTTATAAAGTGAAAATTATGATGCCTACTTTTTAAGGGTCGTTTGAAGATTGTCTTAAATAAATTCTAGTAAGCCACTCGATAAATGGGAGCTTTTTAAATCATCATTTTTGTTATTCATATATTATTTCTCAGCTAAAAATCTTTGATAGAATTTTAAAGTTGCAGTTTAATTCTTGGGTGTTCTTACATTAAGTAAGTACTTAAATGGTATAAACCTTTTTCTCTCGAATATTGGGACTTATCACAGCAACTACCTCATAGGATTATTTAAAGATTAAATGAATTGGTAAAATAACAGGAATAGAGCCTGGTACATGGAATAGTACTACATAACAGTTAACTATTATTATTTTTCCCCTAGAAAGAATAGATTTTTGGAAAGCTTTTTTCCCTTTGTTCTCATCATCCTGAGTTGGAGTTGTTTGTATATGTTCTTTAAACACCTACTAAGTGTGAAATGTTAACATACTGCCACTATAGTAAATAAGCAAGGGCCAATAAGGTCAAAATTTCTTTAAGGTATTATTTGCATGGTTATATTTATTACTATTTTTGTTTTATAATTTTTATCTATTTTATGGGATACACCTAAGTTTAAGGACAAGAAGTGTTTTTTCTTTTAATTTTGAAAAGTTTCTAAAATGTCAATTGTAAAACAAATGTGATAAGCCAGACCATTTTCTTCTTTGTTTTTTAGTAATTAAATTGTTGTTCTGTAGGGAGAATAATTGGTCCTAGTACAAAATAAATCACTTACAAAATACAAATGATTGAATTCTGTGCAGATATTTTTTTTTTTTCTTTTTTTCTTTTGGTACCAGGACTTGAACCTAGGAATACTTTACCACTGAGCCACATCCCCCATCTTTTTTTCTTTTTTTTAATTTTGAGACAGAGTCTCACTAAGTTGCTTATGGTTTTGTTAAGATGCTGAAGATGGCCTTGAACTTGTGATTCTCCTGCCTCAGCCTCCCAAACTGATGGGATCACAGGTGTGAGCTACCATGCCCAGCATGGAACTTGATTTATTGGACAAGGTTTAGCAAATGACTTAATAAATTCTACATAATTTCCAACATTGTTGAATGTACTTCTTTGTTTGTTTGTCATAACTATTCATATTTAAGTATACACCTCTTTTTGTTTTGGGGGTACCTGGGATTGAACTCGGGGGCACTTGAACCACATCCCCGGCCTTATTTTGTATTTTATTTAGAGTTGCTTAGCACCTCGATTTTGCTGAGGCTGGCTTTGAACTCGTGATCCTCTTCTCGGCCTTCTGAGCCCCTGGGATACAGGCATACACCACTGTTCCTGGCACCTCTGTCATTTTCAGAGGATAGTTTGTGTTTTTATTATATACATCATATGAAATTTGCATTCAGGGAAATAATATTTGCACTACACTAGGTCTTAATGATGGAATCCAACCCTTTGATTTTTTTTAAGAAAGAAATTTTGAAATTATGACAATATATTAATATAGCAAGCACCTATCAAAATTGAATTCTGTTTCAAGGTCCTGGGTTCAACTCCCAGTACCACAAAACAGCAAAACAAACTTGATTCAAAACCAGGTGTGGCGACACATGCCTATAATCTCAGGTACTCAGGAGGCTAAGGCTGGAGGATCAAAGTTCAAGGCCAGCCTTGGACAATTTACTTAGTAAGACCCTGTCTCAAAAATAAAAAGAAATGGCTAGGATATACTCAGAGGAATGATGCATTGGATTAAATCCCCAGTGCTACAAAAAAATGTAGTTAGGTAGGGCAGGTTGGATTGTAGCTCAGTGGTAGAGTACCCCCCAGATTCAGTCCCTAGTTTTGATTCTGAAACCTGTGCACCAAAAACTTAACTCGTATTTTATGATATAACACAGTAGAACTCTGTTATAATGTAGCTTATAATATGTATGTACCACTGGGAAAATCATATCCTTTATAGATCCCTTTATAACATTTCTTATAAGGTAACACAGTAATGAAGAACATGGGTTTCCATCCAAGTTCTGTTACTTTGTTTGTTCTTGAGCAAGTTACCAGAGGGTCAGGTTTTTCTTCTGTAGAACAATAGCTAATCTCATAGCATTATTAAGATGATTGGATTAGCAAATGTGAATGTTTTATTAAGCTTAGAACAGTTCTTGACATGTTATATACATACAGTTAATGTTAACTTTTACCATAATAGGTCTTTTTGGTCCTCATCCTCACCCCATAGCATAGGTTGTTAGTGCATTCTCCTAACACCGGAATAAATGGGTTTCTCTTTATCAAAAGTAAATTCCCAGGCCCATGTTTGCTGCTGCTTGACTTCTGGTAACAAATATACACACCAGAAATTGTATCGGGTGCTTAATTCTATTTGTCCCTAATTCTGCCCTTCTCACTTAACTGCATACACTTCATAGCTCCCCTCTATTCTGTGTAGTCATGAAAAATAGTGGGCACTTAGAAGAGTGAAAGTGGCAACAAGTTGCGATATGAACTCCTTCTGAAAGAACATGCTCTGGAGTCAACCTCATCACTGTGACCGTGGATGGGGATGCTTCAGTTTTCTTATCTGAAAATAGGGATAAAAGTCCCTTTCTTTGGGAGTTATAAAGTGCCTGGCCCTCTTACTTAAATATTCTATTATGAACTATTATTATTTTTAAAAAACTTTGATTAACTAGGAGTTGTGGCTCTGAAATAGGTTTCCATGTAAGAAAGCAGGGATTTATCCAGGTATGGTGGCACACACCAGTGATCCCAGAGACTCAGAAGACTGGAGGTTAGAAGGATTGTAAGTTCGAAGCCATCCTTGGTAATTTAACAAGACTCTGTTTCAAAATAACAAGAACTGGGAATGTAGCTCAGTAGTAGAAAACCACTGAGTTCAATCCCCAGTACAGAAAAAAATGGGGAAGGGGTGTTTGAATACTAGTTTGAAATCAGAACTGATTTCTGAAAAATATTACTCATTAATCGGACATTAATATTTTATGTGGCATATTATTAGGAAACAGATTATAAGTGTTACCTTATGCACTTTTATTGGGTAAAAGGGATCATATGTCTTCACTGGAATTTTAGAAGTACAGTTATAAGTCTGATTTATTTAGAATAGTCCCTGCTTGTGCCTCTTGTCCAGGCATAATTATTAGTGGTGTCCCTTTCACTCTTAAAAATGTCCAAGGTTTAGGGTTGGAGTTGTGGCTCGGTGGTAGAGTGCTTTCCTAGCATGTGTGAGGCACTGAGTTTGATCCTCAGCACCACTTAAAAATAAAATAAGGGCATTTTGTGTTCACCTACAACTAAAAAATATATTTTTTAAAAAAGTTCCAGTTTAGATGTAAATTTTCTGGCTACCTTAAGTATAGTTTACTTATCAGATTTATTTTACTGGATGGTTCTCATGGCCCAATATTATCTTTAAAAGAAAAATACTAATAATTTATGTTTAAGTTTTAGATGGTGTATTATCTTTTTCAAATCCTTTTTTGTGATTTTTTTTTCCCCTTAACATTTAGAGTGTAATTGTGTGTATTTTTAAGGTTCTTTTTTGTCGTTGTTAATGTCAGTAATACAAAGAATTATTTTAGTTGGAAATTTGAGACTTGGATTGAACTACCAATAAACTCAAAAAGTTATCATATTGTCATCCTCTCCCTACTCCTTGTAACCAGCTTGTTTCATAGTGAGTTATTTTTCCTGTCAGTAATTACCCATATTTTTGTTAAAAAAAAAAAAAAGAGTTCTTATTTTTGAAGCTTCCAAAGTGTTTTATTTAAACATCCAGTGACTGTGATACTAATGATAAGCAATTATATATATATATATATATTTTTTTTACTTGTTTGAGATTTTATTAGCAGGACCGTAGCAGCCAGTCGCAGAAGAGAAGGGGTAGAGAGAGAGAGAAAGGGAAGAAGCAATAAAATATTTATTGGACTATATGTACTATTATCAAGAGTAGACTATCAATGGGATCTTGTATTGCCTGAAGCAAGCATAATTTTTATTTAGAAACAGGGCCTCACTAAGTTCTTGGGGGCCTGGCTAAGTTACTGAAGCTGGCTTTGAACTCACAATCTTGCCTCGGCCTCCCAAGTCACTGGGATTACAGGCATATGCACTGTGCCTGGCAGCAAGCATAATTTATTGCCAAAGAATTAGAAGTCACACCTTGCTAAGGGGAATCTCTGCTATCTCAGTCTAGAAGTGTACAGTCAAGAACTCCACAAACATTAAAAAGCTGTTTTAATCCTCTTTCCTATTGATTATTTGACACAACACATTCCTTATGGTTCCTGTCCTTAGCATGTAGAATAAAATCTGCCTTCTAGATATTAAGCTTCTTTGTCTTATAGCAGTAGTCTGTATTTTGATGGTGAGTTCTTGATAAATAGTAGGGGTAAAAGTAAAATAAAATATTCAAACTTTGTCAGCTAAAAAGTTATAGTAGACATTTGTAATTTTTCTTTCTATTGAGAAATATACCTTTTATATTTCTATTCAGATACTTATATTAAAAAATATAATTATCTTTTGTTGGTGCTTTTTTCTTTGTTCATTTTTATTTTTTATGTCTGCTTTATTTTGAAGTTCACAAATAGAATTTTTATATTGTATAGAGCATGTTGTTTTGAAATATGTATATGTTATGGAATGGCAAAATTATGGTAATATGCATTTCTGTTTTTGTGTGTGTGGTCATATTTCTGTATTTCATTGCCTGACATAAAACAAGAGAAGTCTGATGTTGCTAGTTAGCTCTAGTAATTCTACTAGGACGGATTTTATACATTTCTTTTTTTTTAGGTGGTCTTTAAAATAATGTACCTCCTTTTTGAACATCACAACATATAAGCAGTTTATTATATCCAAGGACATACTGTTGGGGAAAGACTTACCCACACTGAAATAGAAGAGTGGTTGAAATGTAAAATGGAAGTTACCAATAATGGTTTGGGTGACAGAAAGAATGTTTTTATAAATATTAAGATAAAATTGAAGCAGGAGACAGAAAAGAATACAGTCTCAATCTACAGATTTGAAAGCAAAGATCACTTGAGTTATGTAAGCAAAGGAATCAGCAATTAAAGATTTTGGATAAGAAAAAAAGTGAAAATGAGGTGAGATATTTGCTCTGCTACAATTGATTAAGTATCTCGGAAGGGTTGGGCCAATCGCATTTCATGTTAGAACTAAGTTTATTTTTACTTATTTACTTGTTACCGGAGATTTAACCCAGGGCACTTTACCACTGAGCTACATTCCCAGCCCTTTTTGTTTTTTATTTTGAGACAGGGTTTCACTAAGTTGCTGAGGATGGCCTTGAATTTGTGATCCTCCTGTAGCAGCCTCCCACACAACTGCAATTATAGGCATGGGCCACTGCACCTGGTTTAGACCTAAGTTTAAAAGGGTTTGGCAGTGGAGTTGGTCACCAAGGGATAGCAAAACATCATTTAGGAATGCAAACATGATTGTGAATGCAGTAATGGATATGAGTTATCTGTTTAATTTGGTGGATTGTGCTTAGTATTTAAATTAAAAATATTCGAGATTGGTGTGTCCACAAAGCTAAATACTTTCTGTTTTGACAGCAGAAAGAAAATTAAGCCGTTTTGGAATAACCTGAGTTTGATGTTATTTCTTTTTTTTTTTTTTCCTTGACCCATTCCCTTTGCAACAGTGTATTATAGTGCTGTCCATTCCAACCTCTGGAAGCATTTCCCCTCTTTTCTAGTAGTTTCATAGTTTCACATGTGGAATTTCCCAAAGTTGTGTAGAAGTTGAGTAGATGGTGGTTCTCAGAGGCTGGGAGAGAAGGAGAGGGGGAGATGAGGAAAGATTTATCACCAAGTTTTAAGCTACAATTAGGAGCAAGAAATTCTGGTATCCGCAATAGGGTCACACATGATAGTAATGTGCCGCATTTCAAAAAACATGAAAAAGGCTTATGAAAGTTTTCATCATAAAGAAATGATAAATATTTGAGAAGATATATATATGTTTAGCTGAATTTAAACCTCATGCTATATATATGTATTAAAGCATCACATGTTATCCCATTAATATGTACAATTATTATGTTTTATGTACCAGGTAAAATAAATTTTATTTTTAAATATGAAAATGTTACAAAAAGTAGAGGGTCATAAAATGGGTTATGATGGAAGGGT
Organism: Marmota marmota marmota; assembly: GCF_001458135.2. Classification (NCBI taxonomy): domain Eukaryota; kingdom Metazoa; phylum Chordata; class Mammalia; order Rodentia; family Sciuridae; genus Marmota; species Marmota marmota. The sequence goes on along the minus strand of NW_025999842.1, from coordinate 54,944,587 downwards.
GTTCTTTAAAAGGAAAATGTGGGTATAATATTGTGAGAGGGAAAAGGAAAACTACAGAGTCTGTGGAAGAGCCTAACCTAGATTGATTTAAGAAAGATTAGGAAGGAAGTTTGGTGTTATAATATGACTACTAGACTTAGAATTTTGTTCTTTAAAATTTAATAAAATTATTTGTATCGATACTTGAGGACTATTGATTTGGTAGGCTATGTGTAGGAGTGAAGAGATTACAACAGAATCAATCCATAAATAACATTGATTCATTCTTTTTTCTAGCCACAAATATAAATTGACCCTGTCAGGAGTTGTTCTGGGTGCTAGGGATGTAAGTGGCCTTCCCTATTCTCTAGAGTCTTATTCTTTCAGGAGATACAATAAATAAGTTAACAGTACGGTGTTCAGGGAATCATCTGAGATCATTGATATTTGAGCTGAGACTTGCATGACAAAGCAGCCAGAGAAGCAAAGGTCTGAGGGAAAACATACTAAGGATGTAGCAAGTGGAAAGGCCAAGAAGCAGGAGCAGTCTTATACTAGAGGAAAGAGGGTTTGTTTGTTTGTTTGTTTTTTAGTTGTAGATGGACACAATGTTCTTTGTTTTATTTATTTTATGTGGTGCTGCTGATCGAACCCAGTGCCTCATGCATGCGAGGCAAGTGCTCGACCACTGAACTACAACCCCAGCCCCAAAAGAAGTATTTTAAAATGTACACCGTTGGAATATGTCATTAAGTACATATTCCAATGAGGGATATTTTAGAAATTACTGTTCCTTGGTTTTTGTTCAGTTGTCTCAGTTCCTTGAGTTCACTATGCCAGATAAGATCTTACATAATGCTAATATATAGTAATTCATTGGTGGTGCCAGATAACAAGAGCTTACATAAAGCTAATAATATATAATAATTCACTGATGATTTAAGAACAGTTTTTTTCTTGGGCATCCAGAATCTGCCATTATATAAGTAGGACAGTTTAATATAAAATATGCATACATACACATATATGGATGATTACCTTTCATGAAACTTGGTCTCGCTTTCTTTTCCCAGTCTACCTTTACCTACTCACTAGAGGAGAAGGCCCAGTATGGGAATTTCACCATTTATTTTATTGCTTTTTTTTTTCCAGTATTGTAAAAGACCCTGTGGGATAAAAAGTGTGGACCTGTGGTCTAAGTGTTTTGTTTGGTCTGCATATTTTTTTGAGTCCACATTAGCATTTGAAAAATGGGAACAGAATAGTCTAGATATCTAGCTTTTAAAAAATCTGAAGATGGCATCGCGGGGAAAATGGTTTTGTATGGAGGCGTCTCTCTTTATACTTGCACTTAATTCACTGCTTTCCTCACCTGCCAGTTTCATTAATTTATATTACTTGCTTGCATCCATAGACATTGTGTTTTGGGAAGCTATTCTAGATCAAAGTTCTTCCAATCACTTACTATACTCCTTTTCTCTCTCTCTCTCTCTCTCTGTCTCTCTCTGTCTCTCTCTGTCTCTCTCTCTCTTTGTAAAAGAAGAGGGTATGGTCTATAATAGCATTTTTCAAAGTGTGGTCTGAAAGTCCCTGTTCTGTGAAATCAAAACAATTTTTATAAAAATAATAAGACATTACTTGGGCATCCAGAATCTTTTTATTGTTTTGACTCTTGGATTGATGATGTCAAAGTAATGGTAGATAAAACTGCTAATTCAGTCAGGTGTGGTGGTACACACCTGTAATCCCAGCTACTGAGGCAGGGGGATCACAATTCAAGGGTGGCCTCAGTTTATTAAGACCATGTCTCAAAAAATAAAAAGGACTTGGGGGGCAGGTAGCCTAGTAGTAGTGTGTCCTTGTGCTCAATCCCCACTTGCACAATCAGTTAATATCAGAAAACACTGCTGGTTCTTTAAGCATAGAACAAGGCAGTAACTCCATACTGTACCTGTATAGGATCCTGGGCTGCTATGTAGTAAAAAAGCCAGTTTCACTTAATTATATCCTTTATATAACAGTGAAAATTACCAATTTTATTAAATCTTGACTCTAAGCATACATATTATTAATATTTTATATGATTAAAAAGGGTATATGTGCATAAAGTATTTCTCTCCCATACTGAAGTATGATGATTGTCTTAAGGAAAAATACTTTTTGAGTTAAATTAACCATTGAGCTAAACAAACCTTTTAATTTTTGTTCAGGGAGCATCAATTTTCTTGAAAGAATAGCTGAATTGGATTTAGGGTATATATTTTCTTGAAAACGAAGGAAGTATGCTTGTTACTTCAGGGAAAAGAGCTGATGCTGTTTATTGTTAATGATAAAATGCAAGCTTTTTGTGAAAATTAGAATTTCAGAAAATCTTTTATCCATCACATGTGTTTGACTGCGTCTCAGTGCTTAATGATTTAATTTTCTGATGAAATCAGTGATATTAACAAATATGATTTGCAAAAATATTTTGTAAGTGAAATGTGTCACATTTGGGAAGTCTTCATAATTCATTAGACCAGTAATTTACAAATGGTCAGTGTAAATGCAGTGTACCAAGACACACATGAATTTTATCATCAGTGTATGCAAAATGTTTATTGATGTGGCTTTGGACTTTACATTGAAGCCAATGTGTAGGCAAGTACCACTTGTTGAGTTTTGATGTTCTCTTTTTTGTTGTTGTTTTGATGTACTCTTAATGAGTAATATCAGAATTATCTGAAAAGGCTACTTAAATACTTCTTTTACTAATGTGTATCTGTGGGAAATTAATTTCCTTTTATACTTTAAACAAAGCAAATAAAAAGGGCTGTGGAGGTAGCCCAGTGGTAATGCAATTCTGGGCCCAATCCCCAGTTCATATTAGAGTAAACTGAATTCAGAAAAGAGATATGAGAATATTCCAAACCAGGCATTGAGAAAATGTACACATAGGTGAAATAAGGCATTCTTCTAGCCTAGGTTTTGTTTTTTATAGTTTTATTTTTAAAGTTTTGGGAGGCAGTTATTTTCCTATGTGATAGGACTATTCTTGTTTTTAAAATGGATTCATAGATATACTTTTGAAATTCACTGATTTAAATTATGATATGTCAGTAACTAAAGCTCACAAAAGACATTTAGGAGGGAGTCTTAGTAATTTAAAGGATGCTGAGACCCAAAGGATTTAGAATTGCTGTTAGAGTCTACAATATTCATTCCCAAAGGGTTAAGCAGAGGGTCTAATATATGGATCACTGGTTCTGAAGCCTTTTCATAGGCCTTAAACTGAAAATGGATTTATTTCTAGGCAAGGATTTTTTTAGTGCCTTGTATGGAGTAAAAATGCATTCTGAAATCTTCAAAGGAGCTGTAATTTACGTCAACTTACTCAGCAATAGAGCTTTCAACTTGACTGATGTTCTTTGGAATAAATTTTGGAACTACTGCTCTATAAAGATACCACTGTAAGAGTTCTGACTAAGTATCTCCTGGAGGCAGCTGAGACAGAGAAGCTTTCAACCTCAAACTATACTGACTCCACACCTTATTAGCCTCAGTTTTCTTTCCTATGAAATGGATTAAGGCAGCCAACATTAGAGAATTGTTAAATAGAATAACAGGTAAACGCCCTTCCTAAATAGTGAGTGCTCATTTTTAATTATTCCCTACTTTTTAAGTAGATACAAATCTCCATTACAAATATTCCCCATGTCACTAAAGCTAGTGAGTCACAGAGAATTGTAGGAACCAGCCTAACAAGTTGGTAGAACAGGAAAAGTTACAGTGTCTGGCTAGTCCAAATTGTCCAGGCTTTTAAGCCATCAGAAAACAGCATATCCACTGTCCTTGTCCCACTTAACCTGAAGAATTTTTGTAAGAATGAAAGCAGAAGTGTCATCTCATTCTTAATCTGATAATAATTGGAAAGGGAGGATCTTATTTTCTATTATACTTTATTCATTTTGGAGGTTTTTTTTTTTTTTTTTTTTTTTT
>NW_025999842.1:54844685-54939738 GCF_001458135.2 Marmota marmota marmota | reverse complement strand
TATATATATATACACCCTTTGTTAGGCACTTTGGCCTTAGGCAAATTACTTTGTCAGTTTGATTCTCTCTTTTCTGTAAAATGTCAGTACCAATTCCATTCCGTTATTTTTAGGGATTAAATGGGAACACATTGAGTATTTTATTTAGCTCAATGCCTATCATTTGTATGTGCTCAACATATATGTTAGTTGCCTCTACCGCATATTTATATATCAAGATATTTTTAAAAAAAAATTCATGTATTTTACTCCTTGGAAAGTTCCTTTGGTCATTATTCAAGAACTATTTATTCTTGTTTTATACAGTTTAAAAAACTTGTTTGTGTGTATATATATATATATACACACACACACACATATATATATATTTGTATATATATATTTTTTCTTAACTTGTAGTTGGACACAATTTATTTATTTATTTATTTATCTATCTTCATGTGGTGCTGAGGATCAAATCCAGTGCTTCACACGTGATATGCAAGCACTCTACCACTGAGCTACAACCGTAGCTTACTTTTTTGTATTTCTAACACATAGCATACAAGGCAGAGGGCAACAACTAGAGACTACTGATAGAGCAAAAAATTATAGCTTGGCAAACGGAAAAAGTCACACATTATAACAAAGATAATAAACTTTGTTTATAGTATTATTCCATTATATGAAAAAAAAAATTTGATTTTTCTTAAAGACCCTGAATATACAATCGAAATACAGTGTAGTATGCCAATATGTGTTCCTTAAACCAGAAGTTTAGAATACTTGTGAAGGCCTTAGATCATCTTATATTTTAGAAGGCTTCCCATCAAAAATTATAATAAAATTGAACTGGAAATGTAGCTCAGTGTTAGAGTGTGCTTAACATACACAAGGCCTTCAGTCCAATCCCTAGTGTGCCGGTACACAAAATTATAGTAAAGTTCATGTGCTTAAAGGCTCTCAGGAAAATATGGTTTTCAAGAATGACTTAGTATTTAGAGTTCCTAACTATATGAAGTCTATTGTGGTTAGTGTAGTAAATGAAGAGTGATAGTGGTGATATTTGTGGACTGCTTTATTGAATATAGTTTCCTCACATCCTGACAGTAACCAAAGAGATCATATACTCTTTTTTTTTTTCATTTTATATTTGAAGAAATCAAGGCACAGTAAAGTTACATAATTTAAAGTGTAGTCTCTCTTTTACCTAGTAGTTAGTGGCTTTTGGTGAACATTATTGGACAGAACATTTAGAAAATAAGTCAATACTAACTTACATAGGGGATAATTCTTCTTTGTGAAGCCAGTAAAGCTAATGAAAAACATCTCTCTGATCATGCAGGTAGGATTCTGTGCTGGTCAGTTAAGTGTTATAGACAAAGTTTTTAGTGCCTGGCTGTGTTATATTTTAAAGCATATTCTGTGTCTAGAATTTTGTCCTGCAGTTAGTTGTACAAGTAGACAGAGGTATGTACACAATAATGTTTTTATTATTTGTAGTACAAAACTGACAAAACTCTAAATGTTCCTTGTGGGGGATTAGTGACAGATACATCTATGTGATGAAATGCTATATAAGAAAGTGAGAGACCTATATATGCCGATATTTGTTGACCATTCGTATTATATGTGTGCTTGTGTGTTTATATACATGTAGAAAAACATAGGAAAGGAATTATTAATTCTGATGGACTTGTAAGAACTTTAAACTTCATATCCTTAAGTACTGTTTTATTTATTTTACTATGATTTTGTAGATTTTATAATGTCAGGAAAATAAAGCTTGGTGGTTTTCAGTAGCTATCAGTAATATACCAACAACCACTAGCTAGCTCTGGATTTTCTAGGTGAGTTAGAAATCTTAATATAACAGAATCTATAGTCAACAGAATCTATATCCTAATAAGTACTTCAAGTATTCTTCATGTTCAAGGTATTTAACTTTGCTAGACAGTGAGTATGCACATATATATGCATAATTAAGAGGAAATTACCATTGAGAGGAAATTAAAAGAGTAAGACTTTGAAAGATGCTCAATTAATATATTTCGTAATTTTAGAGATGATAAATGATTCTCTAGGAAATTATCAAATATTTTAGAAATAAAAAACCTAGCTAATTTCAAATAACATGAAAGAAATGGAGATACCTATCAGCCTAGCCTGTAATCATAGGTGAATTCTTTCAGCTTTTCATGGAACGCATAATTTCTGATCTATTTAAAATATTTCTGAGCAGAGAGAAAAGAAGTAAAGCTTGCTAGTTAGGTTCATGAAGCCATCATAATTCCAATTAAAAACCTAACAGATTGATTTGTTCTAACAAAAGTTTAATTGTGAACTGGGGATATAACTCAGTGGTAGAGCACTTGTCTAGGATGCTTTAAGCCCTGGGTTGGGTCCCTGTTACTGCCCAAGAGAGTTTAAAGATTATGGTTAAAATGTTACAAATGTTATTTTAAAAATGTCATACACCATGATTAAATGGAATTCCTTCTAGGAACCAAAGGGTGGCTCCACATTAAGAAATCTATTAATATACTTATTGATAGACTAAAGAGAAAAATCTTGGTCTTTTAATTTTCTACCCAAATGCAAATGGTAACATCTATATTTGGTTTTTGAAAATATGAACCAAAACCAAACTCTTAGGAGAAGAATGGAACTGAGTAACATAACAGATGTTAAGAGTGTTATACGGTATTATGCTTAATAACAAAACACTAGAGCTGATCTTGTTTAAATTCAGAATAAGACTATAGAGTGCCATCCCAAGTAAAATCTCAATTTATTCTAACAAATGATTCTGAAGATTACTTGGAAGAGTATATGACAATATTTTATATGCTTTATTTTACAAACAAAATTATCTTAAGATGTGTAATGATCCCCTCCAAGGCATTAGGTGGGCAGAAAAGAGTAGTGCTAAAGATAGTAATCACAATAAAAATGCCTGCATGGCGGATAACCCTGTGTGGCCTTCCTTTGTTAACTCTGCCTTGTTTTCCTCATAGTTCCTTTAATGGTTAACCTGACTCTTAGAATTTCTTTTGCCTTTTTCAATTTCCTCAGAAGTGCATGCCCCTTAGTGGCAGAACTAGGAATTTTTTCTAGAGCAGGTCAGTCAACAGATATAACTTTTCTTTCTTTTTTTTTTTTTTTAAAGACCATGAATATATAACAGTGATAACATTGAGAGGTATTTTTCTGAAATTCTTTATATACTTCAGACTTAATACTACAACATCTCAAGTGTACTTTAACTTCATTTGAATTCGAGAAAAAGAAAATCAGTGAAATATACCAATAATTTGTTTTCTTGGAAAAATGTGACAAGGATACTTAGTTCTTATTTTAAGATTAATTTATAATATCTGTCTAGCAAAAATTATACCTTTTAAAGTTATTATTTAATCTCATAATCTGAAATCCTCTTTTTGGGATATTTTCTTGTAGTAGCCAGTTAAAGAGGTACTTTTTAAGAATAACTAGAATGATCAGTGTAGGTCCTTGAAAGCTTTTATGCTTAAAAAAGGGAAAGGGAAAAAAACTTTGTGTTTCAATCAAAGTAGTATAACTATATTAAACAAAGGAAAAAGACCCTGCTATTTTTTTATTTGTCCTATTTTAGATATACATGACATTAGAATGTATTTTGGCATGTTATACAAACATGGAGTATAACTTATTCTAATTAGGATCCCATTCTTCTTGTTGTACATAATGTAGTGTTACACTGTATATTTATATATGAACATAGGAAAGTTATGTCCAATTCATTCTACTGTCTTTCCTATTCCCATCTTCCCTCCCTTCCCTTCATTCCCCTTTGTCTAATCCACTGAACTTCTGTTCTCCCCTTCCCCTTCATTGTGTGTTAATATCCACATATCAGAGAGAACATTGGGCCTTTGTCTTTTGGGGGGATGCATGATAGTTTCCAGTTCTACCCATTTACTGTCAGATGCCAAAATTTCATTCTTATTTATGGCTGAGTAATATTCCATTATGTATGTATATGTACCACATTTTCTTTATTCATTCATCTGTTGAAGGGTACCTAGCTTGGTTCCATAGCTTAGCTGTTGTTAATTGAGCTGCTGTAAACATCGATGTGGCTGCGTTACTGTAGTATGCTGATATTAAGCCCCTTGGGTATAGTGCGAAGAGTAGTATTACTGAGTCAAATGGTGGTTCCATTCCAAATTTTCTGAAGAATCTCCATATTGCTTTGCAGAGGGGTTGCACCAATTTGCAGTGCCAACAGCAGTGTATGCGTGTACCTTTCCTCCATCCTTGCCAACATTTATTGTTTCTTGTATTCTTGATAATTGCCATTCTGAGTTGAATGAGATAGAATCTCAGTGTGGTTTTAATTTGCATTTCTCTAATTGCTAGAGATGTTGAATATTTTTTCAATATTTGTTGACCATTCATATTTCTTCTTCTGTGACTGCCTGTTCAGTAAAGCCCTGCTATTAATCTTGCGTAACAAAATAGCTGATAGAATTTTGATAATTTCCAAATTTGTTTTTCTGTGGTTATAATTGTGTACCTTGATTTTTTTCCTCCATTTAATATATCTTAGCATTCTGCCATGTTATTTTATCATTTTATAACCTTATTTTAAATGGCTGTGTAATAAACTACTGGTTGCATGGTACTGTTATATGTACAGTGCTTATGATGAAGAGTATGGATGATATATTTCTAAAAAAATAATGTGAATCTTAAGGAAAAATCATTACTCTAATAAAATGAAATTGTTCACTACATGGATTTTGATAAATAGGAAAATGATATCTTTCTTATACAACCAGTTCTTTTTTGTTTTCAAACATATGAACCTGAAACTTGAAAAAATTGGTTACCATATATTAGAAAAGTATTTTTGGAGAAGTTACAAACAAGTAGGATAGCTGCTTATTTTTGAATGGAGAATTTTTGCCATAAATCTTAATGTTAACATTCTGTTCTTTTATAGATTATGGAACTATGTGGTGCAACGAGACTTGGTTATTTTGGACGAAGTCAGTTCTACATTGCTTTGAAACTTGTAGCTGTGGCCCAGTCTGGTTTCCCGTTAAGAGTAGAAAGTATAAATACGGGTAAATATGCAACACACTAGTAATTGAAATGAAAATAATCCTCCTACTTTCAAATGAAATCAATAGGACCTTTGAATCTTTCTGATATTTTAATAACATCTGTGACCTTTAAAATATCACAGCTTTATTCTCACTACCTTGCATTTCTCACTTGAAAATGTTAGAAATATATGTCTAATATCTGTTAGGGCATAGAGTATGTACATCATATACATTTGATGATAACATTCAGATGGTAATTTTTTCAGAGTTAATCCACTAAAAATTGCTTAGAAAGAATTTGGATAATTCTATAAAGGTAAATGATAATTGTAGTGACCATCTTCTCATTAACTTCCTTATTGTCTTCTTTTCGAATATAGTAACCTTATACTTGCCCTTTTGTTGTTGTTGTTGTTTGTTTGAGAAGGCTACAGAAGCTCCATTGAATTAAGAAGTGTCAGTTAATCAAAATTTTTTTGATTAATAGAGATAATATTGAAATAATTGGAAACTGAAACCCAGTTACAGACATCTTAGCTACCAGTAATTCATTTTCAATTATTTGGAGGGTCGTTGATGTGGAAAAAGATAGAAATTCTATAAAAGTAGTTGCTTGTATGTAGAGGGTTCTATAGTTTTCTTAGAGAAAAGGGGAAAGGGAAAATTTGAAGTTTTCTTTAATGTCAGAATTTTTATACTTTTAAATGTTAGCTTAGTTGATTGGTAGGTCAGAGGTTTTCATTGTGGACCTCTGATTTGCTACGTCTTATTCTTCTAGTGTTGAGAATTTGCATTCTTTTCAAGTGATTTTGAAATCTCACATACGTACTAAATAAAGTTAGTTATTTCCCTCCTTCAAGTGATGGTTCTAAAAAGAAATCAAAAGGGAGTTGTTGATGTAGCTCAGTGGTATGGAGTACTTGCCTAGCATGCATGTGCACAGGCCTTGGGTTCAATCCCTAGCAGAAAGAAAGAGACAGACAAACAAAGGTAATCACATAGTAGAGGCAATGTACTTTGTTCCAAAAATGATTCTGCAGCTGTATTATTCTACCCAAAAAGTATGAGTTATGGTTGACCCACAAAGAAGTTCTGTTTTTCATCTCCTCTGCTTAAGATTGATATCTTGATACCAAATAGGATACCTGATGTGGGAGAGTCATAAACCAGACTAAAGGGGATATATAGAATTCCATCTATCATGTCCTTAGTAGATAAGCAAGATATTTTCAGGAATTTCTATTATAAAAATGTCTAAATTAAATTAAGCTAGTCTCAAACTTAGTGACATATCTTGTGCTTTACTTAGAGCTCTAAAATCTTACTTTAGAGACACAGTATGAGTAGAAGCATCCTAGGCTTTTAGTCTAACTGACTTGGGTTCAGATTCTGTTACTTGCTACCAGTGTGGCCTTGGCAATCTCAGCCTCAGTTTCCTAATCTGTAAATAAGAGTGATGTTCATTGGGTTGAGATGAATATAAAGTGACAAGTAAAGGACCAGACATACAGTGGACATTTAATAAAGCTGTTGTTGTCATCCCTTAGTAGGACAGTTTGACTTCTTTCTAAGCAGGAGTCTCCCTAAACAATCTAAGCCATTTTATGCCTGTTGTTTCTCTGTCAGTTTTTGCAAAAAATGTCATATCTAATTTCACTTTTTAATAAACGTGCCCTTTTAAATTTTAAAGTAATGTAGGTGGAACATCCCTAATGTAAACTCCAAAACCCAAAGCTTTGTGGGCATTGACATGATACCCAAAAAGTTTTGGATTTTGAGCATTTCAGATTTTGAATTTTTTAAATAGGTATGTTTATTTGTAAATTCTATTCAGATATTCCAAAATCTGAAAAACTCTGAAATCTGAAACATTTCTGGTCTCAAGTATTTTGAGTAAGGAATACTGAGCCTGTAATTATTTTTGTTGTTAACAGTAAAGGACCTTCCTCTGCCAAGATTTGTTGCTTCAAAGAATGAACAAGAATCTCGCCATGCAACCTCATATTCTTCAGATTCTGAAAATCAGGGGTCTTATTCTGGTGTGATTCCTCCTCCACCTGGCAGAGGGCAAGTAAAAAAGGGATCTGTAAGCCACGATATGGTTCAGCCTCGTGCGTCTGCAGATCAACAGGTAATCACATTAATGTAAACGTTATTAGTTGAAGTCCTGTATAGGTGTTTATACTAAAACATTTATTAGCACTTGAATAGTTAAAATGTCACCTTAGATTTAGTTTTAAAATAATTATATTCTTCCTAGGAACCTGCGTCCCCAGTAGTTTCACCACAGCAGTCCCCGCCGACTTCTCCACATACATGGAGGAAGCACAACCGTCATTCCAGTGGGGGGAATAATGAGAGGCCTCTTGCAGGACCTGGGCCATTTTGGTCTCCTTTTGGTGAAGCACAGTCAGGTATTTGAGATATTCCATAAGAATTATTTAGAATTTTCAATTTGACATTCCTTTAAGAATTGCTACCAAGACAATTGTAAGGTTGATTTAAATATAAGCAAAAGCTAGTAACGAAAATTTGTAAGTAGATACATTGCTTTGAAAAGTTGTGATTACATTTACTTAATATAGATATGATACTAGAAAAAGATATGGATAACATTCTCTGAAGGTAAAGTGAGTAATCATTTCCCAGAAAATTGGGTATATTAAGTTTTATTATTGACAAAGAAAGCAGAAAATTACTAAAAAGAGTTAAATGAGATAATTTTTAATTGAACATAAAAGATTCCTTAGGAAATTGTATCATTTCTTTGAAGTTGGAATTTAACAGAAAACTTTTTTTTATTAGTGCATATTAATGATACAGAATAGTGGGTTTCAATGGAAAGAAAACTTTAAAAATGTAAGTGGTAGTTTGTTACAATCTTAGCTTAAAAACCTGTTTTGTTTTGTTTTTCCCTTCAAATATGATTCAGCGTGTTCACCAATTTTCCTCCTAGGTTCTTCTGCTGGTGATGCAGTGTGGTCTGGGCATTCTCCACCTCCACCTCAAGAAAACTGGGTCAGTTTTGCAGATACTCCACCAACCAGTACTCTTTTAACCATGCATCCTGCTTCTGTCCAGGTGTGACATTTTATTGGTATTGCATTTTTATTTGCTTCATTCAGAGTATTGCTGCAGTCATTATTTTTATATTTTGCTGTTGCAGATTTTATAAATGTAAGTTGACTCTTATTTAAAAAAAAAAAAAAAAATCCAGAACTTCTCTGTGTTATTTTTTAAGCCTGTTATCACTGGAATGTTTCACTAAAGGTTCTGGCTGATTTATTTGTTTCTAATTTCCCGGTGAAGCTTGGAAAGGTTTCTGCATCTGTAAATATATTTGCTTGGCTTCCTTAGCACATTTTTCATAACTTTCTGTTGCTTACATAATTGCTATCATTCTACACATTTATATAATCATTGTGCAACAACATATCCAATAACCTGGCTCTAACTAATGTGTGATTTGCTGATGACTTCTTACATTTTAAATATCCACAAAAAAGTAAGTTTTACTATCAAGGATGAGTAACCTAGCAATCTTGGTCCATATAATCATATAGATAGATACTGTACTGAGGAAAAAATGTTTCATTGCAGGACCAGACAACAGTACGAACTGTAGCCTCAGCTACAACTGCCAATGAAATTCGTAGGCAATCCAGTAGTTATGATGATCCCTGGAAAATAACAGATGAACAAAGACAGTATTATGTAAATCAGTTTAAAACCATTCAGCCTGATCTAAACGGATTTATTCCAGGTGAGTTGTTGAAAACAGAAGTTCTCCTAGATGGGACAGGACAATCTCAATTTTATAATCTGAAAGACATTGTTTTATTGGTCCTAGATTTTAATTATAAAATATCATTAATTCTCAGATTATTTATCTAAAAAGTTTATAATCACTGAGGACCAAAAATATGACATATTCACAATAATAGTTACCTTTTTCCCAATGAGAAAAAGTCTAAAATTCTTACCTCATATTCTGTTTTTAGATCTATACATTCAGAATAACATTAACACTGTTTTAATATTTCAGGATCTGCAGCTAAAGAGTTTTTTACCAAATCAAAACTTCCTATTCTTGAACTTTCTCATATTTGGTAAGTATGGTATATCATTAGTTGGGTGACATGGGTTGTTTCAAAGGAGTTTCCAGCAGGTAGATTTCAGAACCTTAAAACTATGAGACTAATCCATTCAAAAATGTTCTCAGAGAATTTAGTATGGCCTTACAATAGCCAGTTTCTCTCTCACTTTCTAGGAAAGAAGTGATAGTGGACATCCTTTCATAGTAGAATTAGGTGATATGGAAATTTTTTGTATATTGTAAAATTCAAACAATATTAGCTCTTCTTGTTGCTAGCATAATGAATGCATAGAATAAAAACTAGTATAATGGTTGTTACTTATCTCTTTTGGTTTTGGTTTTTATCAAGTTTAATAAGGTCTAATGAGAGCAAACACATTCAGGGTTGTATGGCTGTAGACAACTAAGTTCTATAGCAGGCCATAAGTTGAAAAGCAATGCTTAGCTCCTATGTTAAACATAGACTAAAAGTCTCTAGATAGCTGCGACATAGTTGGAATTGGCCATTGGAACACAAAATACAATTTGAAATTATGTTTTGAAACTAATGATCAGATAAACATTATTTCTACTTGGTATCAGTATATTTCTCTGTTTTCTAAATTATTTTGTAATAGATTTTTAGTAGCATGTAGAGTACTATAATAGGAGGTAGGTAGATTATGCTTAAAACTGAGATAACCAAGAACTAGCATGCCCTTTATAGATAAAGGCAATAAATACAAAAGTGGTGACCTTACATCTAAGAAGTGGTAGGGGACAGCAGCGTGGGAGGCCGTATTTTTGTATTGAGTGTTGTAGTTCTATTCAGTGCTTTAAAGTGCATACATGTTGAACTTTGATAACAATAAAAACAAAATTTTAAAGAATGTCCATGGCTTTATATACAGCTTACTTTAAACTTTATTACTTAAATACATGGGCTAAATTAAATTAGGTCATTTTTTGGTGGCCTTAATTATTGGCACTATTTTTCAGCATTTTATTATGAGAATTTCAAGCATGTAGGAAAGTTGAAAAATTATAGGTACCCAGATGCCCACCACCTACATTCTGCGATTAACATTTTAATTATATTTGCTTTATTACACATCTATGGGATTTTTAAACCTCATGACTTTGTACTTTTTGGAGGAAAGAACGTCTCTTTCCTATTTTTTGAGGAAAAAAAAAAAGGAATCTAAAGCAGAGTATGGTTGTGTTCATAGTAAGTTTGTCTTCTAGGGAACTCTCAGACTTTGATAAAGATGGTGCATTGACACTGGATGAGTTTTGTGCTGCTTTTCATTTGGTGGTTGCTAGGAAGAACGGCTATGACTTACCAGAAAAACTCCCTGAGAGCTTAATGCCCAAACTGATTGATTTGGAAGATTCAGCAGGTAAGATTGGGAGCCAGAGGGAGCTATTTGCATGCCTTGATAAATATAATTCTTGATTTAAAACAAAATCAAGATATATGTTAAATGTAGCTTAATAGCTTAGACTTTCCATTAGGAGCAAATAGATTTGCCATTAGAAAAGACAAGTAGACTGAACTTGGATTTATTTTAGTCAGCTTTTAAAAATAAAGAGGGGGTTAGAGTTGTGGCTTAATGTTAGAGCACTTGCCTAGCACATGTGAGGCACTGAGTTCAAGCCTCAGCACCACATATTAATAAATAAATAAATGAAGGTATTGTGTCCACCTACAACTTTAAAAAAATATATAAATAAATAAATAAAAACAAAGAATATATACCATTGTTTCATCTTTAACTTGTTACTTGCTGAGATTTGAAGAGCATTTCAGTTTTGACATTTATCTTCTATTTTAATTGCATTATATATTGTCTGAAGTGGGTATAATCTGTTTTTGTTATAAACATCTTTCTATTTAATGCATCTTAATTTGTTGAAAGGAAATCATCTGATTTATCTTTAGACCTTTGCAATCACAAGCATTTTCCTTTAAAACACCAAACTTTTTTTTATGCAGATTGTAAGGAAATCTGGAAGTTTTGAGTTTGATGTTAGATAATATTATTTTGTTAACAAGAATGTTAAATGATCGTATTTACTGATAGCTTTCTTTAAAAGCATATTGAATACATAAATAGGCACTTAAATGACAGAGCAGGTGGTTTTTAACTGTTCTGTTTCTATACACACTGATCACGTGTATCTGTTTGAGATACTGAAAGATATAAAGGGATGTGTTTCCTGTTTTTTCCTCCATAATCATTGCTGTACACATTAAACATGGGCATGTTTCATTGTTTTATCTATAGTGCATAGCTTATATTTCCCAAACTCTAAATAATGTTTTTTTTTTTTTTTAAAAAAATCAGGGGTAAAAATTAGCATTCTTAAATTCTGAATGAATAAAGGGAAATTTGTTACATTAATAAGCTTCCTTAAAATCATTTTATTATCTTCAGTCTTCCCTTCTAAATTCAGAATTTGGCTTTCAAATGAACATTTATCAGGCAACATCTCTTTAACCCAGAAGTGTGTATCGTCTTAATTTTATTGTCTAAGTTATACCAAAGGAAATCATACATATGATTACTTTTGTGAAGAGAATGACTCAAGAATATGAGCGTGCTTCTAGTTTTGCCAGTTATGTCTGTGACCTTGGACAAGTTCCAACCAAATACTCTACTTTTCCCTCTGTTTCTCTACCTAATATATGAAATAGATGCCATTCACATTGACCTGTACACTGACCTTTTGTCAACCGGTAGGTCGATTAAAGAGTTTAGCATTGATTTTATTTTTTTAGGAACATTTTTTTATGAGAATCCTAAGGTTTTATTTCAGATACTTATAAAGTATCATTTAACCTCTAACTTGAACTAATGCTAAATACTGTGTCTTTATTTATGTGATTTTGTTTCAGAGTACTTGATTTTTCTACTTAAGAAATAAACAAATAACTCCTTTGTTTAGCTCAGATGATAGTTGCCAAAAGAAGAAATTGCAGTAGCCTCAGACTCCTGATATTATTTGGTTTAAAAATTAAGCCTTAGGACAGTGGGTGTAGCTCAATGGTAGAGTGTTTGCCTGGTTATGTGCAAGGCCCATAGATTGATCCCCTGCACCTTTAAACAGTAACAACAACAAAAAAATTTGAATCTTGGATATAGAGTTTTTATATGACTGAAGCTTTTGAAAACTGGTAGTGTAGTAATATAAGGAGATGATTTAAGTTAACTTTACTCTTTTGTATGTAATTTTCTAGAGACTTGTCTGGTTTTGTCATCTATATATGTAGATAGCTGAATCTGGCTTTTGCATGTAATTAGTGAGTTTTTCTTTTATTTAATTTGAATAAAATCATTGCCTTAGTAAATATCTACTGTCGAATTTTAAGGCTGATGTTCTGAAAGTAGTTCTTTTCTGGGCATTTTGTCCAATTTTATACTTGTTACATCTATTTAATTGTCTTTTTGTCCAATTTTATGCTTGTTACATCTGTTTATCAGAGAGGCTAATATTTTGCCTGCATATGTCTGTGCACTATTGCTTTTTAACTATGATTTTAGAGGTATCACAGGCTTAAGACTAAATATAATACATGGTTTTCTGATTAGCTTTTTTATAAACATAACCACATAGATTCACATCTGTTTTGTCTATTTATAAATGATAAATTTTGGAATTCTATTAAGTTAGGGGTTGTAGGAAAGAAGTATGCCCTTTTTTCCCACTTGTGATAACCCTGGGATTCATATGACACAAAACCCGTTTAATGTAGAAATTGTCCTGTGCTACTGTGGGTCAGTCAGTGTCCATAAAAATTATAAATAGCTGTGTTTTTAGAAGTGTACAAGGGAGAAGTAACCAGATAGTTTCTTCTGGTAGATCACAGTTATACCTGCTTTAGAGCTGTTTTGACTATTGGCCAAGGTAGTTTCTCTGTTTGGTTTCTCATAGCATCTTTGCTTACTTTTCAGAATAGAATATATCACTCTGAATCTTGTTTCTTTAATCTTCCCCCCCCTTTCAAATACTATACTTCGAGCTTCTTTTTTAAAAAATGTATCATATTCATTATTAAGTATCTTTAGGAACTGGAGTGTTGGCAGCCATATACTAAATTGCTCAGTAAAGAATTATTAGAAGATTACTGCTATTAATGTGTACCATTTTCAAAGTAAGAAAGTTTTGTTGATACTTTTCTGACCTTGAAAATATAGAAGTTTATTATATTTGTGATGTTGGGACATACTGAAATATTACCTGTACAAGTGTTCTATACTTAGAATTTAAAACTCTTAAGGAGTAGGGGACAGCTCAGTAGTAGAGTGCTTGCCTAGCATATCTGAGGCTCTGGATTCAATCCCCAGCACCAGGTAAATAAGTCCAACAGTCAAATAGATGGTAAACAGTGGTAACTTGAATTAGAGCTCCTGGGAGTTACAAGTTGGCTTTCTTCAGATGTGTAGACATGGGTTGAGTTAAATATATATTTTTTCAAAAATAATTTGAGCAGGTTTATGGGATTAAATAGCAGATAAAACAATTACGAATCAGAGGTAGAAGTACTTATATAGACAAATTAAAATATGTACTGTCAGCACTGAATTTGGCAACTAAAATAGAGAAACTTGGTATTTGTTTTACAAAAAAAAGGCATGTAGCTGGGTCAAATGGTGGTTCCATTCCCAGCTTTCCAAGAAATCTCCATACTGCTTTCCAAATTGGCTGCACCAATTTGCAGTCCCACCAGCAATATACAAGTGTACCCTTTTCCCCACATCCTCGCCAGCACTTGTTGTTGTTTGACTTCATAATGGCTGCCAATCTTACTGGAGTGAGATGGTATCTTAGGGTGGTTTTAATTTGCATTTCTCTGACAGCTAGAGATGGTGAGCATTTTTTTCATGTACTTGTTGATTGATTGTATGTCCTCCTCTGAGAAGTGTCTGTTCAGGTCCTTGGCCCATTTGTTGATTGGGTTATTTGTTTTCTTATTGTTTAATTTTTTGAGTTCTTTGTATACTCTGGATACAGAATACAACAGACACTAGTATGGCAATATGTAAATCAGTGGATGTGTAACCGATGTGATTCTGCAATCTGTATACGGGGTAAAAATGGGAGTTCATAACCCACTTGAATCAAAGTGTGAAATATGATATGTCAAGAACTATGTAATGTTTTGAACAACCAACAATAAAAATTTTAAAAAAAATAAAATAAATTAAAAAAAAATAAAAAGTGAAATATGATTTTTAAAAAAAGGCATGTAAAAAATTCATCCGCAGAAACAGTGTCTGAAGCTGAATTCAAGAATGTTTATCTTTTAAAAAAAAATAATCTACTAGCCTGCTACTGTATTGTTTTTTAAGGGGAAAAAATGTAGAGGTGCTGTACATCTTAAATCCAAGTCTCTAAAGAATAATCTTCTTTGTAGCACAGATACAGTTTTACAGTTCTTTTGTGATTGTATGATACATTTTCATCTCTCTTTCAAACTAGACTATAAACTCTGGGGATGGTAAGTGGATTAGTTTTGTTTGTTGTATGTCAGCACCTAGCAGAGTGCAAATTGAATACATAAGTAGGCAGTTACATTTTTTAAAGGTCATTGACAGAGCAGCAGGTAGTTTTTAACTGTTCTTTTTCCATACACACTGATCATGTAAGTATCAGTTTGAGATATAATGCATTATCTGTTTGAGATATTGAAAGATATAAAAGGGGTGTGTTTCCTGTGCTTTCCTCCATAATCATTGCTGTGCACTTGAAACATGGGCATGTTTCTTTGTGTTATCTATAGTGCATAGCTTATATTCCCCAAACTAAGCAGTACTTCCATCATGAATATTTTTAAAAACCAGGTAAGAGAAGGCACGTGATACTTCTCATGAATAGTTTACTAGAAATCCATGTAAATTGAGACTACCTTTATTCAAGTTAATTACTGTGAAGAGCTTCTCTTGTATACATCAAAAAAAATTTAACAAAACAGCCTAAACACACGCCCACACACACATACCAATAAAAGTAACAATCTTGGTTTTTGAAAATTCATTATCCAAGTGCTGTTAATTACAGAGAAAAAAAAATAATGAAAATATGTACTAATACTCATCATCATTACATTCAAGGAATTATTTCTCAAACCACCCCATCAACACACACACACACATTCTTAACTGTCATTTCTAGGTACTTATTATAGCTGAAAAATCAATATAATAAATTACAAATATTGGCCAAAAAGCACTATGTAATGAAATTGGTGGGAGTAATTAGAATTTCTCAACTGTAAGACATTGACAAACCAAGCTAGATAATACTTAAAGGAGAAAAACTACGAGGATAATTATAGTCAGGACTTTAAGAGATTATAGTTTCAGATCATGGAAATAATTAATGATCCCCTTAATTGTTTGTTTTTGCAGAAATGACTTTTTTATTTATTATTGTGCTATGAAAGTGAAAAGGGAATAAAAGGCAGTTCTGTTTTCTCTTAGAGAACTCTGTAGGAGAGGTGGCCTTGTCTTCTTGCTTAGTACTATATATATCCCAGGAGCCTGGAACCTTAATAGGCTCTCAGTAAGCATTCATAGACTCAATTAGTACTTTTTAATTTTGCCAAATTACACTCAGAATTAACATTTTTCATTCTTTGCTCTTAATACTTATTTCCACAATGTTCTGTATGTTTAAGACAAAGCCCCAATTATATTTCTTTTCCTCTTTTTGAAATACTAGTTCTTATTTTAAGTAGTTTAAATTAAATGGACTTTGTTCATTTTAAGCTACCGTTTGATAATGGGAACCTCTTCTGTATCTCTAGTAGAATAGCTGAGTCAAATTGTAGGTGCTATCACATGTTCATCAGTATTGTGAAAGAGTTAGCAGATAAAATATAATTAGAATTTTGGGTGTATTGTTTTTCTTTCACACCTAGTTGGGCACGATTTTATTTTCATTAAAAAAAAAAAAAGCTTTGATTTTTTAAGTTAAAATGGGTGGATTTCTACATAGACCTTCTTAAGGTCTGTTTACTGAAAAAAATTTCCAATTTGTGGAAGTTGGAGAGAAGTGGAGTTCATTTTTAAAATAGAACTTAATTTTTTGATGCCAATACAATCACTCAAGACAAAACAGAGCATATCTTAAATTCCTTCTTTAATTTCCTCTTGCATATGCATTGCTTTTATCCCTGCCTTTTAAGAAAGAATGGAAGAGTTGCTATCAGTACTTTTCCTCAAAAGCTTAAAATTCAGCTAAATCCATTTTTTCTTTATTTTAATTTTTTATTATAAGAATAATAGTTATTTTGAATAAATAGTAGATATAGTTTTGCCTTCATGAATCTTTTAAATGAAGTTGGAACCTTGAGCCTTCATGACTGAAGAACTTCCTAGATTTGTTTGCTGCTTGAAAGCAGAATAAATTTTAAACCATAATACTTCAGGGGAGTGTATATATTTATATAAGACTAATGTGCTGGCAGTCACTTTTGAAATAACTTTTAATATACTAAATATAATATAAAAAATAAATTTAGGATGGATAGTTACAAACTTAGAACAACACTGAAGTTCTCTAGTAAAGAAGCTTTCAGCAGGTACATTGTATTGGACTGAACGTATGAATTTTCCAGATTCTTTGAAAGGTAGAAGGATGAAAACTGCAGCCAGTGTTAATAAACCAGATATCATTCCCCAGTATGATCATACTGGTTTGTCTCTTCCTGACAAACCAGTTTTATACCTGGAGAGAAACTTTCTTTGCGTAAAAGCCCTTTGGGGGTTAGCTTTAACAAACAATTTAGCCTCATGCTCTTCTTTTTCAGCCCTGATGCTCTGATGGTATCAGGGCAGAGCAGAACCCTCAGGAGGAAGGCAGGGTTGACACAGTGTTCCAGCAGGAGGCTAGGTTGGAACACTGCATCAGGTAAGAGTAAAACTACACCCCTGCCTCCGGAAAGATAGTCTTGAAGCCTGACTTTTGTGGGCGGGCAGTAAGCTCTTTGCTCGAGTGTTTACAGGGAGCAAAATTGAAGGAGGTGCATCCATATCTAATGCTTCTCCTCAGATTAATGATTGTTGGTTTCTAGAATATAGGTAGTTTGCTCATTTTGCTCTTTGCCTACTGCTGTTTGTTGTTTTATATATGAAGTAGGAAAGAAACAATGTATAATTTTGCAAATTTGTCCCAGAAGTACTTTTTGGATTTGCTAGGACAGGAGTTTTTTTCAAGTTATTAATCTCGGGACCCTTTTTCCTTCTTACAAATTGTGCCTCAGGAGTCTTTGATCATGTAAGATCTATCAATAGTCATCCTGTTAGAAATTAAAACTGATATATTTTAATTTTTTCCTATCTCCCCAACCCCAACATTTAAAAAATACTTATTACTTAAAAACAACAGTAACACACTCTGTACATATTAGCATAAATATCTTTAGGAAAATAACTGTATTCTCTAAAATACAATTATGAAAAGAGTGACATTGTTTTGTATTTTTTTGCAAATTTTTTTAATACCTATCTAATATAAGTCAACTAGATTGTCATATTTATTTCTGTGTTTAGTCTTTTGGATATCTTATTTTGTTTGAGGTAAATTTGGGCTCCAAACACCAAGCCTTGCAGCTCAAATCAAATTTGTTGCTTGTTTTTGTATACTGCACAAATTGAGTGGGTTTTTTTAAATTATTGAAAAAAACCAAAAGGATAATATGTCATCATACATGAAAATTATGTGAAATTCGTATTTTAGTGACCATAAATAAAATATTTTTTTTTTTAAAGAGAGAGTGAGAGAGATAGAGAGAATTTTTTTTAATATTTATTTTTTAGTTATCGGCGGACACAACACCATTGTTTGTATGTGGTGCTGAGGATCGAACCTGGGCCGCACGCATGCCAGGCAAGCGCGCTACCACTTGAGCCACATCCCCAGCCCATAAATAAAATATTAATACAGCCACACTCATTCAATTACAAATTGTCTGTGGCTGTCTGTGTACTACAGTGGCAGAGTTGAATAGTTGTAGTAGAGGCTATATAGCCTATAAAACCTAAAAAATTTATTATCTAGACCTTTGCTTAATAAAGAAAAGTTGCTAATTCCTAAAATACATAAAGAAAAATCTAACTTTGCATAGAAAAAGGAAATACTATTATATACTGCTTTCAGATATTGTTGACTGTTCTTAGGTACTACGTCAAACACAAATGGTGGACTGGGGGTGTAGTTCAGTTGGTAGAGCACTTACTTAGCATGTGCAAGACCCCAGGTTCGATCCCCAGTACCACCACCAAACACACACACACACACACACACACACAAATTGTAATTTCTTAAAAGTTATTTGCAGTGTGAAAGCTGAAACCATATTAATGAATTTTTTGTAATGTTAATGATGTACTTTGAATGAACCCTTTATCCATGAATGATTTTGTATCATAATATAGTGGTTATTTATAAAAATAAGAGTTTATTGAGTTATACAGATCTTTTACATATTGAGATGTTTCATTATAAAATATCAAAAATATTTTCCTTTTTTTTGGCAGTACCAGGGAATGAACTATGGAGTACTCCACCACTGAGCTACTTCCCTAACCCTTTTTGAGATAAGTTCTCTCTTAAGTTGCAGAGGCTTGTGTCTAACTTGAAATCCTCCTGCCTTAGACTCCCAGATATCTGGGATTATAGGTAGGCACGACCATACCTGGAAAAAAAGCATATTTGTTAATTTTGTAACCTGTCTCATCAGAGAAGTCTTTATGTGCTAGGAAACACTTAAGGTTATGGATATATATACACATTTTTCAAAATTATAAGTTTTTCCTAAAAGCTTAAAATTTGTCGTAAGTAACAAATACTGAAAAGAGTTGCTCACTTTATTCATTTGAGAAAATGTCTGCCTAATACTCAAATCCAAATACTTATAGTTTATAAACTGTTCCCTCAAGATAAATGGTATTCTATGAAAAGTGGTCAGTTCGGCTTACAGCTGAATCACATAGATATTGTTTGGTTGAGACAACCATTGTACCCTGATATGCAAAAGAAGTGCTTTATATATATTTCCCATTTTGTCACAGAGTATTATAAAGGTGTGTTTTTAGTGCTAAAATTTATCAAAATTAAATATTATTTGCTTCATTGTGAAATTCTTCAGTGAGAGCAACATGCATTTTTTTGTATTATAGTAAAAATTTTGAATTTATATATGTGAGGGTGAATAATACATTTTGTCATCACTGCCGTGATTCTTCTTGATGAACCAGTAGTGCTTTTAACCACTGTTGCTTTTTAGGATCAGTGTCAATATCAACACAGGAAGAAAAATTACTAATATTATTACAAGAATAATTTTGACTTTTCAGGAGCCCCCCCCCAAAAAAAAAAAAAGAATTGTAAAGATTCCCAAAAGAATACATTGGGAATACAGTGATACATTGTTTGAGAACTGAGATTGTAAGAAAATAATCATTGAAATGATAATAAAGTATAATTACTTGGGTGAGTAGTATTTTCTTAGCCTTAAGAGGCTAGACCCACTGTAGCTTTTGTACCACTGATAGAGATTATCTGAATTTCTTCCCAAATTATAACTGCCTTGAGGTGAGGATGTGGTATAGTCTGTCTCTGAATTTGTAAAACAACATCATGAGAACTGAGATCTGAAAGCCAAACCAGAGCCTCAGAAGGCCCTAAGATGATGTTGAAGAGAAAAGAATAGAGTCTGGCTTTAAATTGATTCTTTTGGAAATTAATTCCCCTAGAGTAAATACTATTTAATTCTATTTATTTTTCTTTAATACTTAAGTGCTTTGGTGGGGGGCAGGGATCTCTCGTAAAGACCTTTCTTCATTTTCTATGGCCCTGGAGACTTTCACTTTTAGCAAATTTCATATTGTTAGCAGCTATCTTTCTTTGCTTAATTTCCTTTCACTTTGTTATGATGGGGGGAGAAAGGTTTATAATGTCGGTTCCCACAAAAAAACACCAAACTATCCAATGAGAAATGACCTATTACTGTTTATTCTAAATAATTTTTCCACTAGTTCTTTAAGAACTTTGAGTTCTGCAGTCTTCATATAACAATAGCTGAAGCCTTCCTGCCTCTAATGCTCCCACACTATACTGTGAATGTATAGGACTCAGAAAGAAATAGGAACATCTTTTCAATTTATAATACAAATAGAAGTCAAAATGTAATGTTAGACTGTAAACTAGAACTTGCAATGTGGTATAATGATAAAAGTATAATTATAGGGTACACAAAAGGGAAATATTTTGAGAGAGTCATGAAACACAGCGGGTAGAAGGAGAATTTTGAGAGTTTTCCCAACTATTAGTTGTGATTCTAAGAAAATGACAGTAATGAAGAACACAAAAAGCAACTTACTCAATAAATACTTGAGTGCTATTCTGTATTAGATCCTATGTTAGGTACTAAAAGGTAAAAATTTATGACTAAATTGAAAGATTAAAAGCTATATATCGGTAGGTTTATTATATGGCTGTATGCTTAGAAATCTGAAGTATAGAGCTAACACTTAATACCAAGTATCTTTCTTTCTGGTGGAAAAACTTGGATATTATTTTATTTAACTTGCCCATGGTCAAATAGAAAGACAGAGACAGATATTGGAATTGTGAATGATATGTGGTCTAAACAAATTACATATTCCCTGTTGATTGGGATTATATTCAAAGCTGTGTAAACCTTGGAAAAATTTGGGAATTTAGTTACTTTTGAAATTATATTTTTAAGTGTAGCTAGAGAGATTTTAAATTAGGGCTTAAATAGAATTAAAATTATAGTATGATACTTTGATTTACATTAAAAATCATTTTGAATTAGTGTCATGGATTTGTAGCTATCGATAAGATAGCAGTGAGTGTAATGACAAAAGTTTTAAGGGCTGGGGGTATAGCTTAGTGGTAGAGGGCATGTGCAAGGTCTGGGTTCAATCCACAGGACTGAAAGAAAAACCTTTCTTAAAGCTAAGTTTCATATGGGCTTATGGATTTTTGCTTTTTTTTTTTTTAATGACTGGGAATACCTTTTATTTTCCATTTTTTGGTATCAAGAAAGATTTGTAGAGGAAATGTATTAATGAGTATGAATCAGCAGTTCCCAAAGTATATTTCAAGAGAATATTGAAGAATTTTATTTGATGAAAAGCATTTGTGTTTGAGAAAAACTGACTTACAAATGTTAAGTTTATTTACTATTGGACATAAGTAGTCTTGATATGCATGGGAGTGCTCCAACAGGGAATTAATAGTATCCCACAAACTTATTTGAGCAAAAAACCCTAATTTTTGAAAGTCCCCAAAGTGATTAGTATTACAAGAAATATACTTTCGGAAGCTGATAAAAAAATCCATCCCTGATATCAGAAACTGAGTCAGAGCATTTGACCTCTTTTATTATCACTGTGTAAAATAAACGTGTATAACACTCTTCTGCTTATTCCTAACTAGATTTTATTTTCATAAAAAGTTAAAAAACTGTGGTTTCAGGTAGACAGAGTAGTATGAATGAGTATTGTCTGATGGTTAAAATGTTTATTTTGGGAACATAAGAAAAATCAGTTTATAAATTACTACTTAGGAAAATCATCTGCTAGCTTTTTTATAAGTAAATATTCTAAACTAAAATATATTGTTAATAGAGGAGTCTTCTGTTTTTAAATTACAGATGTTGGAGATCAGCCAGGCTCTCCTACTGAAGCACCTCCAAGCAAGTCACCATCAATGCCATCACTAAACCAGACTTGGCCTGAGCTGAATCAAAGCAGTGAGGTTAGCATAGCTTTCTTTTCTTTCTTTTTTTTTTTTTTTTCAATTAAAAATTTGCATTTTTAAGGTAAGAAATTTCAAACAGGTTAATGTCAGTATAAAGCTCTTTGAGCATGCATGCATAGTTAATATAACTGATAAATAAATGTTTGTAATGATGTAACTTTTGAGGTTTTTAATGTACATACACTATCATTTGGTTTCCATTGTTTATCCCCACTAAAATATTGTGAGTTAGTTGGGGCAGATGAATGAAGTTAAAAGTCAAAGTGAATGACTTGGCCAAGATCTCATTTCCAGGAGATTTAAGAGCTAAGATTTTAATACAAGTCCTTTGATACTAGTCAGCTGCCTTGTCTAGTGAGTCATGCCATCTCAGTCCTTAGGTACATGATAATACAATTGGAATCTTGGGATTGGAAGTGATGTGATGTCACTAGGCATGCCTTCCACAGGAATAAGATGCTTTCTGTGACCTTATTCAATATAAAATGGAGTGTTTTTGTCTAAATGTGACCAAGCATAGTATGCAAAATAGAATTTGGGACAAATGCATTGTTCTCCAGTGACTTCAAAGTTCTATCATATAAAACAATAAAAGGATCACTTTGCTTAGAATAAAGGAAGAGGGCCTGAGGCCCCCCTCTCCTGAAGCACCTCCTGAGGATGCTCTGTTGAACTTTAGTGTTCTGGAGGACTCCATTTGGAAACTACTGTTCCAGCCTGAGAGCATTTCTCTTTGTGAATAAATTATCTTTTTTTCTTTAGGTAGTACTGCAAAAATAAGAGTTTGTTAACTTTCAGGAAGCTTCTGTGCTTTCCATGTTCTTGAAAGCCAGAAAAATACTAGATTAAAGAGTACCCTAGTTAATTTGGGACAGTTGGAAAACAGAGAAGTAACTGGCAGTTTTGTACTATTTTTACTGCTTTGTAAACACCCAATCACAGCCAAGACTGTGTCTTAAGCATTATAACATTATACCATATGTCCTACCATCAGATGTAAACCTATTAATATGTTTTTGTAGAGAAGGGGATTAAGCCTTTGAAAAATTGGCCAGTAGAACGTTTATGAAGAATAGATAAGTGTTCTTGAAAATATTACTTTCACTGCATTTACATTTCTATCATTTTTTAAAGGCACTATCAGAATAAAAGGAGTATTGTTAGCCTACTTTTATCAGTTTGTAAATAAGAGCAGCTCTTATAAAGAGTCTCAACTCCTAAGCCTGTGTTCATTTTAAATGAAATCACATGCAATTAACGAGTTAAAGACGAGGGCTGGAAGTCCCTCCTCAATTCTGATTCCACTAGTTGCTGTCTGCCTGATTAAATATTCCTATCAAGTTCTATTTTCTAGTATTTGCTAACAATACCAAAAAAGTGGTAATTTTTTTTCACTTTATATGAAATATCTAAAGCTCATAAAACATTGGTTTTAAGATGTATTAATGATACCTATTTTAAATGATACCTATTTAGCTACTTAGGATATAAAATTTAGATTTTATTTTCATTGTCTACCACCAAAACACTAATATTTTTTTAACTTTAATTTAGCACCTGTGGGTATGGATTAGGTAGTACAGTGGATAACACTAATGATAATCACTAACATTTGTTGAACACTTTTGATGTTCCAGTTCTGTCCAGAAAGCTCTTTATCTATATTAACTCCTTAAATCCTCAGAATACTCCTTTGAAGTAGATATTAATTTCATGTTACAGATGGTGAAACTGAAGTACAGAGAGGTTATGGAATTTAACTGGCCCAAGTTTGCAAAGCCCAAATAGGATTCCAGTAGTCTGGTTCCAAAGCCTTGTGCTCTTAACTATTTACTAAAGTCATGAAGAGGAGAGTCTCTCTCGTCCCTCCAAATTGCTTACAGATAGTCTTGTAAAACCACGAGGACAAACCTCATGACACCCAAGCCGGGTGTTAGTATATATGCCTTCTTTTTGCCAAAGTTTTCTGTATTTGAACTTTTTTCAGTTAATTAGGATTTTAAAAATTCCTTATGAATCCTGGCGACAATAATTGTTGAAGAAGAAAACAATTGTATTAACAGATATTGTTAAGTCACTTCCTTGAACTTATGTCTCCTGATAGAAGTGAGTTATTATGGCTTTTCTACCTAAAATACTTTGAGTGCATCACTATTTCTGTTTATCTTATTTTTCAAGCTAAAACTAATCTGCAGAAAAAATTGGTGAATGATTGTATTGCCCATTTCTGTAGATAATTTTTAATAGTGCACTCAATTGCTAACTTCTACATGTCTTCTCAAATTGAATATCAATATTTTAAATAGTAAGTTGAACTTTGAAGCATAAAACTATACTTTCCCAAAGTGAATTATAATAAGAATTTTGGTGAATGGGTAGTTGTGTGTCTGTGTGTAAACATTTGTTTGTATATATTGTATATGTGTAGATGTTTTTCCCTCTTCAGAGGATAACTGATAAATTTTAAGAATCTGATTTAACTAACAATTTTAATGTAAAAATTCTGTACCATATTACTAAGATCTCTACAACAAATGGAATTTACTGTAATTAATATTGAATTATCCACTATTTTAAGAGGTATGATATTTCTTTGTGTACCTCTTTTAGATACATAATATTTCATATACATCTTCTATATATAACACATACTCAAATGCTTGATTTGCTCTCATTGTGGCTGCATTCTGATTTTTCTAGCATGGGGAGGGGGGTGCCTGATTGGCGATTCCATCTTGTGAACTAGCATGGCCCTGTTTGTTGTGCTGATTGCAGGGGTTGACTTGCTACAGGTTGACATAAGCACAAACATATTAATTCCAGAATTCCTTGCATTTTACCTCAATTATATTTTATTAAATATCTATGCATATGTATAAAATATGTGCACGAACATAATAGAATCATCTTTCAGGGGTCGCACTGGCAAGTCACACTGACTTGCTTTGTTTTAATCAAAACTTTGTTACCATTACCAAATCAATGCATTAACGTTTGAATTTTAAAAGAAGGATTATTCTTTCTTCCAGGCAAGACAAACCCCTTTACATTTTCACTTGATAGCCATTTATATCACTCACAATATGGTCCTGTATTATGTTTTGAATCTTAATTCTGTAAGGCTATGAATCTCTTTAGTAGAGATTGCAAAAAATTATTACTATTCAGTTGATATCTGCTTGTGAAACTGTTTGCCTTTTATTCAAAATGACCCAAGATAGATAAGTATAAGATGTTCATGGAAAAACAGAAGTTACATAATAATGTTAGACCTATGAAACACAGCTTGCAGTGCAACCTCTGAATTACTTTGCTAAATCTTCTCCAGTGATCTTTTACTCCATCTTTCTCATCATGCTGACTTGTCTCTCCTCTGTCTGTTCAGCAGTGGGAGACATTTAGTGAACGCTCTTCAAGCTCACAAACTCTGACCCAATTTGATTCTAACATTGCACCAGCTGATCCTGTAAGTCAATCACTTAGCTTGCTTGTTTGAAATTAATTTTATTAACCCAAATTTCCATTCATTATGGTTTTTTAGCCAATATGCATGATTCAGTGTAGTGCTTAGAGGGAAATGTTGGCAGACTTTTCAATTTTTGTGTGTTTAATGGTGGAAAGAATTTTTTTTTTTCCCATTCCTTGTATTTTCTAGTTATTTTGGTGAGAAAAACTATGCTTTTAAAATCTGGTACATGTGTCTAAAGAAGCATTTTGTGATAATTGATTTGGTTAACCATGTTGTCATTTGCTAATTAAATGTATGTTTTATTTAACATACTACGTATTTCAATGTAGTGACACTTATGTAAATATTATTTGTATGCTTATGCATCATGTAATATGTACTGTGTATGCAAATATTTATGCAGTGTCATCTTTTTAAAAACGCTTCAAATGATAGGCTTTTGTTTAATTAGTATGTTAAGTTCTGTTAGATAGAATCAAGTTCAGTAAAACAATACATAGCTATTTGTCAAAAATTCCTCTTGTGCAAAGGAACCTGTCTTGTCTTCCTGTGGTTTACTGTGTTTTTTGAAAATGCTACAAAGTTCATATCCTGATTGTAAAAATAAATTTTATCTCTATAAAGTTAATTTCATCTATGCCCCTCCTGTCCTTGAAGTTATTTGAAAACTTCAAATTATTTTTCTCTCTGTTCATTTCTCTACCTTTGCATGCTCGCGCTCGCGCGCGCGCGCGCTCTCTCTCTCTCTCTCTCTCTCTCTCTCTCTCTCTCTCTCGACATGCTAATAAGCACTTTCCAAAAACAAAAGAGGAATTCAGTAGTAAGGGAAGAAAGGTAAAGGTAGGGTTTTTTTCGTTTTGTTTTCTTAAGTGAGCTGAGTAGAAAGCTATGTAGAAAGTGACACAGGCATTCTTAGATTTAGCAGCTGGCAATTAATAATTAAGTATTAAAATGGCTTCATCATTTAATATGGATTTGGAGAAGTGGCTTTAAAGATAAAATATCTTCAGTTTCAATCAGTGGATTTTGGGTGCCTTATAAAATTTTAAAGAATTTGTATTGAGGCTCAGTGGGAGAGCACTTGCCTGGCATATGTGAGGCACCGGGTTCGATTCTCAGCACCACATATATAGAAATAAATAAATAAAGGTCTGTCACCTAAAAAAAATTTTTTTATAGAATTTGTATTTGAAATATAGAGGATGCTGTTACAGTCATTTAATTCAAACATAATATATGGCCTTTAAAAATGTTTATAGTCTATTAAAATATTCAGGGACCGATTTATATGTAGATCTTCTGTGCCTTTTGCTTCTGTTAGTATATTTAAGGCATTTATTTTTTACTTTTATCTGAAAAGTGCAAGAGAAATAAAACCAACAGTTGAAATTTTTGCTGCTTATTAGCAGCCATAATTAAGATCTTTTGGGAAGTGACAAGTTTTAAGCTTTAAAGAGTTCCCTATTTTATTTCTACCTGCTAATTTTTTAAATATATAGTCCAGTTAATTTTGTTTACTTAATGAAGGTATTTTATAGAAAAAAAAATCATCTTAATCTCTTAACCCTTACAAGACAGTGAAAATAATCACACATAGTATTATAACTCTTTGTGAGACAAAGGAAGAACATTATATATAAAAATCTAGAGCTCAGAGGCAAAATAAATTGACTCATGACTGCCAGGAAATATAGAGGAATGTTAAGCTTATTACAAGTGATGTTCTTACTTGGAAATAATATCCTAATTTATGAGTGTTTAAAAGTATACTTTGTTATTTCTAGTGTGGTAGACAAGAGACTGTAGGAAAATAAAGAATGCTTGACATTTTAAACTTGAAGTTAGACTTCTGAATTTGATCATTTTAATTGGCATTCATAGCAGACATGGCTTTCCCTATGTTCATATGTGAATACATGACCAGCTAACTCCATATCATGTACAATCACAGAATGGGAAAGTATACTCCATGTATGTATAATATGTCAAAATGCACTCTACTGCCATGTATATGTAAAAAGAACAAATGAAAAAATGGGGAAAAATTAAGTTGACATTCTTAAATATTTATACTTTGACATCTAGAAAATCTTTTTTCATTTATGCTGGTAAGCTTAAACCTGAACTTCGTTCTCTAACCTGTAATCTTTAATTTTTCAGTTGGGAGAATGCCTTCCTTTCTCCTAATTGTGTGCTTTAGAATCTGAGTTTCTTAACCTTCATTTAATACTAACTGAAATATTGACTGTTTATAGAGCACAGCCTGGAGCCACAATCCCAGATAATCCTTTGCAAGGCTTATATAAATAAGGATTTTAAGTAAGTAAATGAGACCCTTTCAGATTAGAAGGGAGAAGATAAAAACAATAAAACTAAAGTTTTCATGTGAATTTCACTTACCTTTCAGTGATGTATTTAGTTAGTTAGGGGATTGAACTCAAGTTATTACTCATGCCAGACGAGCACTCTACCACTGAGCTACAGCCCAGCCCTTCAGTGTTGAAAATATATAATGGAATATTAAAAAGGAACTAAATCTTGGTAATTAACCCTTTGCTCAATAAAATAAAAAAATCTCTGAAAAGCTTCAAACTTATCTGTAGCACTTACATAGCACAGTGACCTCATGTGCACACTGGGATGGTTAGTTATTAGGCTTTCAGAGTTCCGATGAAATTAAGATTCTAATTATCTCATTTTCAGCTGAACAAAGCTGTAGGCAGAGAAAGGGTTGGCTATGTGGGAAGGATTTCACAAGAGGTTTTAGTAGTATGCTTAGTCTTCACTGAAAATAGACATTGGCAAAATGGACGAGGGTAGTCCAGGCAGGGAGAGTTTCATGAGCAGGATCAGTTCATTGTGGTCATAGTATAGGTTGCACATACCTATGGAGGAACAGTGGGAGCTGAGGAATGTAGTTGAAAGTAGATTGAGAAAATCTTCATAAGCTAGAGTAAGTAGCTGAATTTCGTCTTACAGGGTGATAGCACCAGGAGATATCACAGAGTACCCCAGTGAGTGGGCAAGGACAGTAAGGGGAAGATCACTTAGGCAACAATGTGAATTAACTGAAGCAAGAGGGATCAAGAGGTCTAATACCTAATTCCCTGACATGAGAATGAAAAGTAGGCAGGACTGGATTAAGACAGATAAGAATAATAGCATTTAAGGCATGTAGAAAAATTAGATCTATGAGATACATGTATAATATATATAATTCAATAAAGTACTGCATTATATAAAATCACACCAAATACATAACACAGATGTGCTATGAATGATTAGAAATGGATTTCCTGAAGGATTTGGGTAATCTGACTAGATAAGAAGAAGTTGGCCAGCCAATTTTGTTTCCTCCTCACTATTTAAAAACACTAGGTTGGAGCAGAGAAAGTGTTACTTTGGCATCTTATGGCACATGTGTCTTAGGACTAAGAGATTTGTATACATTTTGGTTCTTCATATGGATGCTAAAATGCTTAAAGTGAAAGCTCCCTATCTTGCTGCACGTGACAGTCGTAAATGCAACTTCTGATATCTTAATCTGAAGTTAGACGTGGTCATGTGTGTCAAATTCATCAAAGCACTACCATATTCTGCTGTCAGTAGATCCACTGGACTAAAGCCATTGTAGAACCACAGCAACCAGTAGTTGTAGGAATACAGTGTGCTACAGAATATTGATTTGTTGGTACAGAAAACCTGAATGAAGTTACAGAACATTCCTGATTTTCTTGACCTCCCTTTTTTATACCACAAATGTATATAAATACTCGTTAATATTTCCAACTATTTTAAATTTTATAAATCTGATTTTATACACATAGAATATATATTAGATAAATGTTACAAATTTGAAGCATCTAAATTTGACATTTTTTCCCCTGATTTGTTTAGGTTTGGGATCAGAAATTATTTTCACATGTGCTATCATTTCTTTTTCCTTGATCTTGTCTTAGAATGGTGAATTCTGATTCTTATAACACTTATTTATGCAACTAAAATTGTAAATATACAGAGCTATATTTTGCCTAGTATGTACAATTAAATGACAAAATACATTTACTTGAAAAATACAATATAGTTAATGTTGTACCTGATAAGTTAAAAATACATAAAGCGAAAATTAACTAAAAGAAAAGTAGAAAATCACCTTCAGAGTCAGGTTTACCTATTTTAGCAATTTATATATTAATCAGTCAAGTAATCTATAATTTGTAAGTGATTAGAATGATACAAATTTATCTATGGATATAGTGAAAAATACAGTGCCCAAGATTTTAGGCTACAGATTTTTTTCAAGAACATTTTGAGAGGAATAAACAAAACTGAACTTAGCTGCTTTCCTGGCATCACATTTAAAACAAAAACCTTTCCCTTCTGATACAGTAGTAAATGTAAAGGCAAGATTATAAAACATTGAGAAGAAGTCATGTATCTTTTAAGACTTTGAGAGAAAAGAAAAAAAAATTAAAGGTACCACTTGCACAAACTGTTTTTAAAAAACAGTTAATTAGGGCTGGAAATGTGGCTCAGTGTTAAGGTGCCTCTGGATCCAATCCCTGGTACCAAAAAAAAAAAAAAAAGTTAATTAGGCTAAATTGAAATTATATATCAAGAACATAATAAAGGAAACTCAGTAACAAGAATATATTTATCACACACTGAAAAAACGAATGCAGAATGTTTTGAAGCTCCTGTGCATCAGAAAATAAATGAATACAGAAGTGTATAAAAGACGTGCAGATTGCAAGAAAGAAATATACAAAAGAACATTCAAACCATCAGCTAAAAAAAAAGTGTATAACTGGGGGTGGGGCAGTGGCTCAGTGGTAGAGCACTTGCCTAGCTTGCCTAGCATGGTTCAATTCTCAGCACCACATATAAATAAATAAGATAAAGGTGCATTGACAACTAGAAAATATATTTTTTAAAAATATATAACTACAAAGAGAAACAACTCACATCTACAGATTAACAAAGATTGAAACTCTGACATTATAAGAAATTATGAATTAAGAAAATAGTCATGTATAAAACCATGGTGTGTGTGTGTATTTATTTTTGTGGTGCTGGGGATTGAACCCAGGGCCTTATGCATGCAAGGTGAGCACTCTACTCCCAACCCCTAAAGCCATGTTTTTTGTATTGCAACTATAACTTAAATAGTATCTTAAGTGTATTATTATATTTTGAGAGTCACTCATTATGAGAAATCTAAACTTTGATCCATCTGTAATGTTGGTCTTTATAACTACAATTTTAGGATGTATAGGGGAAATATTAGGCTTCTTGAATAAATATTAACCCTATTTAAAATTCTCTTAGGTATAGGAGCAGGAAATTACTTTGAATGACTTTATCAAGATAGTGGCTCTAAAGAATTTGTTATAAATTGAATTTTAAGGTGATGAGAGTAAGCCAAGGAGGCTGGTCCAGTAAGAGACCATATGCAGGAACATAACTTTCCCTCTCAAGGGCTTGGTGTTAACTCAGTATTATCACCAAAACAGTATCCAGTATAAACTAAAATTCAGCATCCTCTACACTAAATTATAAACTTAACTCATTAATAGATATTTGAAATTGAAGGGTCTCAAATTTGTTTTTAACTGCAGCACTTACAGAGTATGAACTGATTCCTCATAGGAGGAGCCAAGCTCCCTTGGCCATGTTTTTCAGCTGGTCTGTTGCTGTGAATTCAGATGCTTGACCTGGTTCTGATTCCTCTACCAGGGGTTAGGACGAGGCTTCTCCATGTCCCAGGGCACCTCACTCTTCTCCCACCCTTTCTGAGATGTCTCCATTAGTCTTCGTT
Organism: Marmota marmota marmota; assembly: GCF_001458135.2. Classification (NCBI taxonomy): domain Eukaryota; kingdom Metazoa; phylum Chordata; class Mammalia; order Rodentia; family Sciuridae; genus Marmota; species Marmota marmota. Next base: position 54,908,506 of record NW_025999842.1, on the reverse strand, counting down.
CTCTTCTTCCTTACCTTTGCTCTTTCATTATTTACAAAAGTCTATACAAATAGCTTCTTTATGCCTCTAAATCACCACTCACCAAGTTAGATATATTGCCATCATGGAAATGGTAGAAGAAAAGTATTAGCAGGTTAGACAGGGAGTCTTACTTGCTTTCTGAAATAATGAGTTCCTTTATGGAAGTCTGAGCTAAAATTTGAGGTACTCTGTTTTTAACAATTTGAATTATTCCATAGAAAGGATGTATTGTGCCCACTATCCCAATTAAATTGACAGCTCATTATCTTTGTTTTATAGGTGAAAAAAATCATCAAATTTTCTTAAGTAGTCTACAAAAATGTTTTTAGTCTGGGTTTTCATGAAATAGTTTACTTTAACCTCGAGATTTAACAATTGTATAATTTCATCAGACCATTTTAAATTGCTTTTGAATATTGTCATGAGCTGTGTTTTTATAAGAGAATTTTTTCATGTAAATGTTTAATCACTCAATTTAAGATGTACTTTTTATAAAAGAAATCAGATTATTTGACTTGATAAAATCAACTAAGCTTTTGATTATGAAAATTTATTTTCATCTTTACCTTAATGTAAATGAGAAAATCTATCTACTAGTTTTTGCATTGTTGTTAGTTTTGGTTATTTAATGGTATTAACTTGACATTTTAAATACAAAATCTATATTTACTCCCATTGTCTTTAGGATACTGCTATTGTTCATCCAGTTCCCATTCGTATGACTCCAAGCAAAATCCACATGCAGGAAATGGAACTTAAAAGAACTGGCAGTGGTAAGGAAGATGTTTCTAGATTGTATTTTAATTGCTTATTTTCCAAATCTAGTGCTTTCTAACTATTGTGTTTGTAGACACGTGTGTTTGCTTATATTGCAGTTTTTTGTTTTGGTTATGGTACTAGGGATTGAATCTAACCACTGAACCACATCCCCAGCCCCCCCTTTTTTTAATTTTCTATTTTGAGACAGGATCTTGCTAAAGTTGCTTGCAACTGGCTTTGAACTTCTGATTCTCTTGCCTCAGCTTCAAGCTGCTGGATTATAGGTATGTGCCACTGCACTGGCCTATGTTGCAGTTTTTTAAAGGAAATTACTGATCTTAAAGTATAAGGTTTTAGAATAAGGGCATGTGGAAATGTGACTTTTCCAATAACCCTGGATTTATGTGGTCACCATCATGAATTATTTAAAGTGTGTTCAGTTTTTAACTAAAAAAGATGTAAAAGTAGATTTTGGCCTTTGTATAAATTTTGTAAGTTGTCTGTTTTACTTGGACTTCTGGAATTTCCCATCAGTTTAGACTAAATATTTTGGTTAAAGTTTCTGAAAGGTAGATTTTTTTTTCTTGTGTGAATTAGTATCATTAATTAACTTATCTGTAGCCTAATATATATGGTGTTTTGTTTAAGCAGTTGCACTACCAAGCTAAAATTGAACGTGCAGATAAATTTTTTCATTATCAAGTATCTTATTATGGCCGATGAAGAAATTCCATATAAACAGGTTTACATTTATTTTTATTAAAAATATTATTTTGTCTAATATCTCATGGATTTATTTGCCACTTTTATGGAATATCTAAATGAAGTTTTATATTCTGAACTTTATGAATTTATCAATTCAAATACTAGTATTTGTATTTTTACCTATTAATTCTCCACTAGATCATACTAATCCGACCAGCCCCTTACTTGTGAAACCATCTGACCTTTCAGAAGAAAATAAGATAAATTCATCTGTGAAATTTGCTTCTGGAAATACTGTAGGTAAGTAAGTGAAACATTTGCCTCACACTTTCCATTTGAAGTATATTAAGTGTGGATGGATTTAAAAATCTGAGTGCTTCAAATGTGTAGCCATTTAGTGCTGTCTTCACTGAGTAAAGTAGAAGATAGTTAACTCTTTTAATCATCCTGCCCTGTCTATGAACAAATGGCCACCCTTCATTGCCACCTGCTTGAGGGAAGGCTGCTCCCTCCCAGCTTGGTCCATTGGCTCTTTTCTATCAACATTTTTTCTTTCTGTCTCACAAAACATTGTGGATATGTTTATTCATTCAGCCAGTGCTAATCAGATACTAAGTGCCAAGTTCTGTTCAAGGTACTGGGAATTTAGCAGTAAACAAAAAAGAAAAAAAAATTGCCCATATAGAGTTTATATTTCTGTAAGGGAGATAAGATAATAAGAGGGAGGGCAGCTCTTAAATTAGAAGGTAATTAATACCATGTATAAAAATAAGGCTGGAAAGGGAAGAAGGAATGCCATTTTAAATAAAGTGTTCAAAAAAGGCCTTACTAAAAGATAGCATTTGAGTCAAAACTTGAAGGAGCAGAGTGATTCAGCTGTTTGAATCCTAAAAGAAGGATGAATTAAGGCACAGGAATTAGTAAAACCTTAAGAAAGGAAACTTGTTTCTGTTGGGACCGCAAACAGATGTGTAATAAAAGGTTTGGCAAGTCAGAGTAGTAAGTGGTAGAATAGTAGCAAGGAGCAGTGCAAGACTTTGACCTTTACTGAATGGAAAAGCAATTAGAAGATTCTGAATAGAGAAGTGAAATAATCTGAACTTCCTTTAAAAAAACAAAACAAAAAAACGAGGTCACTCTGGCAGTTCTAATAGTAATAGACCAAAAGAAGGCAAGAGAGACAGTTCAGGAGAGAGTTATAATAATTCAGGCAGGAGAAGAGAGTGGCTCAGTTTAGAGTGGTAGCAGTGGGTATACTAAGAAGTAGTCAGATTTGGGGCTGAATTTTGAACATTTCCTAGAAAGCCACAGAGTTTGCTTACCTCTGTGGTATAAGATTGGAGAGAAGAGGCAGGGGTAATTCTTGGGCTTTTTATCTGTAGCTGGGAAATGAGGAAGGCTGTCATGATAGTAGGTTTGTGGGGAAAGAATTAAGACTTCAGTCTTATACATCTAAAATTTGACACATATGTCAGGACATCTAGGTGGAAATATGTTCATTTTAGCATCGTTCTTTTACCAATTAAGTAATTCCATTATATGGCAAGAAAAAGTAAAAGGATAAGTTTTGAAATGAAATTAAACCTAATAACCAATATCATTAAAAGTGTATATAGTTTTCCTTCAGATTATACCTTGAGTTTCTATTTTAATTTTTTTTAGTTGTTGATGGACCTTTATTTTGTTTATTTATATGTGGTGCTGAGAATCGAACCCAGTGCCTCACACATGCTAGGCAAGTGCTCCACCACTGAGCAACAAATTCAGCCCTCCCTGCTGCTTTCTAAGTCTTTGAGGACATAGAAAAATCAAGGACCCCTAGCTAAAAAAATTTATTATTGCCAGCATATGTTACTTCAGGTTGTTTTATTTTTCACTTTAACAATTTTAAAGTTCATTTTCTTTATTTTAAATATTTTAAAATTTATTCTTTGAAGGTGACTTTTTTACATTACAAAGCAGTTCATATTTAACTGCAAAAATGTAAAAGATAAACAGAAATAACAAAATAACTATTCATACTCTCACTATTTTACAAATGACCATGGTTAACAAAGTCGTCATCAACTTTAGTTCTTATTCTGTGTGTGTATAATACAGGTTGAGCAATCCTAATCTGAAAATCGAAAATCTGAAATGTTTCAGAATCTCAAGCTTTTTGATTGCCAGCATGACACCACAAGTATAAAATTCGACACTTAAATTCATGTGATAGTTTACAGTCAAAGCACAGGAACACTAAAAAATATATATAATTACCTATAGGCTGTATGTATAAGGTGTATATGAAACAGATCTTGTCTTTAAATATCCCTAAAACATCTCATTATATACATGTAAATATTTCAGAATCCAAAAAATTGGAAACAAATTATTTCTGGCCCCAAGCATTTCAAATAAGGTATACTCAATCTATAGTTCTGTTTTTGTATAATATGAAATTGTAACATATATAACATTTTGTGACTTATTTTGAATAATTCTGTATCATTAAGTATTAAGTTTCTAGATAATGATTTGCTATATACATATGCATGATTTATTTGATTGATACTTAATTTTTTACAGTTAGTAACATTAGGATGAACGTTACCTATTAGCAGTCTTTGAATATTTTTGATTTGAAACAGTCTCTCACTTATATTTGTGTGGGTTAGAGCAAAAAGTAAAGAAATGATTATTATTAAATAGGACATATCCCATTTATCAGCAGATGGTTACAGTAGTTCAGACTCTTTTACTTCTGACCCAGAACAGATCGGGAGCAATGTAACTCGTCAAAGGTCAGTATTTCTGCCAATTAAAAGTGTTAAAATATCTTAACGCATTTTTTTATTTTGATGCAGTTTAATACTTAAAATCATTTGGAACCACATACACATTATTTTGTTCTCTGAAAGTTGTTAGGTTACTTTTTGGTAATATGTAAAAGACAAGTAATTTTCATTCTTTCCAACTTAATTAGAAAAATCAATGAAATTCTGTTTTGTTTTTTTCCTCATGTATTTTGTGGAAGTTCTAAAGGCTGATAACTTCTTCATAATAGAAGCTTAATATAGTCCTTTTTGTAGAGAAACAGTGAGAACAGTGAGAGTCTAAAGTAATAAATGAATAGGTTATGGCAAGTACCAAAAGAATTCTGTGTTTTAAAACAGCATCCAACACAGCCCAGCAGTGCAGGCCCCTGACCCTAAACTTCTGTGTTACATTAAAGCTTAGGCACAAACATTTCGTGTGGGAGAGGGTGGGAGGATGGCAAGAGATTTGTCTGTGAGGACTTTGCCATTCCCTAAAAGCTGTTCAGAACAGAAGCATATTTCTCTCCCCATAAATTAAGGCTGCTTGCTTCCTTTCCAATTTTTCATGTAGTTCTTCCTGTGTTTCTTAAGAGTTCTCAGTCATCTTGGTTTTATTCTTTTTATCCCTATATATGAAGACCAGATTGCCAGTATCCATGGAGACCCTTTTCAGAAGAATACTGAAAGTAGCAAAGACTTCAGTAGCAAAGAAGTGAATCTCTAGGGCGAGTTGAGCTCTTAAGTAAGATGGTCTTTGATGAAACAGAATGGGCACCTCAGATAGTTTACCCAGGTTTGACCTCAGCTTACCAGACTCCAGTTTTTAATAAGTTTGGAAGATAAACCAAGTTTGATAGTAGAGTTTCTCATTTTAATTTTTTTTTTATTATTACCTTTAGTTGAATGGGAAAAGCAGCCTGTGGTTTGCAAGTTTAGCTTGAAATCATGTTGACAACTAACTTCTCCAAATTTTTAAAATACTGTTTATTGTTTTACTTTACAACATTTAAAAAAAACCCACTTGTTTAGGACACATAATAGTGCTATCTTTACTGATGGTTATATTTAAATAGGTACTGCTTGAGAAAATGTCATGCTAGTAGGGTCATTTGCTGCTTAGCCAAGTTTGAATGCTTAAACAATTTTCCAATATGAATAGCATGACCAATTGTTATGGGGTGAATTTTGCAGGTCTCATTCAGGAACTTCTCCTGATAACACTGCACCACCACCTCCCCCTCCAAGGCCACAGCCCTCTCATTCTAGATCATCATCCTTAGATATGAATCGGACCTTTACAGTCACCACAGGTAGGGGCCAAAGAAGCACAATATATATTATCATTTAATTTTAAAGTTAATCCAAGACATACAACATTTTATTTCCATTCTTGTTAATATGTCTTGTTTATTGTATTTTTATGAAGAAAAAATCTGGATGTAAAGATAACATCAAATAAAGGGGATGTTTTTTCTTAGTAACTCTCTTTTTGTGTGTTTGAATGGAAATAATACATACAGAAACCTGAGGTATAACTCAGGAAATTTGAAAAGAAGATGTAGTGATATCAGGGGTGGGAGAGTAATAGGCCTTCACTTGGTTAATGAAAGGGCAAGAACAGTCATAATTTGGTAAAATTTCAACTGACAGTATTGCTATTACATTAATTGAAATAGAAATGATGGGCAAAGGGTAATGAGGTCATGTTTTAGTCATTATGAGTTTGAAATGGTAAGGAAAAATCTAAATAATCAACAGGTCACTGGATCTTCAGGCAAAGAAAGATCAATGTAATGTTTAGAATTATTTGCATAGAAATGGTAGAGTGAAGTATTAAAAAGAAAAATTGGAAGTCTTTGTATCTGATAGCTAACAAGCAATCAGAAATATAGCAGGAAAAGATGAGAATATATTCTAGTATGGAAACAGGAGCTTATCAGGAGTCTCTCATGTAATGCAGTTCCCAAGAGAAATAAGGTCTGAGGAAAAGTCAAGAGATTTGGCCAATGGGTGACATATAGACTGTTGTACAAGATAGTATTCACTGTCCTATAATTATCAAGCATTCTTAGAAATGTTTATCATGTGGTCACATTGATTCAGCCTGTTTTTTCTATTAGCAAAGTGACTATATATTTGCTAAAAAGAAGACTTGCATATTCACACAGGACAACAACAGGCTGGAGTTGTTGCCCAACCTCCTGCAGTGCCTCCAAGACCACAGCCCTCACAGGTAATTCTCCAAGGTACTCATTACTAAATGTTGGCTATTACTTCCTCCTGATGAGTTTGTCGGTTGGATATTCAATTCTGTTATACATTTATTTGGAAGGTCAGTAATCACCTAATAATTATCCTTAATGAGTATTTCATTCAGTGAAGATGAGGATTTTGGAAGAAAAGGATTTCATTAATAATCTGGGTTATTTCTTGAAAGATCTTTTAAAGTGAAGTCAGTGAATTTGCTGAGAAAGGAATCAGGAACACTGTTCCATTCATAATAGCCAAAAAAAATAAATAAATAAAATAAATAAATCTGACAAGGTGAAAGACCTCTCTACAATGAAAACTACAGAACATTAAAGAAAGAAATTGAAGAAGACATAAGAACATGGAGAGATGTCCCATACTCATGGATAGGCTGAATTAATATTGTCAAAATGGCCATACTACCAAAAGCAATATACAGATTCAATGCAATCCCCATCAAAATACCAATGGCATTCTTCACAGTTCTAGAAAACACAGTCCCAAAATTAATTTGGAAGAATAGACTCCCAGAATAGCCAAAGCAATTCTAAGTCAAAAAAGCAATGCTGGAGGCATAATATCAGACTTTAAATTATACTACAGAGCTATTGTGACAAAAAGTGCATGGTACTGGCATAAAAACAGGTACATAAACCAGTGGCACAGAATAGAAGATATAGAGATGAAAACCACACATCTACAGTCATCTGATCTTGATAAAGATGCCAAAAACATACATTGGACCCTTTGCAATGAATGGTGTTGGGAAAACTGGTAATCCATGTGTAGAAGAATGAGACTAGACCACCCTTTTCTCTCACCCTGCACAAAAGTCAACTCAAAATGGATCAAAGACTTAGGAATTTGACTAGAAACTATGTAACTCCTAGAAATAAACTTGGGGTCAATAGTCCAGCACACAGGCACAGGCAATGACTGTCTCAGTAGGACTCTGTTTTCCAAAAGGCACAAACTATTTTCTAAATCTCTGGAAATAATACCAAGAGTTAATAAATGGGATGGCATCAAATTAAAAATCTTCACAGCAAAGGAAACAACTAGGAATGTGAACAAACTGGGAGAAAGTTTTTGCTAGCTACTCTTTTTAACAGAGGATTAATATCTAGAAATTATGAAGAACTCAAATGCCAAAAAATCAAGTAACCCTATTAATAAATGGACAAATGAACCAAATGACATTTTCAAAAGAAATATAAATAATCAACAAATATATGAAAAAATGTTGAATATCATTAGCAATTATAGAAATGCAAATCAAAACTACACTGAGATTTTGTAAGTGTTGGAGAGGATGTGAGAAAAAGGAACAATTTTATATCTTTGTGGGACTGTAAATTAGAACAACCATTATGGAAATCACTCTGGAGGTTCCTCAGAAGACTAGGCATGAGAGTATGGGATATAGCTCAGTTGGTAAAATGCTTGCCTCGCGTGCACAAAACCCCTGGGTTCAATCCCCAGCACCAAAGGAAAAAAAAAGACTAGGCATGGATCCGCCATATGACCAGCTATACTACTCCTCAGTACTTATCTTGAAGAAGTCATATAAATGCCAGATAGTACACTGTGTCTACATGTAGGTAATTTTCTGCCCACAGAATACAGACTAATTAATTTGCTTATATAAGGCTTAAGTTTATGGTGTGGTTCTCCAGCCACTTGAGCTAATGAACTGTACATAAAAATAATGTCAGTTTAGGTGCAAAAAAAGTACAATCAGCCCTTTGTATCCATCTGTACTGCATCTATGGATTCAATTAATCATAAGTTGAAAATATTTGAAAAAAATGTGTCTGTACTTAAAAAAAAATTAAAGTTGTATACACATGTTTATAGCAGCACAATTCACAATAGCCTGGTTTTTCATCAATGGATAAAGAAAAATGTGGTATATAGACATCATGGAGTTTTAGTCATCAGCCATAAAGAAAAAATGAAATTATGTCATTTGTAGGAAAGTGGATGGAACTGGAGACCGTATGTCAAGTAAAGTAAGCCAAACTCAGAAGGCCAAGGATTGTATGTTTTCTCTCATATGTGGAAGCTAGAGAGGAAAAGGAAAAGAAAGGTGGTGGTGATGGGGGTGTCTCATGAAAATCCAAGGGAGATAAGTAGAGTAAAGGGACCATGTGTAGAAGGAAGGGAGTGGGGAGAAGTGCTAGGGAGTGATATTGGCCAAATTATATTGTTAGATTGTGTGTATATACGAACATATAATAAGAAATCGCATCATTATGTATAGCTGTAATGTACCAATAAAAATGTGGAAAGAGAAAAAATAAAAATGCATATACAGAATATTACTCATTGTACATTTTTTATAATGAAAAAAGTTGGAAAAATTAATAATCCTATGAATAAAGCAATTTAATAAACTTAAAAGTGAAGCAAGTAATATATCTTGATAAAGGAGGGCTTAGGAGAAAGAATAACAGATTTTAGGAGATGGGAGCTGTCTGTCCATTTATATTCTGCAGTCTGGCATTTACAAGAGTAATCCCACTGCATCTTTCTGGATGTGTTCTTACATCAGTGAAAGAAGTGTTAAAGACCTCTGCATTCCTTTCAGGGAGAATTGAAATGCTGCAGTAGATATATTTATAAAATGCTTTGGAACAGACTTAGTGGCTAGTAAAATCAAGATTAACATTGAGAAGGTAAAGTAAAATGAAGGAAGAAAGATTTGAAGAGGGACTTGAAAGATACAGTAGTATTTACTGGGGAGAGGACATGTGCAGTAGCCTGGCTTTCTTTGGGGGGAAAACCAGTTAGTTCACTATAACTGGAGTGGACATGTGGGATAATGAAAAAATGAAACTAGAGAAGAAGGGAGGAGGCAGAGTATCTTCTAAGTGATGGAAAAATTTTAAAGGGTAAATAGAAAAGAAACATCTGATATATTCCTGTAGCATGTTTTAATTCCTTGCTTGCTTATTATCTCTTATCCTGTACTGGACTGTCACCTTTATTAGTTATGAGCCTTATTTGTTTTCTTCCCTATTATATCCATAGTGCCTGGCACAAAGTAGATACTCAATAAATATATTTTTATACTGAATATTTTAGTATCATTGGTGTGGTGTAGGACAGATTGAAAAGAAGTGGGAAGTGCACTTGATCTTGGGAAACTAATTCTTTTGCACTTCAAAAATAATGACCTTTTAAAAATAATAATAATAATAATGACCTTTTAAAGAAACATAAGGAAGCATTTTTAAAAGTAACTTTTTAAAAGCGTAAACTATTGCACAATATCCCAATTAAGGAAAAAAAATACGGGGCTGGAGTTGTGACTCAGTGGTAGAGCACTTGCCTAGCATGTGTGAGGCATTGGGTTCAATTCCCAGCACCACCATAAAAAATAAAGATATTGTGTCCATCTACAACTAAAAAATACTTTCTAAAAAACTGCAAGAAGAGGAGTTGGGTAGGGCCAAACCCTCTCCTCTCCTTTAATGTACTTTTAAGTTTTTTAAATAAAAACTTTGTGGTACTGGTATCCATGTGTTCTGACTGACACCTAATTTTTGTCCTAGTATTGAAAAAAAAAAATAGTGGGGGAAGGGACAATAGGATCCTATAAATTGTACATTTGAAAAATGTATATAAAATTATAAAATTCAAATGTACAATTTATAAAATTCTTCAGATGAATAAAAAACATTCTAATAAAAAAACTTTGAAAAAGTATTTTTATTGGAGCTTTATAATCTTAATGCTTTTGAGTGTCTGCTTTTCACTTATGAAGACTTATTTATAACTAAATGTCATAGTAATATACACCATGAATTTACAGATAATATACTATTTATTATAACACAGTTTAAAATATATTACAATACAGCTAATATGTTGTATTGTAATATATTTTACAACATATTTTCAAAGAAAAAGTAGACTGTTCTATGGTATTGATATTACCCCCCCCCCCCCAAAAAAAAAAAAATGTATGTTTCTCTGTTCTAAACCATTGTCCAGGCTCCTGGTCCCACTGTACATCGTCCAGTGGATGCCGATGGCCTAATGACTCACACTAGTACCTCACCTCAGCAGATACCAGAGCAACCAAATTTTGCAGATTTCAGCCAATTTGAAGTATTTGCTGCATCAAATGTAAATGAAGAACAAGATGATGAAGCTGAGAAACATTCAGAAGTCTTGCCGGTCAGTTTTCAAAGGCTTAGCTAATTCATGGATTCTCTTCCCGTGTCATTCTCTTAAAGCCTCTCTGTGAACAAGAACTCCTGATAAGGCAAATAGTAGATGGCACACCATTGAGTAAAATATGTGCTGCTGCCTCTTTGGGAGGATTCATATTCACTGGGTCAGTGTTTCTCAACTTTTTTCTTGCCCTCTTCATACCTGCTTATTGCAGTATAATGCTAAGAATCTGAATCTGGTATGGTATGAAAAGACACAAACACAACTAGCTGGTCCTGGATGAAACATTTGTCTGGAGGTTCAATACTGAGCATCTGATTGTATGATTTAGTGAAGATTTCCAAGAGAGAAGAAGCCATGGTTACCATAACATATACCCAGTTTGTGTAAGTCACCTTAGTTAGGCAAACTTACAAACCATATAATGCCAAAATGTGATCTTAGCAGATTGCATTCTAGGAGACTATTGTAGTTCTAGTGGCAAGGAGCATTACTAGGAATGTCTTAAACCACTAGGAATAAATATGAAGTGGAAGGGACTAGAAAAATTCTGAAATCTCTATCCTAATTGTTGTTTTAACCCATGTTGAGCCTTTCTGTCAGATTAAAAAGCCATGTTTATTTGACTAGCATGGCTTAGATAAAGGTTTCCTGTAGATTTTATCTGTGGAAAATTTCCTACTGGTCACTAATTCCAGCATATAACTTTGTGCCTGGCCATTAGGTGAAAGGGCTGCACCGAGGAAGACAGGAGCAGGTCTGAGGGCAAGTGCAGATGTGTCAGAGTACTGGTACTCACATCCCTGGGTGGGTGAATTCCCTCCCCAACTAAAGAACTTTCCAGCCACAACCTAGATATTCAGTACAATGGCTGCATCCTTATTCACCCTTCCCTCCTTCACGGATGTTGACCTCCCCCCTTTGCTTCCTTTTAGCACTAGAGAAAGGACATTTAATGTGGTATTTCCAAGTTCCTTCTCATCTCTGAGTTCTCAGTTTTCTTGTCAAAATATTTTCTTGAAGTTTTACTCTGATTTGTTACATATTCTATATTTGTGCATAATTATATATTATATATCGTTAAAATGGTAATGTGTTCATCTCTAGGTTGAAAAAGCTTCTGATCCTGCAAGTTCTCTTCGAGTTGCCAAAACGGATAGTAAAATAGAAGAAAAGACAGCTACTAGTGTTCCTGCCAATGTGGTATGCAAAAAGTATTATAGAGAAAGAAATTTATATTGTTTATCAATAAACCCCATGTTGATTATACCATTAATATTTTATTATATTTGCTTTCTAATATCTTTCTCCATTCCTCTTGTAAATTCTTCTCCCTTGTGCATTTCAAATTGTAAATTCATTCATTCCACTCGAGGGAACAATTTTGGTAACTTTTTTTTTCCCTTTTATTATTCATATATGTCCAAGTTATTTAAAACAGGTTGTGTTGCTATAAAATGCTTAAATTCTGCTTTTTGGACACTTAATTTTTTACTATGTTAGTACTTCTGTGATATTTTTAAATAATTTTATTTTTTGTCAATTTATCACAACAAATTTTAAAAAGCACTTAAGAGATGACAGTTGACTCTCTTTTTTATTTATTTACTTAATCAGGTTATACTAAACATTGAAATACTCTAGTGTTAATTGATTCTATTGGAGGCAGATTCACAATCCCCAAAAAAGTGTCCACTCATTTTCAAGAGTTATAATTACTGTGCATTTTAGTGGTATTTATTAATTATGTAGTCTTCCGAATGTTCATAATAAATTATTTTATTCTTAAAGATGATATATTTTAGTATTTTTGAATAGGATTTCCTATGTTGAAAATGAATATTTTTGGAGATTTTCTTTATTGAATTGGTATATGTTGAATATGTATCATATTTATGTTAAAACTGACTTTTACAGTCTTTTATCAGATTTGGACTCCAAGGAGCTTATTTTACTCTATTTAAAAAAAAATTGTTATTGTAGATATATTCATGATTGTGGGATCAACTAGAAGCATCCTTTCCTGTTGCACTTTAAGTTAGCTGCTGACAAATAGATGAATTATTTTAAAGTAGGACAGCCAACTTTTAATTGTTTTAAGAACAAGTAGCTTAAAGAAAGCAAACAGAGTTGGCAAAGTGCTAGCTAACCATGAACGTCTTCAGGAAATATCCATTATTAATGGATTTCTTGTCTTCCAGAGCAAAGGCACAACACCTCTTGCTCCACCACCTAAACCTGTTCGAAGAAGATTAAAATCAGAAGATGAATTAAGGCCAGATGTTGATGAACACACACAAAAGACAGGTGTCTTGGCTGCTGTTCTTGCATCACAACCTTCTATTCCCAGGTAATCAGCATTATTCTTAAACATTTAATTACTAAGAACAAAAAGCACAATAATTAAAACACCAAACTGAAAGAAATTAATGGTCAGACTAATTCTCAGTTTTTAGTTTTTCATTCCTGAATAGGTAGACTATTCTTCCCACGTTTTCCCCCATTATTATTATTAAATTCAATTCCAATTCCATTTTAACACCCTATTGTAAACTCTGGGGTGGGAGTTTTTAAAAAAGATAATGTAGAATGAAACTAATATTTTAATTGTGGTTGTTTAAGATCAGGGTTTGGCAGACTGAAACTCAGGCAAATTCAGACCATGGCCTAGTTTTGTATAGCCCATGAACTAAGAGTGGTTTTTACATCCTTGTAAAAAAAGAATAGACGGGAAAAGGGGAAAAAAATAGAGTATACAACAGAAACTGTATGCCCTTAAAGCCTAAAATAAGTCTGTTTACAGAAAAAGTTTGCCGGGGCCTGCCCTAGACTGTTTAACTTTAAACTTGGGATTCTTGCCGGGTGCAGTGGCTCATACCGTAATCCCAGCTACTTGGGAGGCCAAGGATCACAAGTTCAGGGTAGCCATTTAACAAGACCCTATTTTTAAAAACAAAAGTCGAAAGGGCTGGAGAGATATAGGGCTGGAGTTGTGGCTCAGTGGTAGAGCACTTTCCTAGTATGTGGAGGCACTGGGTTTGATTCTCAGTACCACACAAATAAATAGATAAATAAATAAAATGAAAGTTCATTGACGACTAAAAAAAATATTTAAGGGGGGGGTGAAAATGTGATTCAGTGGGAGAGCACACCTTGGATTCAATCACCAGTACGATGCAAAGGAAAAAGATGGAAAACAGAAAAAAAAATCTTGGGATTTTCAGTAATTAAAACAATAGCAAAAATAAACAAAAGCTTCTGAAGCTTATATGTTTTTAGTTGACCATTGAAACTGATTAAGTGAGGTTTTGAGCTGTGTTAATAAGGAAAAAGATGTTCCCTGTTCTTTCCATGCTCAAAAATAGATCAGGAAACAATGAGTTCAGGTAAAGAAATAAAGGTTTTGGTTTTTGTCCTCTTTACTTCCTCAGATCCATTGGGAAAGATAAGAAAGCTATTCAGGCATCAATTAGACGCAATAAGGAAACCAACACAGTTTTGGCCAGATTGAATAGTGAATTGCAACAACAATTAAAGGTAATATAGTTTGTGATACATTATTTGGGAATTTCCACAGGCCCAGAGTTGTGGAGGAAGTTAAAGAGAATCCAACAGGTTTTATGCTTGCATGAAATCTCCCTCATATCAAGAGAACTGTATATCTAAAATGCTGTAAAAAAAAATAAATAAAATAAAAAATAAATAAATAAATAAAATGCTGTATTAGCCACTGAATTTTTTAGTAGTAAAAGAAATTTTTGAAACTCAATTCTGATATACATTGCCTTATCCTATATAGATACAAGAATTATAGTTCCTATAATGTTCCTTAACTTTCATATAAAAACTTAAAGAAAAGAAACCCTGTAACCTCAGGCACACCATACATCACATACATAGCTCTTTGCATTCTAAGTAATTATTAGATGATTTGACTGCTTGTAGTTTATCTTTTTACCAAAAACAACTCAGATTATATTAAAGGAACTTAAAGATGACAAGGGGTGGAGAAAATTCAGATTATCTTACATGTAGAAATAGAAAAGACAGACCTTAAATAAAAATGGTATTTCCATATAATGTGTTCCACTGTTATCCAGTACTTGAGATGAATGAGGGGTTTTTTCCCCATTATGCGCTATGATTTATTTGAATGAATAAAATAATTATACTCAGAATCACTCACATTATTAAGCCCTCATGTCTTATAAACCAGTGGTTTATAAACTTTAATGTATATATAAATAATCTAGGGTTGTATTAAAATGCAAATTCTGATTTAGTAGGTCTGGGATGGAACCTGAGAATTCTACCTAAGGTTCCAGAGAAGAAGAAGAAAAAATTAGAATTTGTGGCTACTTGAAAAGACTCCTCAGAATCAACAGTAATTAAAAAATCTGGGTGCAAAATGAATTTTTCCTTTGGGGACCGGAACTCAAAATGGGATCCAGAAGTTGCTATAACTGAATGACATCACTAGGGAAAATAATCTGTGTTAACTAATTCATCTACAGTTTATTCAGGAGGCTGGCTTTATATAAAATTTTTATAGAAATACCCATTCTTTGCAAATGTTAACTTTCCTAATAATTGGCTTAAAAACATTTTATTACTTGATTTACATAGTAAGAAAGATTTAAGTTACTGGGATCATATTTTCAATGTATGAAGAAACTACCTTTCTAAAGTGATGTATACTTTCAAAATATGAATAGTTGTCCATTAATCTCCTTGACAAAAGCAAATTGTTTTCAGAGTTGTTGTTAAATGTGTCTTTGTTTTTATATATTTTTGAATATAACTTGGACTTGATATCTTTTTCAGGATGTTCTTGAGGAGAGAATTTCCCTGGAAGTTCAACTGGAACAACTTCGACCATTCTCTCACCTATAAGCCAATTGCCGTTAACTGTGAACATACCCCATTTTTAAGCGGTTTTGGGTTCAAAGCCAATTTGGAGGCCCAAATATTCAGCTCACTGCTTAATTCAAAATTAAATTTTATGATTCTGTTTTGCCCTACATGTTCACCATTGTATTTAAGTATCTCTCTTTTTTTTTTTTTTAATTTCAACAATAAAAGGGTCAGGATGACTTTTTCTGGAGGATACATTGTGTTTGTTGGCATATCCCACCTCTGCTCTTTTGCAGCATCAGGAAAATATAATATTGGTCCATCATATTTATATGGCAAAACCACATACAGATTTGATTGACAGCATGGGCTCAAGCATACACTCAGAAATCTTTGCAATAAGGAAAACAAAAATAAACTTGATTTATCCTTTTAGGCTTAATATGTTATATAAAACATCTATATTCTGTAAAAAAAAAAAAAAAAAAAAAAGCTTTAAAATTAGTTTTCTATGTAATTTTTACTTCAAAGAACTATGTTGGATAAGATAGTTTTTACCAGAAGCTAATTTACTGAGTGGAGTCCTCCTATCTGCAATATTCTACTTTCTTAAATACCCAGATGATTCTTTAAGCATCGTTTACATATCAGTTTGGGGGTCAGGTACTAGTTTTCCTTGTCATATTTTGACCAGTTTCATCAGAGACTTAGAATCTTTCAGCAGCAATCATAGAAACTTATGAGCTGTCTATGAAGATGGGCCTTTTAAATTGTCCCTTCAAGATAAAGGAAAAACTGTGAAACCACTCCATAAATACTGCCCATTCAGAAACATCGCCATGTCAATTTTACATGATTGATGCTGTCAACTTTTTTAGAAGTTATTACTGAGATTATTTTAAATTAATGTGCTTCTAAATTTCCAAGGATATCAGTTATAGAAGAAATGGAAATTCCTTAAGATTTCTGTTTACCTTTCACTATCTTGTCACTTGTTCTTTTTGCCATATAGATAGGTTTTCCTATTACAAGTTTCTGGAGTATACCCTATTTGGGATAATATACTATCTTACAATTTGTTTTATATCATACATTGGGATCACATGTGTAAATTTGCATTCTTGCTAACAACAGATATTGTCTTTAAAGTTATTCTGTCTGTTGGATCATAGATGTTAAACTACAGGGCTATATCATAATAGAATCAGAAGTGTGATTTCACACTAAAAAGAACAGTACATACGTATTTTAACTTTTGTATATTTTTCATAAGAATTTAAATTTTTAAGAATTAGAAGGAATTAGTTTCACTGTTTAACCCAGGATAAAAATCCTAAACTGTACTAGTAAATTTTATTACTTTATCAAGCAAAAAGGAATTTGGCAACCTAAAGCTTCCAAGATTATATAACTTTCATTTATCATTAAGTAGATATAAATATTACTACTGCACACATCAGCTAAAGCTTCCAGGTGGCCCCAAGTTATAACCTTTATTAGCTAAACATGCTAATAAAGGCTTTAAAGGCCCAGGAAACTTCTATTTTGCTGTTTCTTTGTTTTAAACAGAGCTGTCTTAATTTATTTGATTTTATTAAGCTAAGTCCCATTACAGGCAGTTTCACTAGGTTTCCATTTATTTTTGTTTCTTAAAAATGGCTTATTTTTCAGTGGCCTTCTAATTTGACAATATCAACAGTATTTTTAAACCTCCTTATTTGGATATTCTAAGTTTTGCAGCAAAAAAAAAAAAAACTAAATACAAAAAAATCTAGTGCTTTGTAATGGTACTTTTTGTTTGCTAGAGGATTACATTCATATTAAGGATGTAATTAACAAGTGTTTTAGAAAGTTGTCACTTATATTTCTTATGTATTTTTTAATCAGTAATTGTTCTATGAAAATTTTAAAGATTGCAAATCAACAAATTAAGCTTTCTAGAATGGTCATTTAAACTTTTCATTCTAGTGTTTTTTCTTTAGATGATTAAAAAAAACTTTGCACAAAATGCTTGCTCTCTTAGGACTCATTACATCAGTCAAATTATTTTAAATAATGTCCAGGAAAAATAACTACCAAAAGAAATGGTTCAAAATTTTAAACTGATTGTTCTTATGTTACACATGACTGTGTTATAAAAGCCTATTTTTTTTTTATTTTTTATTTTTTTGTGGGGGTGGTGGTACTGGGGATTGAATCCAGAACCTTGTGCATGAGAGGCAAGCACTCTACCAATAGAGCTATCCCCAGCCCCACAAAACTTTTAGATAATGAAGTTCAAAAGTTGGAAGGAATCTTATGGATCATCCTAGTTCATCTTCTCATCATCCACAACAGATAATCATTCTGCTTCTTACTGGATACCCTAGAACAGAAGAACAACATTTTCTGTCTTTGCCAGGGAGAATTGACACCCCTGATGTTTTCTTCAAGTCCAGTCTCACTTGTCCATACTGCTTTTGATCGCATTTTGGAGTACTGACAACCATAGGAATTTGTCATCCTCTACTTCAGTAGCACAAATCCATTCACATTTTGGACCTTGAAGAATAAATGCATTCTTGACATCTGTGAAAGCGTTTGAGGTACACAAATTATTCTTTACAGTAACAAAAAGAGAAAATGTTTTAAATTTCAAGGACTGACCAAGTCATCTTTAAGAATTCTTTGAAACCTAAAATTAAGGGTTCAACGCAAACACAAGCCTAGTTTAGAACATAACTTCCTGAAATTAATGATTAAATATGTCATAATCTAAAATAATCTTTATAATTAGCAATTATTTGAAAGACTAAATGGTAGATGATGTGGTATTCTTTAATTCCTTAATCTCAGTCACTCCATGAAGAACTGGAATTGATAAAGATCTTTACTAATAGTTACTATAATTAGACATGCTGAGAGCTAGACCTAGACAACTATGTTATGAGGTGCCAGTGACAAAGCCAGGTACTGTACTTAATTCAGTGCCTGCCCACTGTTAGGTTATATAACAGTTTCACAGAGTATAGCTGGTTATCATGAAAGGAAATGAACTGAAGAAAAGAAACATGTTTCATACACTAACCATACACTATGATTATGGGTAGCTAACCCTTTTTACCTTCAGATACTTTCTAGGTAGAAATATTTATTCCCACACTTAGCATTCTTTTTTCCCTAAGGCTCAGATTTAGAATGGAGCAGAAGCTATTTTTTTTTTCAAATATAGTCTTTTTTTTGAATTTTTTTTTTTTTGATATTTATTTTTTAGTTTTCGGCGAACACAACATCTTTGTTTGTATGTGGTGCTGAGGATCGAACCCGGGCCGCATGCATGCCGGGCGAGCACGCTACCGCTTGAGCCACATCCCCAGCCCCGGAGCAGAAGCTATTGAGAAATAGTTTTTTTATTCAAGTTAATTTCTTCTCTAAGATCTTGATTCCTGCTTTAACATTAACTCCTTTCTTTACATGCATTGGAAAATATTGGAATGAGAGTGTTACATTTAAATTGGCCTAATAAGTATAGGAAAGAGATTGGTCCTTTTAAGTTGAGAAGTAGAGTGCAGGATGATAACTGAAAGTAGGCATAACAGGTTAAGTAGGATTTCTTTTTTGTGATTTCCACTGGAATTAGTATAGATAAAATGTTCAAATTACTAAGCAGCCTATGCAAGTTTGTTAATTCCTTTATAGAAAAACTCCCAACTTCAATGTGAATTTTAGGAAGAAAAGGTACAATACAAGTTTGTAATAGCTATATAGTCCTAGTAGAATAAAGAAGTAATAGAGGAAAATCTAAAGTGGTGTTTTAAGTCTCTAACATCTTCAGACTTTACTGCTTAGTGGTTAAGAACTCTAGCTCTGAACTCAAAACTCTCAAAAGAATTCAGGATGATATGGGGTCTTGCCTCCCTTTGTGATTTTGAAAGCTCTGTTCCTGATATCTAGGGGACTTGTCTGATAATGCCAACATTCCTTTTTTTTTTTTTTGCTATTTCAGAGATAGATGAAAGTTTAACAGAATTCTAATGTTTAGGGAATTATTTGCAAGCTAGCAAGTTGTAACTCCAGTCCTTTTCCTGCTAAAAGGAAAACAGTCCTTTTCTATTTTAATAGTTGATGAACTTTATAAAAATATTTGCTCTTAAAGGAATAAATACATACACTTGGAATCTGGAATATCTTCTATCAGTAACCTGTGAAGGGCCACTGATGCAATGAACTGGTAGGTTGTTTTTGAAGTCCTTTCAAATGGAGTGTGTGATATGCCCCGGCTAGAAACAAGCAGTGCATCATTGAAGAGGAAGAAGCTGAGATCACGAATTTGTTCATAGAGCCTGTGTTAAAATGGAAATGGGAAGAGTTTTCATATATGCATATATGTGCTTTGTTAAACAGTTAAGCCTCTTTAATAAGTCCTAGTTAAGATTTTGACCCCACTCCAGACTTTTCAAGTGCACATCACGTTCACAGTAAGATTTTCCTCCTGATGTGATTATTTCCCACTGTCTCTCTCAGACCAATATTGGGAGCCTTCAAGTTACTGAATGGAGTCATTCATAATCAGTGTGGGAAAAATGAACATTGAATTTTCGCTCCTTTATGAAGAATCATATTATGGTTCTTTGTTTTGTTTTGAAATTATAGCTCCTTTTATTTTCTTCATTTTACAAAGCATGTAGTTTTTTAAATTTTTTATTCTAATTTGTTATATGACAGCAGAATGCATTACAATTCATATTACACATATAGAACACAATTTTTCATATCTTTGGTTGTATGTAAAGTATATTCACACCATTCGTGACTTCATGTACTTAAGAGTAATGATGTCCATCTCATTCCACCATCTTTTTTACCCCCATGCCCCCTCCCTTCCGCTCCCACCCCTTTGCCCTATCTAGAGTTCATCTAATCCTCCCATGCTCCCCCTCCCAAACCCTGCTATGAATCAGCCTCCTTATATCATTCGGCATTTGTTTTTTTGGGATTGGCTAACTTCACTTGGCATTATCTTATTATGATTCTCTTTTTAAACTTGTTTAGTGTTTTGTGCCAGGCATATTTGGGCAGTGTGAGAGAAATAAGTTTTTGTTTTATCTCTTAGGGAAACATGAGTGTGGCACAAGATGTCTTTAAGTAGAGGGGAAAGAGACATTTAAATACTAGGTAGAAGTAAGTTTTTCATTTTGATTGATCAGCATGCAAGGTAAAAGATAGCTTTTTATTTTTACTGGGGTTACTAACATGGTCAGCTGTAGGCATGTTTATCAAGAAGCAAAATTTGGTGTCCTTAGCCAGTTATACTTTTTAAAATTTTTTTAATTGTTGGTGAACACAATACCTTTATTTTTATTTATGTATTTATTTTTATGTGGTGCTGAGGATTGAACCCAGTGTCTCACCCATGCTAGGCAAGAACTGTACCTCTGAGCCACAACACCATCCCCCAGTTATGCTCTTTGATTTCTGTTGTTGGAGCAGTTCATTGGTGGGTTTCACTGTGCTCTAGTGTGGGTTATACTGTGAGAGTACACTAACAGAGCATCATACTTGAGAGTAATGATGTCCAGTAATAGACTGGGGAGGATCTCAGGAACCCAAACCACTCCCCATGGCTCCCATGCCCCTCCCATTCAGGAATGGCTACATGAAGAAAGCTAAATGTTTGGGGGTTTAAAATATATTTTTTTAATTGTAAATGGACACAACATTTTTATGTGGTGTTGAGATTCAAACCCACTACCTCACACATGCAAGGCAAACACTCTACCACTGAGCCATGACCTAGCCCGAAACCTAAATGTTTTGATAGAGAATATAATTATTTTATGACTGTCAAGCAACCCTTGGGAATTTAATGAAGGGAATCAATTTGTGTATGCTTATTCAAGGGAAGTCTCATTCTTTATCTTCAATAATAATTTTTAAATTGTCCATTTAGAGCATACATTTTTATAGAAATTTTTAAGTGACACCAGTCTTGCAATTGGTTCTTATTTAATGTACAAATATGTACATTACTTTTTCTCCTTACTTTTTCCATTGTGCTTGGCTCACTCCTCCCTCTACTCATGTGACCCAACTTTCCAACCCAATGCATATCCTTCAATTTCTTTGTATTGCTCAGGTAATCACGCATGTATACACACATCTATTTACAGGGAAATTTCCATTATTTTACAAAAATGCCAATATTATTCCCCACTTTTTTTTTTCTTTTCTGGTTTTCTCAGCAATGAAAATCATTTTGATCTAACTACTTGGTTTTAATTCATTCTTTTTAAATAGCTAAATAGTACTTAATGGTGTGAATGGACTTATTTATTTCCACTACAGATGGACATTTTACCTTGTTTAGAAGTTTTGGTCCTCTTCCCCCTTGCCACCAACTAATTCTTAGTTCCTTACACATAAACAAATTTCTTACATTTGCTGTTAATTTCTATCAGATAGGAATCCCAAGAGTATGGATTAGTCCCAAGATAGATTAGTCAAATGAGTTGTGTACTTTCATCAAAGAATTCCAGGTTCTCCATGGCACCTGCATAAGATGGCATTTCTAGTAAGCTCCCTTGTGTTGCTGATTCTACTGACCTACAGGCCAGCCACACTTTGAGAAGTAAGGCACTTAAGTCATTTATTTATTTATTTACCATACGATTTATTTTTATTTTTTTTTAGTCCTACATGAGAGCAGAATGTATTTTGACATATAATACATACATGGAATGTACATACATCAGTCATAATGTCTATTCTATTCTGCTGCCCTTCCTATCCACCCTATTCCTCCCCTCCCCTCCCATCACTTCTCTCTATCCAATCTAATGTGACACACTTTTTTTTTCTTTTTCTCATCACAACATCATATATATATTCTATATAACAATGAGGTTCTCCTTCCATCTTCCGTGCAACACCCCTTCTCCCTCTTTTTCCCTCCCACCTCTCTTCCCTATTTAGTGGTAGTCTTCTTCTCATGCTCTTCCTCCCTATCCCATTTTGAGTAACCACCTTATATCAGAGAAGACATTCGGCATTTGTTTTTTAGGGATTGGCATAATCCCACTTAGCATATTCTGCTCTAATGCCATCCATTTCCCTGCAAATGCCATGATCTTGTTATTTTTTAGTGCTGAGTAATATTCCATTGTATATAGATGCCACATTTTTTAATCCATTCATCTATTGAAGGGCATCTGGGTTGGTTCCACATTCTAGCTATTGTGAATTGTGCTGCTATAAACATTGATGTGGCAGTGTCCTTGTAGTATGCTCTTTTTAGGTCTTTTGGGTATAGTCCGAGAAGGGGAATAGCTGGGTCAAATGGTGGTTCCATTCCCAGCTTCCCAAGGAATCTCCATACTGCTTTCCAAATTGGCTGCACCAATTTGCAGTCCCACCAGCAATGTATGAGTGTACCTTTTTCCCCTGCATCATCACCAGCACTTATTGTTGTTTGACTTCATAATGGCTGCCATTCTTATTGGAGTGAGATGGTATCATAGTTTTAGTTTGCATTTCTATGATTGCTAGAGATGGTGAGCATTTTTTCATGTATTTGTTGATTGATTGTATATCCTGAGAAGTTTCTGTTCAAGTCCTTGGCCCATTTGTTGATTGGGTTATTTGCTTTTTTGTTGTTTAACTTTTTGAGTTCTTTGTATACTCTAGAGATTAGAGCTCTATCTGATGTTTGAGGGGTAAAAATTTGTTCCCAGGATGTAGGCTCCCTATTCACCTCACATAAGAGCTGAGCAAAGGACTACATCCAGGAGTTAAAATTCCAGGGAGTACTATACTTTAGGTTTCAGCTATTTGTACAGTATTAAGGAAGTATGAGGTTTGTGGGTGTGTGGATAGATAGAAACACAGTAGTATTCCAGCTCCTTGAGCCAGCTATTCCTTTCAAACTTTTCCTTTCTGTCTTTGGTTATCCCAGCCACTCAGGAGGCTGAGGCAAGAAGAATCAGTTTCAGGCCAGCCTAGGCAATCTAGCAAAACCCTGTCTCATAATAACAGATAAAAAAGCTAGGGATGAGGCTCAGTGGAAAAGCCCTTTTGCATGAGACCCTGTGTTCAATCCCAGTATCCCATACAAAGTTTTATACATATTTAAATACATATATGCATATATATATAAAATTTTAATCTAGAAAAAGTTTTTCAAAAGCCATTTACTAAATTAAGCCCCTCAAGCTCTCCAACAATTTTCATCCATAGACAAAAAGCACCAAAAGGTTTTTAAAAAGTTTTAATAACTCTTTTAAATATGCAAAAGCAAATAATTTGACCTTTAATATCAACCTAATAAAGCAAGTAGAGTGGAAATTATGGATCCTATGTAATGTTTCAGAATGCTACCAATGCTTACACTCAGAATCAACTCCAAGATTAGGGCATTTGCTTTTTCCCTGAATTTTGACAGGATTTCTTTGCTCATCTATAAATAATGAATGACTCAGGAAAATGGAACACAGTTACTCTAGTGTAAATTCTTAACTCCATTCTAGAAGTGCTGTGTTATTTATGCACTAACTAGACCACGTCAGAAGACATAAAGTACCTAACTCCTATAATACATAAAACTTTAAAAGAAATTTTCAGGATGAAAGCTTTAGAAGGAATGGACAACAGCTTCTACCGTGAGCTGATCTGAGCAGAACAGTTGACAGCTAGCATCTGTATCCACACTGACTTGGGGATCACAATAGCTCTTGGGTCCCTAGAGTAGGACTAAATTCAGAACCAAGAGTCTAGTGTCTCCAAAAAATCTGAGTGTTTCCCTTTCTCCAATGCATAGTTGCCCTGGTAAATAACCACACTTAAAAAGATTAGCAAGCTTAAAGTCACATATATGAAGATTGGTGTTTCTGGAAAAAAGTTATAAGAGTTCCAAAATACATAATACACTATAAAAGCTAAATATAATCTAAAACTACAGTTTATGTCCACAATGGAAAAAATATCTTCTGAAATTCCTAGCTCTTCATATGACTCTATGACTTCCATCTCTATTTCCAGAGGAATAGAGAATTGTTTAGAATGCAAACATTTACCCATTCTTTCAGTGTTAATTATTTGTTTAGTACTTGCTGCTACGTTGGTAAATTTATTATGAGGGAGGCTCAGTTCATCTTTCCACCTGCCTATGATCTGTGGAGACAGTCTGTGCATTGAGAGACTAGGTTGTGAATTCCTGACCAGCCTTTAATAGTTCTGTGACCTCAGGCAACTTACTGAAGTTGGATTCTCCAGGATCCTGTCCTACCTGCCTCACCAAGAGATTGTAATGAATTTATCAAGTAGAATAGTTAAATACATGGTAAACTATAAAGCCTTATATTCCTGTCACTGTCATACCTATAAGTATAATGTATTTGCTTTAGTAAAAATCTCTGATGGAAATCATGGGAATGGCAATTCTTTTATTTTATGTGATTTTCTAAAATGACAGAAAACAAGATTGCAGGCTAAATATTGTGCAATATTTTAGAATATAAGCCTGTTTGCAGTTATTTAGTTTCAAATGTTAATGTGAAGTTATATATGTTTATTGGCAAATAGTATAAATGTAATCAGAAAACGTGCCTACTTGAATATAAATGTACCACACAGAGTGTAAAATAATTTAGTATTATCTTAATCTTCTTAAATGTACTGTCATCTCTTGTCCAAGACAAGTCTAAATTCTAGTAGACTTCCATTCCGAAATGACATGTAAAGGGCTTGGAAGTTGTCTTTCCTAACCTCATAACAAAAAATAAATGGAAAAAACCCTCAGAATTGACAACTCTTCTCAGATCTACCAGAGAACTGAGGTCACGGAGTTAACCACCACCCCAAAAGCTGGATAGACCAATACAATCTTAAACCAACTACTGGCTAGAGCCAGTATCAAACACTTAAAGGCTCATTGACTAACTATAGGAGATTGTGGAGAGAAGGGAAAGGGAGAAAACATCAGGGGTTCCCACACTGGTCTGAGTTTTACCCACAGGTTCTTATGATGAAGGACAGAGAAAAATCCCCTTATTCTTCCCCAGGGCAGATGAAAAGTAGCCATTTTGAAATATGTCCAGAGAGTTCTGTTCTCCTTAACCAAGTCCTGCCCCCAAGGAGAACTTTTAACAGAACTTAACTAACTTGGGTTTTACCAAAATATAACCATTGCAGGAAAAGGAGAGTATCTAACACCAGCCCTCTCTATCCTTCACGCCTCATCTTAGAGTTGGAAAAAATGCTGAGAAGCACTTACGAAGGTCACATCTCAGGCAATAGGCTCATTAAAAGACTGAACACGGGTCAAAGAAGTACAGAATGCTTCCCCTTCCCTCACTTTACTTCCATATCAATAGTACCCTCATATAATACAGCTGACAGAACCACAAGGGTCAGACCCTATTTAGATCTTCCAGGAAATCCAAAAACAATAGGGGAGACCAAAACAAGGACACTAGGGAAAATTGCAAACTCTGACCTCAACCCAGTAAACACAGCCTACCTCCTAGCCAAATAAACTAAAACCTCACACTAAAAAGGCCTATTTAGCCCAATTCCTTTTGCTGATACTTTGTGTCTGTCCTTCAACAAAACATTATAAGGCATCCTAAGAGGCCAAAAACAGATTGAAAAAAGGCCAAGTATCAGAACCAGACTCAGAGAAGGTAGAGATATTGAAATTTTTTAACTATGATTAATATATTAAGGGATCTAATAGGAAAAGTAGACCACATGGAAGAAGAGAGGTGTCATGTAAACAGAAATTTTTAAAAGAAAGTTAAAAAGAAATATTAAAAATAAAATCATAAATGAAGAATGCCTTTCTTTAGTGGGCTCATCAGTAGACTGGACACAGCTGAGTTAAGAATTAGTAATTCTGAAGATATGTCAATAGAAACTTTCCAACGGAAAAAGAAAAAAGACCAGATTGGAAAAGAAAGGAACAGAATATTTAAGTAATGAGTACATTTCAAAGCACATGTGTGTAATGGGAATAGTAAATGGAGATGAGAAAGAAACAATAAATATTTGGAGTAATAATGGCTGAAGTTTCCAAAATTATTGACAGCAAAACACAAGCCCAGGAAGCTCAGAGAATACTAAGCAGAATAAATACCAAAAAATCTATATCTACACATAATACACTCTTAACTTCAGAAAACAAAGAGAAAACCTTGAAAGAATCCAAAGAACAACAAAACACCTATTTATAGAGGAACAAGGATAATGATTACTTTATACTTCTCTTTGGAATTATTCCATCATGAAGTGAATGGAGTGAAGTAAGTATAAAAAAAAAATCTCCAACCTAGAATTACATAGCCTGCAAAATTTTCCTTCAAACATGAAGTAGAAGTAAGAATTTCTCAAACCAAAATTGAGGCAATTAATTGCCAGTAGACCTGCTTTGCAAGAAATGTTAAAGGAGGTTCTGCAGATAGAAGGAAAACAATACAGAAACTTGGAAAGGAAGTGCTCAAGAAGGAACACATGAAGGTCAAATAATAACCCAAACTGGAACAATTCCTGGCATGTGTCCTACCACAGCAGTTTAGAATTGCTGCTTTAGGCTCTAGTTTCTATCATTGTAGCTCTTTGCTAGTGTCACTAGCCAAAAACAGCACAAAAGAAACAAAAATACTGTGACAATGAGACACTACTGTATAATTTGATTTTCACTAATGATCTGCTCAAGGTGGAAATAGAGGTAAATATTTCTTCCATCTACACCAGGGCTCTATGCTTTTGGAAAATGGTTGCTGAAATATTCATTGAAAGAAATCATTTTTTTACTTTTATTGCAATGGGATCATTTGGTCACTTGGGTCTTCTTTCAATAGAAAAGTGACCATCCTTGAGAAGTTCTGCTTAATTATGTGCTAGGTCATTATCTTTGCTATTAATACTGGAAAATAGTTTTTTTAAATATATTTTTAATTGTCAATGGACCTTTAATTTATTTATTTATATGTGGTGCTGAGAATCCAACCCAGTGCCTCACACATGCTAGGCAAGCACTCCACCACTGAGCTCAGTTTGATAGTTTTCTAAAGCAGAGATAAACAAACTATAGCCCATTACCTGTTTTTGTAAATAAAGATTTATTGGAACAAAGCCATACATATCCATTTATATATTGTTTATGAATAGCATACATTTTTTGTATTATATCATTTATGTTAGGGTTTTTTGCTACAATGACAAAGGTAGGTCATTGCCACAGAGATCATTTGGCCAGCAAATCCTAAATATTTACTCTCTGAACCTTTACAGGAAAGAACTTGTCCATCTTGTTCTAAAGGAGGAATGGAACACTAAGTTATGGACATTGGCATTCTTGCACT
The DNA here is from genome assembly GCF_001458135.2 of Marmota marmota marmota. Classification (NCBI taxonomy): domain Eukaryota; kingdom Metazoa; phylum Chordata; class Mammalia; order Rodentia; family Sciuridae; genus Marmota; species Marmota marmota. The sequence goes on along the minus strand of NW_025999842.1, from coordinate 54,880,602 downwards.
ACTCTGAGCACTGTGCAAACTACATGTGGTGAAGTTGTTGTTGTTGTTGTTGTTGTTGTTATATTATTATTATTTTAGTACTAGGGATTGAACCCCTGGGCACTCAACCGCTGGGCCACATCCCTAGCCCTTTTTTGTATTTTATTTAGATATAGGGTCTCACTGAATTGTCTAAAGTCTCGCTAAGTTGCTAAGGCTGGCTTTGAACTCAACATCCTCCTTCCTCAAGCCACTGGGATCACAGGTGTGTGCCACTGCGCTCTGCTAGGTGAAGTCATTTTTAATACCATCCTCAACAACTATTTGAGGATAATAAGATGTTCCCCTCTTTTGTATAGTTGAACAGATGATTGGTGCGCAATCCATAATACTTGAATCTTCTCTCAGTAGAAAAGTAACCAACCTCTAGAAGTTCTGCTTCTATGGAGTTTGTGGTCTTGGTAGAGACGATTTATTTTCTCCCATCTGCCCAAGAACTGCATAGAACTTATGTAAGGTAATAGAGTATACCTCTTGCACTACATCAGAGGGATTGTATGTAGCTTCTTTGTTCAATGCAAAGATTTATCATACACCTATAGTATGTCAGGCACAGTAACTGAAGGCCACAGATGCGAAATGAATAACAGCCACCAGCACTTAAGGTCTTCGCAGCCTTAGGGGAATTAACTGCTGCTTACCTTAAAGAGAAACTTATCTCCTCATCACAGCAATGGAGTTGGACTACATCTTGGACCCTAATCAGGTATCTGTTTATTTCAAATAGAGTCTATAAAGTCAAAAAATTAGAAGCATGTATAAACATTTTAAAACAAATACCATCACTGCAGAACCATTTTATATCCCAGAACATGCAAGTGTTGACTAGAACTTGGTTCAGTTTTGAAAAAGTGAATATTTTCATTGTTTATAAAACAGGCTTTCTTTAGAAAGACCACAATTGACAATAAAAACTTATTTGGGAATGTTGTCAAAGTTTTCAAACTACCAAAATTGGGCTGGGATTGTGGCTCAGCGGTAGAGCGCTCGCCTAGCATAGGCGGGACCTGGGTTTGATCCTCAGCACCACATAAAAATAAAGGCATTGTGTTGTGTCCATCTACACCTAAAAAAAAAGTACCAAAATTATTTTTTGTAAACAATTTTATAGTATCAAAAACAAAGTGAAGGAGGGAGATTAAAAGGAAATTAGTAAGAAAAAGAAGCATGGGGCTAGGGTTGTGACTCAGTGGTAGATCACTTGCCTCACATGCTTGAGGACTGGGTTCGATCCTCACCACCACATACAAATAAATAAAATAAAGATATTGTGTCCGTCTTTAAAATATCTTTAAAAAAAAAGAAAAGAAAAGGAGGCAAATGAAATGCTACAAATTAAGATGTCAAGCCTTTGTATTGATCTCTTGATCATGAGAATAATATCTTGGTATGTACAGTGAGTCAGAGATGAAGTTCTAGAGACTCTCAGACTTGCAAAAATTTGGGCATTTGCTGTTCAACCAACTCTTTTCTTTCCATGCAGATTGAAATAATGACAAAAACTCCATCTAGCTCCCCCAGTTTGACCAAATAAAAATCATATCTCCAATCTACTGATACTTCAACATAATTCACATAGGGAGCTCCTACTGAATGCCAGACACCGGAAGACAAGTGAGTCAGTTCACACATGGTGGCTCTCCCAGCTATGTAAATAGAGGGTCTCGGTAACATATGTCAGGGATGGTCCAGGGCTGTGAAAGAAGGAAACAGCTCACAGCTGGAAATGTTAGGGAAACTGCATGGAGAAGAGAATGATTGATCTGGTTTTTAAAGGATGAATAGCATTTATCCAGTAGACTAGGAAAGGAAGGCAATTTCAAAGAAGAATTTGTACAAAGAACAAATGCAAGACAAATGAAGAAAGGCTACACTACCAGAGAATGGCAAGTACATTTGTGGTGTGATCCTTAGTAGGTAAGAGAAGGTAGGAGGACAAGTTGATAGTCAAGAGGTAACAGCTAACCACAAATAAGGACCCAAGACTGCAGAAAAGTGGTGGGATAGGGCCAAGGTCACGTGTGCCTCTTCTCATGGAGCATGGCTACAGATAAGGAAGATGTGAAATGTGAGAGGTTGCAGTGAGCCCCAGCAGCAGCAGCAGACGTTCCATACATTAGCTGCAGTGGGATCTTTATGTCTTCTGCCAAAGATGAGATTATACTCACGAGCAAAGAATACAGAAAGTACATCAGAATACTTACAGGGCACCCCCAGATGATTCTCTGTATGTCTGACAGCTGCTCCTTCATTCTGATGTTTTCTTTCATCTAGAAAACAGACTGATTTTAGACCAACTAAAATTGTGACATTTTTAATCCTAAAAGAAAAGGATTAAAATATTTTTGTGGCACTTGGTGCATGGTTTGATACTTTACTACAATAAAAACTTAAATTTTCTGTACCTGCTGTTTTAAAACAGTGTTTTATTTTTTAAAACAAATTTTAATATGTAGTTGGATACAATACCTTTATTTTATTTATTTGTTTTTATGTGGTGCTGAGGATCAAACCCAGGGCCTCACATGCTAGGTGAGTGCTCTATCACTGAACCACAACCCCAGCCCCATAAAACAGTGTTTTAAAAGGCAAGTAACATTACTATTTATGAAAGCATCTTCAGGGCTTTGATATGGTAACAGGAGTAACAGGTTATATTCAGCCCAGATTCCTATGTAGTAGGCACCATCGATGATAATGTCTACAACATGAGAGTACTGTACTCCAAGATGCCAATGTCTTTCAGATTGATTTCTGTACTTACTGAAGCAGGAAAACTAATTAATACCTTAAAAAGTAATTTCAGAATCAAAGGATTATACACATCATTCTTTCTTTTTGTTATCAAGAAAATAAAATTTTCAAACTTTCATTTTAGTAAAGGTTTTATTGTCATTGTACAGCTCTCTGAAAACATTCTATTCTATGTTGCTTGGGTTAGGATTGATCTCCTTAGTGTTCAAAACCATTGAATACAACTATCTATTTAATATTTAAAAGAACCAAAGACTACAAGAACACCACAGAAGAGAAGATATCTCAGGATCTTTGAGAGTGCCACAAAAGCATTGTGACATTTGTGAAAGACAGATGCTTATCAGCAACGAACCTGATCTATATAACCTTTGTATTTTTTGATTTGGCCAATTGCAGTGGTCAGGTCCCCACGGTCAACGTGTTCCGCAGCAGTATGAAGCCTCAGAGCATAGAGAAGATTCACATATTCGTCAAATCTCCGAGATGGGAACAAAAGCAGCTCCGGCAGGCTGTATGAGGCACAGAGAAGGGAGCCTGGTCTCTGCTTGAAAATTGAGGAGTACCCTCTCCTTGGGACCCAACTGTGCTCTCCCTTGGAACTCACCTCAGCATTTTAGTAACAGTGGTCTTATCATGCCTCTTCAGGAAAGCTCGGAATGCTGGTGTCATTTCTCTGCACTAGAAGGGAACAACTGTCAAAACCTTGCTGTATGAGACAGCTGCAAAGCCTTCTGTTCCACCTGGTGAGTGACGACCTATGGAACACTCCAAGCAGGACAACATCTCCATCTATTCCAAGTACTAAAGGCACCCCCAGTGTCTCCTAATATATTAAGCAGAGTGTCTTAATTATATCATAGACCTAGCCCTAGCCATTGAACTTAATAAGACAAATAATAATAGACTTTTCAATGGGCCTGGATTAGAACTAGAATAAATCGACATTGTCAAGTTAACTTCTTTCACCTTTAGCTTTCTCATCTGTAAAATGGATCTCACACCTAATTTAGGATGAGGGGGATAATTCTGTCAATAAAGTACCTGTCATGCAGTAGAGGTTATTTCATTGTAGTAAGAACTTGACTAGTAATAATAGTCACTTTTAATACTGCTATTAATCATGTTTTCATAATATTATAAAAGCATTCTACTATATTTAATATCTGTTTTTAGATGTATTAATTCATTTCCTTTATTGCAACCATGAACTTACCTCCTTCCACTTAGTAGGTACATGTCTAAATGATATCAGCAGTGCTAATTTCTAAAAATTCTGATTTCGGTAATTATAGCTAACAATTATTGAATATATACATATACACTATGCTAGTGGAGCAGGTCTCATTGTTAAACATAACTATAAAAATTTTGGCACCAGTTTGTTTCTGGTAACATGTGTCTCTGCTCCAATTCTTGTCCTCAAGATCAGATCTATGAAATTGCCATATTCAAGTGCACTTTTGTCCAAAGAGCTGAACTCATCCGAGCCATATGGGATTGGGCTGGAGAATAGAATCAAAGCTCACAGTCTTTCTTCTACCTAATTGTTGAACATTCTCCTGTAACTGAGCCACAGGGAAGCCGGGTAAGATGTAATGGGCAGTGTATATGAGGATTAGTCCAGTTCAACCTAGATAATGCTGTGTGTAAAGCAATGTCCTAGCTCTTTGTCAGGGTCCCTGTCCTCAGAGAGCTCACAGGACAGGAGAGAAGACCTAGGAGAGAAAGGCAGAGAAGCAGCCCTTCCTGTTAACTCTGGTCCTAATCAAAGGATGGATGACGAGTCAACCATTTACCTTCTCGATGGTTTTCAGAACAACAGGGTAATTATTGAAGAAATTGGTGTATGTGTTCAACTGGCCTCCAAACTTTATGAATATTTCCCCCACACAGTGGGCTGAGCTCCATTCCTGTAGTCTGTCTCTTAGGTTATCTAGAAATTGCCTGCAATATGGGGAAAATATAATTGTGAATATAAGCCCATGATAGCTTGCAGACTTAATTGTTGCTAGTGTAGACTTTTGCGGCCTAGTCTTTTATGACGGTACTTGATTTTGATCAAGAACTTTTTTCTTAACATAGAGCAATAGAGATTTGATGGACCAGAAGTAGGGGTAAGGGTGTAAGGAAGTAGGCACGCTGTGGAAGTTCCCTCTCTTTGTCCTAATTCCTGGAGTCAGAACCCAGGCTAGCTTCAATACAGCTGCCCCTGAATGTCCCACCTTCAGGGAACAACAACAGCTTAGACAGCTCCAACTCTAAGCACCATATGTCCCTGGGCCTCTAAGATAGTCTCTCCCAGCTGTCCCAGATCTTGAAAACTGGCAGAGGCCTACCAACCTCTTCATTTCATGGCAGCAGGGGCCTATAGAGGGTGGACAACTGGTCCCAAGTTACCTAAAGAGTCACTGTCAGAGCAGCATATGCTCAATTTTCTTACTTTACAACAGGTAGAGTGACTGTTCTCTCTCAGGTTATATACATGAAGCACATTTATTAAACTGATCTGTGTTGGGATTTCTGGGTAAAGTTCCCTATTACGTTGAGCCTGTTAAGTTCTTCTGCTCCTCTCTCCCTGATCAATTAAGATTTGCTGATTAAGAATGACTCCACCCAGCTCTCTTTCTGGTTGTCTTTTGTGCAAATATTCTCCTGATACAGAAAGCCCCAGCACTGGACTCTATCTTTGCACCTAGCCTGGACCTGGGGAGGAATGATCACTTCCAGTTGCAGCCCAGAGAGTGACGGGCTGAGGAGCCCTCCCCTCTGCAAGATGATCATTGTACCCAGGAGGAGCAGAGAAAGAGGTTCTGTACAGCTCTTGAGACAAAATGTGATTTACCTGTTGAGACTTAAAATCTGCAGAATATCAGAGAAAATTATCTGTATGTTTGCAGCACTCAGAATCGCTCTGTTTGATGCCAGTGCTGCTCTCAGTGGTCTCACATAAACATCCCGCACAATTTCCAGCATCTGCACATACTTTCTCTCACTCTGTAAGAGTTCCCTGGCAGCACTAGTTCGCTTATCTGCTGAGTTTCTCTGCAGCTTTCTCTCCTGCAGAAAGGCATTAAAAACTCATAGGAAAAGCATCATAACTCCAGCCCTCAAGAAGCCCTAGGAAGAGGCCAACACTAAGAACAATGAACATCCTAATTGTTTCTGTGGAGTGGTTTAAGATTGAGAGACTACACTGCTTAATGAACTAAGGAAAGTCTACAAGGAACCACGGGGTTTGTCGAAGTCCAATTTGACAGACAAATCTTCTCAGTCGCACCTAGAGGCTGAAGCTGCAGCAGATGGGAGGTGTCTCCTAAAAAAGGGAAACTGCTCTTCTCCAGAGGGAGTACTGTTCTCACAGGGCAAGAGCACTTCCTCAGCTGGCAGATGCCACTGGGCTTCACCACATCCCACTACTAAAGCAGTGTAGGTTTCCCTATTCTTTCAGCTTCCACTTTCCATTGCTTTATTAAGCATACAGTAATTAGGGTATATACACAAGCTTCCTCCTCCTCCTCCTTCCCCCTCCCCTCCTCTTCCTTCTCCTCTTTTTTAATTTGAAACTTTTTATTTGTTTTAATTAATTATACATGACAGTAGAATGCCTTTATGCACTTTGATATACATAGATGGGATATAATTTCTCTCCTCTTTTTTACTAAATAGGCAAAGGTATGTTTTGATTGACATCAAGTAGAGATGGAATGGGAGAAAAGCCCTTCTCCATGAGTAGCATATTCCTTCAGCTCTCACCTTTATATTACAGTAAATTATTTTGTTCTTACTGTTTTAACAAAACAACAGCAACAACAACAAATCCTTGTATACCTTGTTCTAGTGGAGAATTCTAATGTTTTTTCATTTATTGTTGTAAAACCAAGAACAATTTTGTAACTTTTTTTCCTACATAACTCTTACATGTAGGATAATCTGTCTTTCAGTAGGTATAGATTACTCATAAAAATGAATACTAAATAGCTCATTGATTATGGTTTAAACAAACTTCTTGTTTAAAATGGAAAACAAAATATGACAATATGAAGTATAAGGCTATGTGGTCTTCACTAAGATGAGCCAACCATAATTTTAAGAATTAAGACCGAAATTTATAAAGTAATTTTTTTTTAAAAAAAATGAGAAAATGCATTCTCTTTGAAATACTATAAAAACACTGCTCTGCTGGGCATGCATGGTAGTGCACTCAGGTAATCCCAGTGGCTCCAGAGGTTGAGGTAGGAGAATTACAAGTTTGAGACCAGCCTCAGCAACTTAGCAAGGTTGTAAGCAACTTAGTGAAACTCTGTCTCAAAGTTTAAAAAAAAAAATTTTTTTTTAAGTCGGGATACAACCACAAGAATAGGATCCTAATTAGAATAAGTTATGTTCATGTATGTATAATATGCCAAAATACATTCTACTGTCATGTATATCTAAAAAGAACAAATTTAAAAAATAAAAAAGACTAGGGATGTGTCTCAATGGATAACCACCCCTGGGTCCAATTCCCCATACCAAAAAACCAAAAATCAAACAAACAAAAAACACTACTCTTGGTTACTTAAGTTTTATGTTTCAAACACATGGTCTGTGTGTAACGTCTATTTAGACATATCTAATAAATTAAAAAATACATCTGCATCTCAATCAGCAGTTGGTTTGCAACCTATGTTATATTTTTACGTATATTTACATATGTATATTATTTTAAACATTGGCGTTATTAAACGTTTACAATCATTGTGGCTTAAAGTGTCAACTGCCAAAGCTGTTGTTTCAAAGCTGTTGTCAGATGTTCTTTCCACAAGTCTTCTTTTGTTTTTTCCCAGTTTTTCTGACCTTAGGGAATTCATTTAACTTTTCTAACTCTAGTTCTTCATTTCTAAAAAATGTGGCTACTAACATCTACTCTACAGGCTTTTGAGAATGAAATATGATAACAAATGGGTACATGTGTTGAAGAATACAAAATGATATGTACATGCCACATATCCAGCAGGACAGGACCTCTAAGTTTATGCAACTTCTTTTATGTACTCTGCCTGTTTTACCCCAAAGGACAAAGCCCTAAACATTACATTGATTACAGTCAACATATGAAGTCAAACCACAAGTTGGTGGATCAGTTAGAAACTGTTTATTTCCATTTATCCATTTCTTTAAATGATATCTGTTATGGTTTGGATATGAGGTATCCCCAAAAAGTTTGTGTGTGAGACAAGGCAAGAATGTTCAGAGGTGGGACTGGGGATATAGCTCAGTTGGTAAAGTGCTTGCCTTGCATGCACAAGGTCCTGGGTTCAATCCCCGGCACCATACACACACACACACACACACACACAAAGTTCAGAGATAAATGATTGGATTATGAGAGTTCTGACCTAATCAGTAGATTGATTAACTGGTGGTAACTTTAAGCAGGTAGGGTGTGGCTGGAGGTCACTGGGAGTATGCCTTTGGAATTAGTATTTTGTCCCTGATGAGTAGAGTCTTATCTCTGCTTTTGGTTGCCATGTTCTTAGCTGCTTTCCTCTACCATTACCTTCTGCCATGATGTTCTGCCTCACCCGCCAACCAAGAGCTATAGAGTAGGCCAACTAGGGACCTGAACTTCTGAAACTGTGAATCAAAATGAAGTTTTCCTCCTCTAAGTTATTTTTGTCAGGTCTTTTGGTCATAGTGATGCAAAGCTGACCAAAACAACATCTAGTAATGGAAAATCATGGTGGCACATACAGATTGGTTTTCTTAAAGATGTTCTGCTTTCTCTTTTTGGCTCAACTTCTTTTCAGTGCAGAGCTTAATTCAGGGGAGGAAAAATTTACCAGCTGGATTCCCCTCAATTATACTTAGTGTTTTTTTTCTTTACTTTTTAAGGGAAATGTTCAAGGACAGCAAAGGACTAACCAGAATAAAGACTGAAGCTTCATTGTCAGGAGTAAAACAAATGGGAAATTCACATTATGTTATTACTGACTTACCAGCTTAAGCAGCACCTCAAAATCTAGATCACTTTTGTTGAGACTTGATTCTGTGTCCTGAGAGTTGTCTTCTATAATGTTTCTTTCCTGAAGATTAAATGGAACTTGATTATTTGGAGGTGAGCCTTGGGATCTCTGGAAAGGCAGTACTCTGCCCTAAGAGACATTGGGAAGCTATCTGCCCTAACCCGATTCCCTAATGAGAGCCTGACAAATATAATGCCTCTCTTAACTTAAAATTTGTGTTTGAAAAAACATATACTCTTTAGCTTCCTTTCAATGGCTTTCTACTTGGGAAACTAAAGTCATTGAACCTCATTCCCCCGGAAAGTAGTGGGGGTGTTTTGTCCTGAATTCAGGGGCTCCTTTCTGGCATAGAGTATTGCACATATCTTGGGCAACAGGCTTCTGCTTCAGTGCTGCTGTCACTTCACAGTAGGGGATAAGTAGGTTAGCTCACTTTTTTAAGATGCCAGAAAGAAAATAACACAACACTTTATAAAATTCACCTTTTTTTTCAACTAATTTTTTGCAAACGTGTCATAAACAATTTGCATCCCCTTTCCAGACTTGTCCGTTTCCACATTTAAATATGGCTTATTCTTTCTTCACTTTTCCTTGTCAATTGTTCTTCTTGTGACCTGCTTACAAATTAGCACATTAAATTTACCCTCCCCCACATGCCTGCAGCATCCCAGGGCTCACTCTAGCTAAGAAACCAGTGGACCTGTATTTAATTTGAGAAATAATCATGACAAATGGTTATTATTGTTGCCCTTCCTAATCAAAAATAAACGTACCAGGGCTGACCCCGCTAATGTCCAGGCAAGAAAAACATCAATTTGTTCCCAAGTTGCTTTTGTCTTAGGCAAAAGTGAATTTTTATTTCATAGCTACAGGGTTCCTTATGGCAGCCTGAATTCTTTGTGAGGGAACCCTGGTCCCTGGACTGCAGCCACCAGCTCTCTTCTTATTTTGCATGATATGCCACCTGAACCTGGCACTTGTCTACTCAGAGAGTCTTTCAGTCATTTCCTTTGTCCTCCCCATGTGTGGTGACCTGTGCCAGTCTGGTATGTATTTATGCTTTCACTGGGGGATTATGCCCCCACCACCACCCTGTGTGCACAGTGGGGCTTTGTTCCATTTCTGGCTCAGCAGCAGCTATTTTTCTTTAAATATAAATTGTTCTTTGAGGATAGGGAAATTATTTGGTGTAGTAATTTTGTTTAAACCTAAAATAACAACTTCTCTCATTTTATATTTTAAGTTATAATTATTAGGATTTTTAGAGTCTATTTTTAAAAATGAATATGCTACCCCTTATTTTGTTTTTTAGGGATGAATTCAGAGGCAGTAGCAGAGGCAACCAACTTTGCAAATATATAAGAAAGTCATTATTTTGTGTTGGTGGGCCTTTTCCGTGGCTCTCTCCAGGACCTATAGGACTACCATAAGAAATAAGCTCACAGGGCTGGGCCTCCATCATATGACAGTAATTTTCCTCTAGGATAGAGTGCAAGCAGGCAGTGTGTTTTCCAGTCTAGACTTGGCTAATGCTTTTCCAAGAAGACACTATGCTGCCTGCACCAGGGGCCAGAAATAGTTGTGGAAATGACAAGTAGAGCTCAGGAATAACTATGATTCTAGCTGCATGACCATCACCAAGGTTGCATCGTTCAGGGTAAACACCACAGGCCCACAAGGACCAGAAGTAACTGCTGATTGGACATCAAGATGATAGTGGATAGGTGGATGGATAGGTGGATATATAGATAGAGAGATGGATAGATAGATAATAGGTTGGTAACAGGATAGGTGAACTAGGAAGATGATAGGTAGATAGAGGGGGAAAAAGAAAGGAAGGAAAGAAAAGAAAGACATATGGAGTCCTGAATTTGACAGACAGCCCTGTTACACAGGACTTAGGGGAGGTTCTTGAGAACAATCATCTTAGAGAAGCTACTATTTCTACTCCTATGGCTGAAAGTTTGGGTGCTCTTTGGTAAAAACAGTCAGGTTTAAAAACACACCCCAAGATGTAAAGAAAGTCAGATTCTCTATTTTAACGTAAGTCAGCACTTATGTTTAAACTGGGTTTTTTTTTTTCCTCTAAAGAGTGCCCAAGTTTGTTTCATAAACCTGTGAACAACATATTAAATGTTAAATAATAAAAACAAAATGAGAATCTAACACATATTATTTCTAACTTGACATTAAAAAAGAAAAGCTATTAAAGAGATTCTGAGGTGTCAGGGTGATCCTTGTTGATGCAGTTTTATTACAGGCAGATGACAGAAGGAGAGTAACCTGATTTCCAGCAACAGGCAGCTCCAAGCCCACACTTCATGCATTATTTTATTAACATGACTAGATGTTTCAGTCAACAGTAGGTTGACAAGACTTGACTCCAGTGTGGATTTTATTTGGCAGAAGAAATTTAAGAAAGATCAAGGAGGAAAGCATCTTTGAAAGGAATTGTTCTGGTGACCATTGCTGTAGGTGTAGAGATTCCACAAGTAGTTCTCCCAGTAGTTAGGTCTTTAACATGTAAAAGTGACACTTCAGAGGAGGAAGCATGTACAGATTTGTCCTTACTGCTTTCTTCAAGTTTGCCTGCTTCATAGGCAGGTATTATTGGGTTGGTAGCGGGTAAAAGAAACTCCAATAAAGTTTCCAGGGAGTCAGGATCACCCAAGTCTCATAAGGACTTTGAGAGAATTTGAAACCTGTGTGATACAGTCACATGTGGGTCATGTGAATGAAGGCAAAATGAGTAGGATTATTTTTAAATGGCTTTCCCAGGCGGAAAGATAGATACAGACTAAACACACACCCAAATCTCAGAGAGGTGGCTGCCCTGACAAGGCAAAAGCAGCAGCCTCTGAGAAGTGGAAAAGGGGGTGTGCATGAACAGCCAGCCCTGGTATGTCCCCCAGCCTGCACATTCTGTTAACCACCACCACTTACCATCTGCTGTGCTGCTGTCAGCCACTCACAGAGACTGTGTCTCATTGAGCTCTCTATTCCCAGAATCTAGCATGGCACCTAGCAAATGGTTAGCTCCTGTAATTATTAGGAAACTGAACTGAAAAGAAGGGAGTTGTTCTCTGCCTAAGAAGTGGTCTAGGAGTGTTTCCTGAAAAAAACATACTTAGCCTGGGCAGTGGGCCAGCAGAGGTCCAACCTAAAAAGAGTTTAGAGATCCTGCAATATGTTTGTTTATGACTCCTCTCAGGGAGATGATTGGGTTTGGGAAGAATAAGGAATTTGGCGGGGAACAGAGGTGACTCAATCTCAGTTGGGTGGGTTTTAATAATTGAGATCTTTTGTTTTGCTAAGTCAGTCCAGGGCACCTTAGCAAGAGGGGATACTTCCCTGAAATCCTCCATGTCTGCTGGCACTAAGCTATCCTTGAACAAAGCACTGACAAATACTTTCAGAATATTGGGTTAATAAAGCAACAGATGATTCACCTACTAAGAAAACCCTCACAGCTATTCCTACTAACAGTCTAAATGGCAAGTTGTGTTGTGGGACTTAGGCCTTCAGATACCAAAGATGGGTGACTTTTCTTTGAACATAAAAATGGTTCTAATACCTTTTCCCCTATCTAGAAATCAGCTCTGTGAATGACAATGTGATTCTCAGTGTTTCCTGAATCCTGATTATTTCATGTAACAAAGAATGTGTGGATTTTGAGCTCAGTACTGCCAAAAGTATTTTTTTTTCCTGAAGAGCTAGCTTTAAACCTAAATTTTTTTCTTTTATAAATATGAATCTCAACCTAAGAAAAAAATTCTCTGGCTCCCCCCCCCCCAAAAAAAACCAAAAGTTTAAATGAAAAAAAAAAATTCAAGTTATCTTAGGACCCAACAACAGAATAAGCAACAAGATAAAATGCAAATTTCCAATTTTTTTTATTGTACTTTTCTCCCACAACCAAGTATTGTTACTCAAGCAGTTGAAATGGCTTAAATGCTACTCATGCTAGGGAACAACAAAATGCCTTTTTTAAAAACAGTCCATCAAAATCATAGAATTTGCAGGGAAATGGACGACATTAGAGCAGATTATGCTAAGTGAAGCTAGCCAATCCCTAAAAAACAAATGCCAAATGTCTTCTTTGATATAAGGAGAGTAACTAAGAACAGAGTAGGGACGAAGAGCATGAGAAGAAGATTAACATTAAACTGGGATGAGAGGTGGGAGGGAAAGGGAGAGAGAAGGGAAACTGCATGGAAATGGAAGGAGACCCTCAGGGTTATACAAAATTACATACAAGAGGAAGTGAGGGGAAAGGGAAAAATAATACAAGGGGGAGAAATGAATGTCAGTAGAGGGGGCAGAGAGAGAAGAGGGGAGGGGAGGGGAGGGGAGGGGGGATAGTAGAGGATAGGAAAGGCAGCAGAATACAACAGACACTAGTATGGCAATATGTAAATCAGTGGATGTGTAACTGATGTGATTCTGCAATCTGTATATGGGGTAAAAATGGGAGTTCATAACCCACTTGAATCAAAGTGTGAAATATGATATATCAAGAACTATGTAATGTTTTGAACAACCAACAATAAAAATTAAAAAATAAATAAATAAATAAAATAAAAACAGTCCATGAAAAATGAAGTTCTGAGGAGAAATGACAAGTTGAAAGTTTTCCAGGAAAAGCTAGCATTATTACTTACTAATTTCTTCCCCTCATGTGCCTAAAACTACAGTAAACAATGGCATCAAGATGCAACTTTACCTTTGTGAACAAATCAAGTGTTTCTTTTAGGTCACATTTTGTCAGAATAACATTTCCTTCATCTTTGCTCTTTTTACTACATTTCTTCAGCAGAAAACATGCCAAAAATTCCAGAGGCCTTTCCTGAAAAATGCCCCCCCACAAAAAATACAATTTAAAGCATTCATCTGAAATATGAGTAATCAAGGGTACAGCAGAAAAGAGAACACTTTTTAGCCAAGTTTTCAGATTTCTACCTAATTAATGTATATAGCCAGAAAAAAAATAACTCTTATAGTGGGCAAATGGGACTTTCTAATTAATTTCATTCTGGCTATAATATATGCTCCTTGTTCTTGGCTTTTTGTCACAATGTGATTAGCAGGTCAACGTCTTGTGCAATGGTCTTTCAAGATCTTCATACCCAAAGTCGTCCACACCAACCCCTTGGCCAAAAGAGGACAGGGAGCAGGAGGGATTCTGCTGTCTCTCAGGGAAGGAGGTCGGCCTGGGAGAGAGGCAGCAGCGGCAGGGTGGCTAGGAAACACACCCTGAGGCTCCGCTCTCACACTATGGGCTTTCGCACCCTCAAAATTATACCATACATAATTCTTTTTTAAGTAATTAGTGGCAATAAGTTTTCTGAACCTACACCAAACATGTTTAGCAATTCTTTGGTGTTTGAGAGAAAGTGCAGTATCTTTCCAGGCCTCCAGGGCCAGCTCTGTGAACATCCCTGCTCATTTTAGCAACAGAGCTCACCAGGGTCTTAACTCACTGGGCTGGTGCACCTTGACTTAAGTACTGCGAAGCTAAGCCTTCAGAGAAAACAAATCACAGCTAACTGCAACTCCACGCAGTACAGCTAAGCCTGTATAATGCATAAGTCTGGTGCTAATCCAGGAAACCATCTAGAAATCAGAGGAGATGCCCAGTAACATGGAGACAGAATGTGTGCAAAGACAATATGCAATTCACCCACAAACTAGCGTGACCACAATAGAAGAGGACTGGAGAAACTTCTCTTAGAAACTGAAGTTTAGACAGTGTTGAGAGTCAACATCATTCTTATTTCCAGTGGCCCCCAAACAGCCAGCAGCACATTTCATTTTCCCTGAGCCTCACTATCATCTTGAGGGGAGAAAGAGGGAAACTTCTATCTAACTTCTCCTCATTGTCTTCTGAAATGTGGACTGACTTTCCTGCCACAGCATCCAAGATTTGGTTTTAATAAGAATACTTCTTTGGGCTCCGCAGACCTGCCACCAACCAAATTGCTGATTTGTTTATTTCTATTCCTTCGTGTTTTCTTTCCCATCCCCTCATCTAACCCCCTCGTCCTTCACCTTTCTATGTCTGGTTTCACACATTTTTCCCTTATACTAATGATTGTTTTCACTATGTGAAATATATATTGTGTTGTATAAAATTAACATCTCTCTTAAAGAAGTCACTTCTGACTGAAATTAAGCACAAGACAAAATAGTGCACAGTATATTTTAAGTATCCAGAATATGTTCTTGGCCTAGAACATATTCTGGATACTTAACACATCTCAGGCCTAGAATCTCTCCATGGCTAGTTTTATAAACTGATGTAATTTCTCTAAGAAATTATGGTTTAAAAAATGATAAGTCCAAGTTAAGAATTTAAGTATTGTGGTTTTTCTGGTTTGCTTTCTTCAGTGAAACACTTACAGAATTTTCTTTTGACAGCTCCATCAGACCATCTGCCAGAGCTTGTGCAATGTCTTGGTTATTCAGAATGCTTGCCATACTCATGGAGTCAAACATAAATTGCCCTGTAAATACAAGGTCATTTGTCCTATAATTAATTTATGTAAGATATGCAAACAAAAAGGAAAAAACTCAGTTCTCACTGCTGCTCTTTAGTTGGACAAACAAAAATGCAAAGAATAGAAGTAAAAATTTTTATAAGTCCATAGGAAAAAAATATATTTTAAATAGAAGTAAAAATTTTTATAAGTCCATAGGAAAAATATATATTTTAAATTTTAATTTATATTTAAATACATCTTTTAAATTTTTTTTTTTTTTGGTATTTGAACAACTTGCTTTTATTTGAAAACAAGTTTTTTTCATTGGCTTATCACTGCCTACATGTAGCATCAAAAACATACTTCTATATTCCCAGCAACTCAGGAGGCTGAGGCAGGAGGATTGGAAGTTCAAAGCCAGCCTCAGCAACTTATCGAGATCCTGTCTCAAAATAAAATATAAAAAGGGCTGGAGATGTGGTTCAATGGTTAAGTACCACTGGGTGGGTTCAACTTTTTTTTAAAAAATTCTATCTTTAAAAATCTACTTTTTGGGCTGGGGATATAGCTCAGTTGGTAGAGTGCTTGCCTCACATGCACAAGGCCCTGGGTTCAATCCCCAGCACCACACACACATAAAAAATCTATCTTTCCATTTTTCTGTCTGGTCTTTATATGTGTGAAAGAACCAGGGGAAATAATTACTTCCTGTGATTAATTTCATAAGTACTTAAAAACATTGCTGGACACCTCCCAAAGTACAAGAAAATAAGAGGAAAAGCCCTGTGTTAATGGGAGGCATTTACAAAGAGATGTAGAACGTTTATTGATGGATAAAATACCTGTGTGCACAGGTGTTACTGCTCTTGTGCAGACAGTAGCTAAGTAAATAGACATTTAATCAGGGGAGGAAAGGGAAGAAAGGAATACAGCCATAATGACTACAGTGATATAGGGCTTTAATCAGATGGAAAGTACTGAGAAAAATTGAAAGAGGTTATAAATGAGGCAGAGGGGAATTTATCTAGATGATGAAAAAGACTTCATTTTAAAGAATGGACTGATCTAGTTGAAGATTCAAAGCTGACACACTAAGTTGTTCTCCAGGGACGATTGTGATATTTTGATCATGGGAATGGAGTCTGAATGGGAAAATAAGTTAAGAGATGTCCACCAGGCTCTGCAAATTGGAGCTATCACCAAATTATATTATTTAGATAGATAGGAAATAGAACTTAAACTTTAGAACAATTTATATAATAGCTGCAGTAATGTAAAAGCGGCTTAACTAGGATGTTAAGTGCCAGGTGTTAACTTTTAGAGCAAACTGTTTGGTCTGGCTCCGCAAACAGCAGATTTGGTCTAGGCCAAATTGACAGACACAGGAATTAATAAGATGGTATATTTTAAAAACAGAAACCATGGATATATTTTTTTCTTAGTAGGTATTCATTATTTGAAATAAAATACAAAACAAAGGGATAAATGTTTTACTGAAGATGTTCAAGAGTTAAATTTTGCTTGTACCATTCCTAATGAACTTCATAATGCACCTGCGTTAGAAGCTGCCAGCGTACTTACCTATCATCCTGCCACTGATGCCCTTCTGCAGCTCCTTGAAGAGAGGTCTTAACTCTCTCCTCACTGATTTCAAGGCATCTTCCAGGAAGTCTGTGAGGTTGGACCACATCTGTAGCTTGGCTTCATTGAAGTAGATGGAAGGAGGAGGCCCACCCTGCTGAGGTCCCAGCCAGTCACTAAGAACTAACATTATTTTTTCCTTTTATTATTGTGGAGTTGAGCTCAGATGAAAAGATTCTACTTCTTGTTTAAAGTATAACAAAGCCCCAATTGTACTAGGTTTATATCCTTCCCCATTAGAAGACCAAGATGTTAAGAGTAAGATTCAAAACTCAAAAGGACATAAAGAACCATTTTAAATGCCTGTCTATTCATCATAGAAAGGTTGATATATTCTACTTGAAATCAAAAATTAAATAGCTACTGCATGTGCATTGGGAAGCAGAGCAGTCAGCTTAGCAAGAATGTATTGCTTTATCTATTCATCTTAAAAGTGAAAGTACTAGAAAATTCCATTCATCATTTTCCATTCCCCATCATGCCATACAAAGCCAACCCTGTATCTTTCTTAAATTAGGACAAACTGCTATCTCTTTCTGCAAATATCTCCAGTGGGTGCTTTAAATAAAGTTTCCTTGAGGACTGGGAATGTAGTTCAGTGGTAGAGCTCTTGCGTCTCATGTGTGAGGCACTGGATTCAATCCTCAACACCACATAAAAATAAATAAATAAAATAAAGATATTGTGTCCATTTACAACTAAAAGATATTTTAAAAAAGAAAAAGCTTTCTTAAAAAGCAAGACTAGAAGATGCAGGGTATGATAAATCTGCTTTTTCTGTCCTTAATGGAGAGATAATCTTACTTAGGTTGTTTACCAAAATTTCATTGATAAATGTGAAATTTTTTATAATAGGTTCTTTTATAAGGAGAATGAGAAAAAGAGAGGGGAAAGGAGGAGAAACCAGAGGAAGGAGAGGCAGAGGAGGAGGAAAAGAAGAAAGCCTGTTCCACACTGTAAATGACAGTGCCCACGCCCTGCTCTGCCCAGCTAGGCCGATTCCTCTCGTCATGGGGCTGTCATAGGGCGGTGTTGTTATTTGAACTAAAATTAACAAGTAATTTCTGCTTCAAAACTATAAAACAATGTGCTTTTTGTTACCTCCGCACAGAGTCCTTTCCCTTACAAGTTTCCCAGTCATGCCAACTTTCCTAGTCTTGAATGGCCCCTGGCATTTGGGGAATAGAGAAGTAAAGCTCTATATAGTTTCTCCATCATCCCCTGTTAATAGAAAGCAAGGGAGTTTTAAAGGGAAAAAATGACTCATGTTACTGTAGCAAAGCAATTTTGTTCTCTTGTTTTTCAGCCAATATTACATTTTGATCTAATGTTTGAAGCTTTAGAATCTAGATGAAAGTTTGCTTTCTAGTATATTTTCTCTTTGTTTCTCTTCTCAGATAATGCTACTGAAATGGGATCTAAATGGGACTCTGTTAACACCTCCTTATAGCTACAGTTTTGTTTTTCCAAAGAAATGCATTCTGATTACATTTTACCAAGAAAAACTATTATTTGTACTTATTGTTTTTCTAGATCAGCAACTATACATCTTGCTTAACTCTTGCTGGTGATAATTTCAACCAAGATTTTGTAAATGATTTCTTGAAGGAAAATATTTGTAATAAATAATCCCCTCTAAACAAAAGACTCAGTGATATGAAATTACATAATTTGTGGAATGATAGCATTCCTTTAGAGAAGGGATGAAATGCAGATGTTGACATTGGCCACGGCATGATTATCAAGTGTTCTTGTCTTCTAGTGATCCTGGAGTCGGTGTATGTTGTTGGGCATAGTCACCAGTCATAAGCACTTACTGTGTTGGTAAGAGCCAGTTGCAATCCCAGTGGGGGCAGTAAAGAATGTGCCAGTTAGTTGAGACAGCTGAGAGAGCACTTCTATGCCTGCCTCTGCATAGCCAAAAATACTTGTATTAGTTTACTCACAGGTTTTACCAGGTATTGTTAAATACCGCTTAGAAGCACAAAGGGCTCAGCCAAGAAAACTCACTAGGAGTTGTCACCTTCGATTCAAATCCTGCCTTTAAATAGTCCATTAAAACTTCATGTTTAGCTGGGCATGGTAGTGCACCTGTAATCCCAGCAGCTGAGACAGGAGAATTGTGAGTTCGAAGCCAGCCTCAGCAATGGCGAGGCACTAAGCAACTCAGTGAGATCCTGTCCCTAAATAAAATACAAAATAGGGCTGGGGAAGAGGCTCAGTGGCCAAGTGTCCTGGGTTCAATCCCTGGTACGCCCCCCCCCCAAAAAAAAACACTTTATGTTTCACCCCTTAACACTGAAGCTCAACCCTTTAGTTCATGAAGACTAAACAGTAGAGTGGGGAAAGAGGGCAAGGAGCTGGGCACAGTGGTTATTTATAAATTTGGAATTCTCAGCCCAAAGACAGGGAAAAGCTACATATATTTTTTAAAATAGTCTGACTTAAAGGAGAGTTCTCATTGTAAGAGGACAGACATAATTAAAATACAAATCAATACAGGGCCAAAATTTAGTTTCCTCCCTACCTCAATGACACAGCATATAGATCAGATTATTGAATTTAGTGTATAGATTGAATCATTTGGAATAAAATAATGTAACGAGTAATGCATTTTAGTCCTTTGTGGACCAAGAGTAAATATTTACTTCAAACTGTTCAATTACTGTTTGGAACAAGATGAGAGAGGTGGAAGTTTAGATGCTTCTGACTTACTGACGGCTAACGTTTCAAGTACAGAATCCAAGTGTGGACCTCCATGCATGGAGTCAACTGACTTCAACAAATATGCTAATGAAATCACTGTGGAGAGAGCAGTCTTTAAAAGGAATGGTGCTGGAAAACTTAGATATACATATGGTAAAAAAATTTAACCTTAACCCATGCCTCATAGTCTACTAAAAAATAAATAAATAAAATGGGTCACATACCTGTCAAATTAAAACTATAAATCAAGTCCTACAAATCATAGGGGAAAATCTTTATGACCTATGGTTAAATGAAGAGTTTTTAGATATGACACCAAAGGCATGATTTATAAAATTAAAAATGATAAATTTGATTCATCAAAATTAAGAACTTCTACTCTTCAAATGAAACCATTCAGAAAAGGAAAATATTAGTCACAGACAGAAGAAAATAAACAACATTGTTTTTCAAATATGTAAAATATTTGAACAGAAATTTCACCAAGGTAAGTGAATGGTAAATAATTACATGAAAAAATGCTCAGCATCATGAGTCATTAGGAAACTGAAAATTAAAAATACAATGAGATAGGCCAGGCACGGTGGCCCAAGGCCCAAGTAACTCAGGAGGCTGAATCAGAAGGCTTGCAAGTTCAAGGTCAGCCTCAGCAATTTAATGAGGTTCTATGCCACTTAGCAGAACCTGTCTCAAAATTAAAAACAAAAATGACTGGAGATGTAGCTCAGTGGTAAAGGTCCCCTGGGTTTAACCCCCAATACCCACCCCACAATGCAACAAGATACCACTACACATTCATTTGAATAGTTAAGACAGCTGACCAGATCAAGTACTGGAGCATTGGGCAACTGGAGTTCTTATATATTCCTACTGGAAATGTTAAGTGGCATAAATAAGTAGTTACTCTGGGAGATAGTTTAGCTGTTTTTAAAAAAGTGAAGCACACACTTATCATGTGACCCAGTCATTCCACTCTTAGATATTTATCCAAGAGAAATGAAAGCATATGTTTACAGCAACTTTAATCCTAAAAGCCAGAAACAAAAAAGAATTCAAATTTATATCAAGAGATAAATGAATGTGTCTATCTGTTAATAGATTTTGAAGTTACCTACATAATCTGTCATTGTCTATGATTATGGTGTATCCATGAAAAGTAATAATTCCCAGGAGTAAAAAGAAATGAGCCATTGATTGCATTCAGTGGATGAACCTAAAATAATTATTCTCACTGAACGAAGTTGGACCAAAAAAATATATGCTACATGATTCCATTTATAGAATATTATAAAAGATGTAAGTTAATATTTAGTGGGAAAAAAAGTATATCAGTAGTGGCCTCAGGTTGGGGAGAGGAGAAGCAGGAGAGAAATTGTTGATGT
Organism: Marmota marmota marmota; assembly: GCF_001458135.2. Classification (NCBI taxonomy): domain Eukaryota; kingdom Metazoa; phylum Chordata; class Mammalia; order Rodentia; family Sciuridae; genus Marmota; species Marmota marmota. The sequence continues at coordinate 54,859,593 of NW_025999842.1, read as the reverse complement.
TGGGTTGATGATCATGTTCATCTCCTTGACTATTTTATGATCACAGGGCAGGAATACACAAGTCAAAATTTATCTAATCATACACTTTAAGTATATGTGATTTATCGTATATCCACTACTCTTCTATGAGCTATATAAAAATCAGGCACGGTTGTGTACACATATCCACAAATGAGAAGCAAGCAAAGAAGACCTAGAAGAAAGGTCAGAGGTGGGAGGGAAACAAGGAGAGCATGGTATTAGAGAAACCAAGAGGAGTGTTTTGAGCAGGCATGTTCCTCTGCATCAAATGCTTCCAAGAAGTCTAAGCAAGGGATGAGAAGGAAGGGACCACTGGGATTTGAGTACATGAAAGTCACTTCTAGCTTCCAAAAAGGCAGAAGTGGGTAAAGAAGAGACAATCAGTATAGATCAGTAGGTCACAAAGTGGGGTTGCAGCAACATCTCAGGGGAACCTGTTAGAAATAAAAATCCTCCAGCCCCAAGACCTGATGGGACCAAAAACTCTAGGGTGGAGCCCACTGATGTGTATTTTAACAAACCCTCCAAGTGATTCATAGATAGACTGAAGTTTGAGAATCACTGAGGTGACTATACTTAAAAAATGATGAGGGAAAGTTTGTCTTTTTGTTAAAGACAGGGAGATGCTAGAGATGCTCCTGATTTTTTAGGGAGCATATGACAGAGGGAGAATTGAGGCTCTGGGGAAGGATCTGAGTGTGGGATTAAAGTCTACAGGAGAGTGATAATGAGGTATTGAGTGAGCAGCCGATCTTTGGGCAGGGGCCCTTCTTCCATGGTAAAATATGGGAAGAGTAAGAATGAAGACCAGGGTGGGGGAAGGTGGTGGGAGGAAAATTAGGGAGTTTCCAAATGATTCAGCTTTCTTAGGAAAATAAGAGGCAAGGTCAACACAAAGAGATGGGTTTTGAAAGACTGCCTGGAGAGAAAGGATGAAATTGTCATCTCAAAGAGTGGGACAATGAATCTACCAAGGAAGTATGGAAAGATTGCTCATCAGTGTTGCTATCACACTTGATATTGATGTCATCCCAGTAGAGTTGGACTGGTCAGAACAATGCTATTACTTTCCCCAACCATCTTCAGCTGCTTTAATGCAAGTGGGAGTAGTGTATGCCCATGGTTTATTGTAAGCCAGCATTGGTATTTACCAGGAGAAAGAGGCAAGGAAGTTCCAAATCTTTGCAAGGCTGTGTTGAAATGTGGGATCATTAAATCCAAGTTCATCAAGGGAGGGACCAAGGAGAACAGAAAGGCAATAGAAGGGAAAAGTGGGAGTGTGTGGACTTGAGGGCTTCAGGAAAAGAATTGCTAAGTGGGAATATTTGAGCACATGATTTAGAAGTGGGAATCAGAGACAACTGCTGCAGTCACAGCTCATGGGGATAATAAGCTCAAGAGTGATGCCAGAAGCCAGGTGTGGTGGGGGCACCTGTGGTCCCAGATGCTCAGGAATCTGAAGCAGGAGGATCACTTGATCCCAAGAGTTTAAGACCAGCTTGAGCAACTTAGCAAGGGGGGGAAAAGTGATACTTAAGATGGGAAGAGGCATATTTTGGAGGACAGATATTTGTGGGTCTTCAATGGTTCATCTAGGAAATATTGTATTTGATGAGAATTTTAGGGATGTTGTTAGGGCCCAAAATGTAAGAAATGTATTTTGGGGGGTATCATTAAGCTTAACTTAAGATGATATTTATATTGATAAATCCTCTCTTTGTTCCTCACCTTTCCATATTGTTGCTATTTCTTCTTCTCCAGTTAAAAATTTTGCTCTTGTAGGCTGGCATTGTAGCTCAGTGGTAGAGCACTTGCCCTGCATCAACAAGGATCTGGGTTTGATTCCCAGCACCACAAAAATTTGTTTGTTTTTTTATCATTATGAAAGTAATATTGTTTTGTTCTAGAATATAGGGACAAACTAATTATTTTTAAAAGTTTAAAAAAAGATAAAAACTCAGCTATCATTCTATTTGATTTCTATTAGCATTGTGTACACATTCTTCCAGACCCTTTTCTATCCATACACCATCACCACCCTGTCCACCTCTCATGCACAAATGTCTTAAACAGTGGGATCAAACCATCCATGTCCTTTGTAACCTATCTTTTGAAAGTGGTTTCTAAAGTAGGGAATTTGTAAAGCACCTATAGAAATGGATGCTGCTTGCCAATATTTTGGTACATTTCCTCCTAGGTTTTTCTATATATATTTTTCTATATATATATTTTCTGTATGGTTCACATTGTGTGTGTGTGTGTGTGTGTGTGATAACTTTACAGAGGTAGTTATTTATAATTTTTGTACATTATTTTGTACATCTCGGCGGGGGGTACTGGGGATTGAACCCAGCCCATCATTTTTTATTTTTTATTTTGAGACAAGGTCTCACCAAGTTGCTTAGGGCCTCATTAAGTTGTTGAGGATGATCTTAAACTTGTGATCCTCCTGCCTCAGCCTCCTGAGTTGCTGGGATTACAGATATGCACCACCACACTCAGCACCCAGCACTTTGTTTCATTTTTTATCCCTCTCCATCTTTTTCATTTTTCCTTCCCTTTGCATGTATTAAATAGTCCTGTGAAATTTGAGGATTAAAGCTGAGTGTGGTGGTGCACACCTGTAATCCCAGTGGCCTTGGAGGCTAAGGCAAGAGGACTGTAAATTCAAAGCCAGCCTCAGCAACTTAGCAAGGCTCTAAGCAACTCAGTGAAACCCTGTCTCTAAATAAAAATACAAAAAAAAGACTGGGATGTGGCTCAATGGTTGAGTGCCCCTGGGTTCAATCCCCAGTATTAAAAAAAAAAAGGTTCAAAACTCACAGTACTTTCAAGAATGACAAATAAGAAGCATTCTGAGAAATTTTAATTTCATGCTCCCTCTCCTCTTCTCTGCTTCATAAATTCCAGACAGGTGGGCCACTTTACTGATCACCAACCATGCTTATTTTTATAAAGCACTTCACTGTTTTTAATATTATCTATTTATTTTAATTTTTATTATGCAAATATTTATAATTTTTAACATATTTTTACTTGTATTTGAACACAATACCTTTATTTTATTTATTTATTTATTTATTTATTTATTTATTTTTAGGCGGTGCTGAGGATCAAACCCAGCGCCTTGCATGTGCTAGGTGAGTGCTCTATCACTGAGCCACAGCCACAGCCCAAAATATTTATATTATTTTTATATTTGCAAGTCCTTATGGTCAGGTAAGTTACTAACTCCTAATTTCTGTGTGAGGAAACAGCCACAAACTTGCCTGTGGCCACACAGCTAACAAACAGCATGGGCAGACTCAGGTCCAGGACCTTGGTCACCAAGGTCATGTTCATTCAAGATTCTAATCACTGAAGGGGCAGTTTTTCTCAGACTGTTGATAATTGTTCCTCTGCTGGCCAGGTACCTTCCCCCATATTATGGATACTGATTTTTGTTTCCAGAATAAATAGAAATGATGCTGCTGAGTCTTACCAGACGTGACTATTTCTGCAGAGACAGGTTATTCTGATCACTATCCCCAAACCCTTCTTTCCTGGGTATATGACATATAAAGAAAAGTAAAAGTGAAGTGTGACTGAATCATTTGCTCTACGAGCACTTCATAAATTCACAGAGGAACATCATAAAGTACGTGTGACCACTTCTTTCTATGGTATGTCAAAAGCTCACCTGATGCTCCAAGAGGCACAAATAAGTCCACATGACCCCCTTCTTCTTTGGTGGCTACAAAGCTGCCTAATTTCTCCCAGAAGTCTCTCACTTCAGGCCTCAGTAAATTTTTAATACCAATTTTATAGCCTGAGGGGGACAAATCAAAATGTCATATTAGTTTGTGAAATTATCATGAACAGCAGTGTGCAAACACAGATTCAAAAAGCCAACATCTGCCCATAAGACCAAGATCTCCGGACTTCATGCTGCACCACGTTCAGGCCACTAAGATGCCACTGGACACCCCCATGGCAGAGTGTCCTTCACACTGTGGAACAACTGGACATGGTGTGCTTTGGCTTTGGGCTTTGCATTTCTGTCTCCACCTTGCAGCGGTGTGAGTCACCAGGCTCACACAGAGTTCACAGGGAATAGCCGGTCAAGTCCTGGGATCTTGCAACCAAGTTCCAAAGTCAAAATGCTTCCCACAATTATCAATCAACACATAAGTAGTTCAGAGCAGATGTAAGGCTCCCAGAGTCACCAAACATTAACTGCCACTCTCCTCTGCTTCACTTCCTGGGAAGTGATTCAGGGACTCACTACACCATTTTGTGAATTTCCTACCAGCTGGATCTTTGATCATCTTGTTCCCTCCTCCCTCAAACCACAAGGATGGAATATTTGATGACAGTAAATCCTTTTTTAGGTATAGGCAGGGGAGAATTCAAGTTCTATAAGGGAGAAAAGAAACTAGAAATTTACTTCTAAAACTCATCATTTCTCCCCAGCCCCTAAAAGGGTGACTGTTAGCCTAGCATGGTGGCACATGCTTATAATTCTAGCAATTTGAGAGGTTGAGGCAGGATAATATCAAGTTTGAGGTCAGCTCCAGGAACTCAATGAGACCCTGTCTCAAAATAAAAAATAAAAAGGGCTAGGTATGTACCTAAGTGATAGAATACCCCTGGGTTCAATCCCAAGTACCACACAAAAATATATATGTAGACATATTTAGATACATAGATATAGGTAGATAAATCGATAGAGACACCAATGGCCAAACATCACTCATCACTCAATATCAGAGCAATGCCAGTCAAAAACAATGAGGATGGGTATTATTCAAAAAAAGAAAAGAGACAGGTGCAGTGGTACACTTTGGGAAGCTGAGGCAGGAGGATTTCGAATTCAAAGCCAGCCTCAGCAAAAGCAAGGCACTAAGCAACTAACTCAGTGAGACCCTGTCTCTAAATAAATATACAAAATAGGGCTGAGAATTTGGCTTAATTATCTAATGCCTCTGACTTCAATCCCTAGTACCCCCCCCACGACTCACCCTCCCCCCCAAAAAAAGGAGAGGAAAGAACAAATTAAGGATTTAGAAAAACTGAAACACTTATGTCACATTGACAAAACAGCCATGGAAAACTATATGGGGATTTCTCCAGAAATTAAAAATAGAACTACCAGGTGTGGTGACACATGCCTGTAATCTCAATGTCTCAGGAAGATGAATTAGAAGGATCATAAGTTCAAGATCAGCCTCAGCAATTTAACAAGACCATGTTTCAAAAAAATTCAAGGCTGTGGAGGCAGCTCGGTGGTAAAGTGGCCCTTGGGTTTACTTCCTAGCACCAAAACAAAAATAGAACTACCATGGGAGACCCAGCAATCACATCCAAAATAATTATGAGCAAAAACTCAGAGAGATATTTGCAGACCCCTATTCACAGCAGCCAAGATATGGAAGTAACAAATGGATGGACAAACTGATTCGCAAAATGGGGCATAAACATACAATGAAATATTATTCACTTTCAAAAGAAGGAAATCCTGTCACATGCTACAACATGGGATGAATCTTGAGGACATTATGCTAAGTGAAATACATCCGTCACAAAAAGACAAATGTGATTCCACTTGTAGGAGGAATCTAAAGTGCAGTAGAATGATGTTTGCCAGGGATTACGAGAAGGGAAGAGAATTAGTCACAATTGAAATTATTGTTGAGTAGACACAGAGTTTGAGTTGAGAACATGAAAAAGTTCTGGACAGCTATTTCGCAACAATGTGAGTATGCTCTTAAGCTAAAATCAACACTTCTTAGCAAATTGAAAATTAATATTAAAGTTATTCAGTGGACAAACACTGCATAAGTGCAAAGTTGTCTGGCTGTTCTTCACCAATCCCCAGTCCCACCTTGAAGTAAATTGATTTCTCTGCTATCTCCATCACTCAGGATTCCTATGCTCTGTGCCTTCCGCCCCTGCAGGGCTTTCCCCATGAGGTAGAGAAGGCTCTCCAAGGTCATGCCGCCGTGTTCACAGACCACAGAAATCACACCTGCCTTCACGCTGTCCACCACCATCTAGAAAACAAACACAGCTACAGGACCAGGGTCTGTTATTTTAGAATGTTTACTAATAGGAGAATTATAATGGATATATAATGTACTGTGACTGCTAAGGAGGTTTTTGTTTTTCGGAAATCATGGAAGGAAGAAGCTAAGTTTCCTTCTTAATTGATTCCCTTTAAAATTATTGTACTCCTTTTCTAATTACAAGAGGAGAAAATTAAGTATACTTGCAACTCCATCACTCAGAGATACATGTTTTTAACAATTTAGGTTATTTTCTTTTAGTCTTTTTACCTTTGTACACTCTATGCACAAATATATACATATGTATTTTAATTTATATTTAATATTAATATATATTTTAAAATATATTTATGTATTTTATATACTCATATATATTAAAATGTATATAAAATATATAAATATATCATATACATATATAACTTAAAAATGATAAAATCGAGATCATACAATACTGCAATGAACTTCTTGGATTTAAATTTTCCTTTTCACTATGAATTTTTGAATTATCAATATCAGTTTATAAATATTTCCCACTTAAATCAATGTTAAAAAATGCTGTTAATTCAATAGCCAAGCAAACTTTTCACCGTGATAAAGTTAATTCATAGTGTCAGACAGGTTGAGAAGTCATTAAAGCTGCTGCCTTTTCCAAAACCTCATGCCATGTTCTTGATTCAGTTCAACTGACCAGAGAACTACCATGTGGTTATGTTCCACTTTTTACTTAAACTCCCCAACATTCATAGTCAAATAAATAATTGTGCCATAGTCTTACGTAAAAGAGGACAAACAGGGAAATGGACTTGACCAACTTATTAGTGCACACAGATAAAATAGGCAATATTTTATTAACTACCACAAAGAAATCAAATCTGATTTGAGTCATTATCAGAAATATAGAAAATGTAGAGATTTTTGTGGACTAGGATGATATAGGCATACTTCTGAGATCGTAAACTGTAGGTGGACCTTGAAAACAGGTGGCATTTGGAAGGTGGAAAGGGGTCATCAATGATCCTCTGTGCCAACGGTACGGTTTTTTAGCATTAGGGGAACTACTTGTGGCACACACGCAGATCACAGCTCTGAACTTATTCTCTCATAGACCTGCTAAGCTCACCGGCTGACAATGATTAGAGCCACTTCCTCCATGCCCTAAAAAAGCAATTTCACATCTTCAAAGCAGCCATTTTGTTACAAATAGGAACTTTCTGGTAAACTTTCTAAATAGGCCAATGAATGTAGCCTGCTGAATGTGATTCTCTTCATCTCTTTGTGTGTATTAATACAAACACATCCATATATACAGATGCTCGCCAACTTACAGAGTTACACCCCTACAAACCCACTGTAAGTTGAAAACATCCCACGTCAAAACTGCATTTCATTTCATACCTCTAACCTACCAAGCATGCCCGTCCAACAACACAGCACACACAGCACACAGAGCCTGCTGTGATCCCCATCGCAGGGCTGACTGGTAGCTGTGGCTCCCTGCTGCTGCCACCTGGCATTGCCAGACAGGATCATACCACTTGTGACCAGCCCCAGAAAAGATCAAGATTCAAAATTCAAAGACTGGTTTCTACTGAATGTCTCTGGCTTTCATGCCTTGTATGAGAAAGTCAAAAACTCATTAAGTCAAACTGTGATAAGTCTGAATACTAACGTATATCAAAAAGAAAAAAAATAAGTGTGTCTTCTACATATTCATTTTTTGTATTCATACTAAAATTTAAAATATAAGTTTATTATATATAAAGCATATTTTAATTGATTGGTACCTTCATGGACTAGATCAAAGAATGCGATTTCTTACATTCTTCTTCTGAGAGATGGTGGTTATGTAATATTATTAAAATCTTTGGGAATTCCAGAGAAGATCTTAAATAAGTCTTAATCATCATGCTGTTTTTTGGATTAAGTGCAACAGATTCATTTCAATAAGAATATTCTGAACACCTATTAAATGCAAGTCAGTTTGTCTACTGCTTTTTCAAAGTTAGTTTGATTTATGGTTACCTTTATTGTTTCCGGTTTTAAAAATGTTTGGGGTTTGTAAATTTCCACTTAGATCAGGCAATTTTCCATTTAGGAGATGAATCATTTTCGTACACATCGTGGCCAAAACCTTGCTACACACCCTCTATGTAGATGAAAAATGACCATTCAGGAAAGGGCTGGCCTCACAAGAGTCTGTACCTCATACGCAGGAATCCGAGATGATATGATGATGACATGTAGCTGGGAAGCATAGGAAGAGCTGTCATCATTTTGAGAAACTCCATGCCAGATTTTCTTTTTTGATAATAAAGGGTATGGATGACTTCCAGAAACATTGCTTCTGTAGTGAAAGAGAAGGGGTGAGTGAACTACTGCTCTTCTCTTGACTTCTGGTAAGTAAGCATCTGTGTCCTCTGAACTCCAGCTGCACTGCATGGGGCACCTGGCCTCTGTGTCTCAGACTCTCCCTGTGGCTTGGGGGACAGCAGCAGAGTAGAGTCACATCTTGGGCTGCTGGCAGAGCAGAGTCACATCTGTCCTCCTAGGTCTCCTCTTCCCCACATCTGGGATGTTAGAAAGGTCTTGAAACATTATGGCTTTTGTTGGGCCCTTAAAGTTAATGTGATGATATACTTAGGGGTTAAAACTGAGCAATCAAGAAATTTTAAATTTCCTTCTGAGACTTAGGGGTCTCTGAGTCTTGTCTCTATTTTCTCCACAGCCACCCCGACCCCAACGTTACCCTATGACAAGTGCTTTAGAAGGTGCAGCCTACTGGAAGGGAGTTAGGTCACTGGGTGTGTGCTTTTGAAGGAAATATTGGGATCTAGCCCCTTACTCTTTCTGCTTCCTAGCCTCCATGAGGCCAGCAGGCCTCCTCTGCCACTCACTGGCCATGATATACTGTGCTGACCACAGGCCCAATGCAGCACAGCCAAACAACCATGGAGCCATGAGCTCTGAACCCATGAGCCAAAAAATAAACCTTTCCTCCTCTTAAGTTTATTTATCTTGGGTATTTATTACAGCAACAGAAAGCTGACTAGTGTAGACCCCATTTAGATATGTTTGCTCCATCAAAAACACTTGTGGGAAAACATTATTTTTACTCAAAAACTTTATACAGAAAATGTACTACATCCACAATATAACCTCATTGTAAGGTTAAGAATATATCAAACGCAAGGTTTCAGTGTTACACATTTCCCTCTTCAGACAGCATTTTCAAGACTACTGTTCTGGAAAATGTAATAATTGTTTCCATAGATAGTTAATAGAATATGAACCATATAATTACTGAAGCTCCTTGCAGGTTATCTAAATTATTCCAGAATGGATTATTGGTTATATGGGTAACAGTAGATGGAAATGTGCTTACTGTTTGGGCAAAGCTTCTATTGATGCCAAAACAAGCTGTTTCTCCAAAGCTTCATGTAATCCCACTCGATCCCTCACCGTCTGGGAGAGATGTGGTTGGTATTTGGATTTTAACAATCTGGAGCAGCATGTTCCAGTCACCCAAGGGGGTCGAACTTTGAATAACTCCTCTGGAAAACAAACACCAGCAGGCTCAGCTGTTTACTTCAAGCTTCTTCCAGCCAAGTCAACATAGATAAAGGCATCAATAAAGCTATATCAGGGCAGTATTCCAGATGACAACAATTACAGCCATTTGCAAACACTCTTAGGTTTTCTCATCCTTACAGCACTGTGGCTGTGACTTATCAGTCATTTCAGGTCAAGAAAAAAAGCACAGAAGACAAGGAACTCTTCTTGTGGAGAGCAGGTCATCAATTTATAGACTTCCCATCCATTTCTGCCCTTTTTCTTGGTTCCAAGCAATTTCCCATTTGTTACAATCTCCCCAGAGGATGAGTCAGTGGGGGGAGGGGGGCGGGGAAAGGGAGAACTCAAATCTGTCTAGTTGAATCTATTTATTTATTTATATACCAGGATTGAACCCAGGGGTGCTTAACCACTGAGCCACATCCCCAGCCCTTTTTATATTTTATTTAGAGACAGGGTTTCCCTGAGTTGCTTAGGGCCTCACTAAATTGCTAAGGCTGGCTTTGAAGTCACAATCCTCCTGCCTCAACCTCCTGAGCCACTGGGATTATAGGCGTGCACCAACTATGACTAGCTAATTGCTTATTTTTAAAATAAGCAATTATGTGAAGCTGGGGTTGTGGCTCAGTGGTAGAGCCCTTGCCTAGCATGTGTGAGGCACTGGGTTCGATCCCTCAGCACCACATAAAAATAAGATAAAGTATTGTGTCCACCTACAACTAAAATATATATGATCAAACACACTGTACAGGCTAGAGGACTTAGCTAAAAATATGTCTTCATTCCTATTTTCTCTTTGCCCTTTTAAGAAACTTTTTTTACTGCCATTCCTTCTGCTTCCATTCCCATTTTTATTTCTCCTCTTTTATTTTATTTGTTTATTTTTATGGGTCCTGAGGATCAAACCCTGTACCTCACATGGACTAGGCAAGTGCTCTACCACTGAGCCACAACCCCGGCCTTTATTTCTCCTCTTTTAGCATCAATCCCAGCTCTTCCATCCTGAAGCTCTTCCTTGACTCTCAGTGTGTATATCTTTCTCCTCCTTGTTCTTGGTCTTAAAAACCTGAGAGGAACAGTGATGGAGGTGCTGATTCTTGACTTTATATATTTCATCTAAAGTCTTTTGGTTTTTGTTACCCACTAACTTGAAATACACAATAAAGGAAAAAGAATTGGCCCTGAGCATACATGAGAGAAGACCCCGCAGGCTGTTCCAGAAAGACAGAGCTATCCTCCTCTGTAGGAATCAGTCTGTAAATCCATTTGTTTCTACAACACTTGAGTAAGACACAATGTTTTTAAATGCTACTCACTCTTGTGTAGAGCAATTTTCTCCCAAATTATTTTCCTTAGGCATTTTTCTCTCTGTCTCTCCTGAAGCTCCTCGTCCTCTGCTTTGGGTTCATTCAGTGTCCCATAAATAGCAGCGGCCTCCCTGGGAGTTAGCCAATCTAGGTTGGACACACAAGCAATGTAATGGCGCTTCCAAGCCCCATACTCGTTGTCTGTTGGTGTATAGGGCAGAAACCATCCAAACTTAATACATTTGGGCATCCATAAGCAATCCTTCAAAAAATCATAAAAATAAAAAAAGAGAACAATGAGTTATAAAATTTTTAAAAAATAGTTTTCTAGCAATAACATTTTCAGGTATCCAGACAATATTTTTTGTTACATTTGAGATTTCTGGTATAATTGACTTGACATTTCAGCTTGACCCTGAGAAATAAGAAGCATACCTTACTCCATAGGAAAAATTCTTTGGTAGAAAAGAATATCTATATGACAGATGGATATATGTATTGGTCATATTTGTGACACTCTTCCAGTGTTCCCATTGCATTTGGTTACACTTAGAGTCATACAATTCAATTTCCTGCAATATCCTAGTGGTTTGTTCCAAACCAACCCTCCCACGAGAACACTTGTGATTGAACCATATGATATTGCAATATGCAACCATTTTTGACACATGCAAACAGCGAATTTCATGGGATTCAATCTAATCACTCATTTAGACAAAACATCATTTTTCAAAAACAATTATTTGAAGGCATTATAGAGCTATCAATGGAACAAGGGACTTGCCACCAAGACCTCAAGAGAGAGAAAACCAGACAGATACGCTTGATATTTGTCAGTACTTTTTACTTCAAGGCATTTTCTAGTTCTGAAGTAAATTTTAGTAGGCTAAGAAGCTGAGAAGAAAATTATGGCTGAAAGATTTAGAAGCTATAAAGAACTTTAGGGATTTTTATAAGAAAGAAAGGAGACAAGTAAAATTCAGGGCTCAGTAAAGGGAATAGCACTGGTAACCACCCCAGGCCTTCAGGAGAGACCCTTTCAGAAAAAATGATGCAAAATTAGACAACCTATCACAAGAACAAAAGCCAGCTTTGAAAGAGTTTGTTCTCTGATTGGATTTACATGATCCGTTCCCAGCCTAACCATATGCCAGAGGCAAAAGTAAATTCTCTTGGAGGAAAATAACATCATCTAGAGATTCAAATTATCACATCAATGTTTTATACTCAGTATCTAGTGCCTAAACAAAAATAACCAGAACATGGAAAAAGACAAGGATTGTTTGTTTCTTCTTTAGTTTTTAGTAACCATAGAGAGATCCTCAGGAGAGCCAAACATTGTAATTATGAAACTTTGAAAAATTACACCCTGTAATTAATATATCTGAAGATATAAATGGCCAAGTGGAAACTTTTGGCAATAGAAGTACATTGACATTCTAGAACTGAAAAATATAATAATTGAAATTTAAAACTCAGTGAATGAGGTTTAAGAGAAGATCAGATTCCAGCTAAAGAAATAATTAGTAAACTGAAAGATGGGTCAGAAAAAAAATCTGGATTTAAATGTGGAAAGCTAAAAGCATAGAACATGAATATAACAAAATATGGAACTTATAAAGCATGGTGAATCAGTTTAACATTAGTATCAGAATCCCAAGAGCAAAAGAGACATACCGGGGCAGAAGCAATATATGAAGAGACAACACACAGATGAAAAACACTAAATATGAGATTAAAAACTGCAAGGGCTGGGGATATAGTTCAGTTGGTAGAGTGCTTACCTCGAATGCACAAGGCACCACAAACAAACAAAAAACAACTCACTGCAAAATACTAATACAAAGCTGTATACATATAGGTACATCAACACACATATATACCCGAGTATATCAAAATATAATTGCTGAAAATAAAAGAGAAAGAAGTCTGATTGGCAGCTAGAGACAAGAGAAAAAAATATCTTTAAGGGAATAACAATAAAACCAGCTTCTCAAGAAAAAGTTGTGGAAGCCAGAAGACAATGGAACATTCTCAAAGTTCTATAAAAATTAACTGCCACCCTATGTGCATAATGATTACACGACCATTGTGATACTACATCAAGCACAAGAATGAGAATTTATTTTTCATTTATGCATGATGTGTCAAAATGCATTCCACTTTTATGTATAACTAATTAGAGAAAATAAAAATAAATTAACTGCCAAATTGGAATTCAAATTCCCAGTGAACAATATCCTCAAATATAAAGATAAAATAAATACTTGGTAGACAAACAAAAATTAAGAAAACTTTATCATCAGCAACAGACCTACACTAAAAAGGAATATTAAAGAAATTCAGAAAAACATGATCCTAAAAGGAGCTCAGAGATGTCAGAAGTTAGCAACAGAAAAAATAAATAGGTAGTTACATATAAATAAATATTGATTTTATAAAACAATAGTAATAAAGTTTTGTGAGGTATATTACCTATTATATATAGTTATATATATACATATATTGCAATATATATATAATATTATATTATATTATATTATATAGTTAGACACACACACATACACATACACACATAAAGTTTATATATACAGATGGCTCTCCATGGTATGGTTTGGATCTGGAAGTCTCCCAGAGTCTCATGGGTTGAAGGCTTGATCTCCAATCCAGCAATGTTTGGAGGTAGGACTCTGGGGAAATAATTGGATCATGAAGCCTCTGACATCAAGAATGGATTGATCTACTAGATTGATTCATGATTTGATGGCATCATTGAAAGATGGTAAACTGTAGTGAGTGGGGCCTACTTGGAGGAAGAGGTCATTGGAGGTGGTGCCTTTAAAGAGTGTATCTTGTCTCCTGCCCCTCTCCACCCTGTTTCCCAGCTGCCATGAGCGGATCAGCTTTCCTACACCATGCTCCTCTGACATGATGTTCTGCCTCAACCTCAGGCCTAAAACGATGGTGCTGGCCATTGGACTGGAACCTCTGGAACCATAAGCCAAAACTAATGTGTCCTCCTTTTAAATTTTTTCTCAGGTATTTTGTCCCTGCAATGAAAAACTGGCGAATACCAGGTTATTAGATACTATACATGACCTAGAGATGATTTAAAATAGGAGAATTATAGTGTATCTACTACACTACTATATCATCTTATATAAGTGACTTGGGCAGCCATGGATTTGGGTATCTGTGTGGAGAGAAGGATGTGCTGGAACCAATCCCCTGTGAACTCAAGGACAATTGTATGTTTGTTACACACACACACACACACACACACACATTATACTTGACAACAAAAGCACAGAACTGAGAAAGGGATCAATGAAATTAAAGAGTTCCAAGTTTCTTGCATTGTCTTGAAGTGGTAAAATAACAAAGGGTGCTTACTACAGTCTCTGTGGTAACTATGAAAGAACTTGTAACTTGCAGTCAAAAAATATTTAAAATATTAAGTTAAACCAAAGAAAGATGTAGAGAGGGAAAACACACAGAATAAACTAAAAAATAAATAGTAAGACGATGTATTTAAATCCAAATATTTCAGAATATATACAAATATAAACAAAATTAATACTTCAGTTTAAAATAAGAGGTTGCAGACTGGGGATGGAGCTCAGCAGTAGAGTGCTTTCCTAACATATGTGAGGCTCCCAGTACTGCAATCAATCCATCAAAAATTGTCAAACCGTAGAAAGAAAGAAATTGCTGCCACCATATTCTCTTCACAACATATACCTTCAGTGTAAGGACCTACAAAAGTTAAATGTCAAAAGACAAAAACAATACATTGTGCAAACACTACCCTGAATTCTGAAGAGATTTTTGAGGTTCTGTGAGCCCAGGGCTCATAGTGGGCTGTGCCTGTGACCTCTCCATCAAGAGCCAGTTAAAAGGTTGTGTAAAAAGAAATTATAATAAAAGGGATACTTTGCTTTTCAAAAAAAAAAAAAAAAGAGCCAG
>NW_025999842.1:54767643-54844666 GCF_001458135.2 Marmota marmota marmota | reverse complement strand
CTTTTAAAAAAAAAAAAAAAAAGAGCCAGTTAGTCTCAGAGACCAGAGTCTTGACACAAGCCCACCCTGGACATTTTGCATAATCTAAAGAGAGGAAATTATTGACTTGGATCTTAAGTATGTCTGCCATTACATTGCATTAAATCTTTTCACAGAAAAGGAAGAGACAAAATTTATGGCAGAAGATGTTGATTTTAAGCAGCTGCTGTGAACTGCCTTTAACTGCTGTTAGAGGATCTAGATTAATATTCTTCAACAGATATCAGCTGAAGAGGGATCTGCCGAAGACATGGTTGTGTGGCAATTTTCTAGAACTGAGTTATGGATAAAATAATATCAGATAAAAAACCAAAGCTTAAATTGTTTTTCATGGAGTATAATGAACTCCTCTAACAAGGTAAGGTGTTTTCTATATATTGAATATTTCAAGATTATTTAAAATTATGTGAAGTACTGGAATCATGTATATAGCCTTAGTTGCAAAACCAGTTGCTGTGCAGTGGCACATGCCTGTATCCCAGTGTCTCAGGAGGCTGAGACACAAGGATTGTGGGTTCAAAGTCAGCCTCAGCAAGGGCAAGGAACTAAGCCCCTCATTCAGATCCAGTCTCTAAATAAAATACAAAATAGGGCTGGGGATGTGGCTCAGTGGTTGAGTGCCCCTGAGTTCAATACCTAGTACCAAAAAAAAAAAACAAAAAACACCAAAAAAACAATTGCTGGATTTTGCTTGTCCTTATTATTTTCATTCAGGGTGACTCAGTTGTGTTACAGGCACCCTCTGCTCTTATCTTCGGGGAAGACAGCTAGCAAATTGTCTCATCACAGATCACAGCTGCCTTTGAGTTCTGTTACTAGGAAGTGACACAAACTAAACCTGTTCAGTTAAAAACTTCCAGGGCCAGCTGACTTGGGCTGCTGCACACAGGTCTTTTGGGTTCAGAAAAGAGAAGATATATAGAGAAATGAAGCGTGGTAACACAGTCGAGAAGTCCACCCTGGCCACTTGCGTCCTTTCTGAAAACCAGTCTTGGACACACCTAAAAAGAAAGATGCAGAAATTTAGTTCAGAACCTTGATATCTAAAATTGACTAAAAATCTATATAATCTTTCTCCCAGGTTCTGCCTATAAAAATTAAGGTTTTGGGGCTGGGGTTGTGGCTCAGTGGCAGAATACTTGCCTCGCACTTGTGAGGTACTAGGTTCAATCCTTAACACCACATAAAAATAAACAAACAAAATAAAGATATTGTGTCCATCTGTAATTTTTTTTAAAAAGATTAAGGTTTTTGTCAGAGGATAGCTGTGTACTTCAGTGGTAGAGTGCTTGCCTAGCATGTTCAAGGCCCTAGGTTTGATTCCCAGCACCACAGTAAATAAACAAATAAATAGCATAAGGTTAGAATTTCCAAAATACCGTATCCACTTTCAATTATCCATTTTAAAGAGAAAGAGGGAGGACAAAAATATCTGAAATTCACAGGAACAAAAAAGTCTGAAATAAACTCACTTATTTAAACCATAAACCTGATTTCCCCCCTTTCCCCTTACCCCTAATTCAATGATCCAGAAAGTACTATTAGCTCTACGTCCAAAATAAAGCCCCCAGTCCAACTGCCTCTCTCCATCATTACTGCTGTCACTCTGGTCCAAGGCACCTGCACCTCTCTCCTGCACTGTGGCAACAGCTTCTAGATTGTTCTCCCAACGTCCACTCTGGTCTTCCTAGAGCCCATTCTCCTCCACACAGCAGCCCAAGAGATTCTTTAAAAAGGTATATTGGGTAATGTCACTCATGCAAGTAAAACCCTAAAATGACTTCCCAACACAATTAGAATCAAAACCTATAGCTGCTTCACACCTGCCACAATAGGAGGAGCAAAGCAAGAATGTCCACTCTGCCTACTTCAGTTCCCATTTACTGGAGGTCCCAGCCCATTCAATAAGGTAAGCGAGAAACAGAAGTAGAACTGTCTCAATTCATATGCCACGTACACAGAATCTACAAAACAACTATGAGAGACAGATAAGGAAACTGCAAACTAAGTTGTTGACAACTTCTTATTTTTAGCATCTCCTTTTTCATTCCTGATATTGATTATTTATGTTCTCTTTTCAAAACAAGCTCTTGCTAAAAGTTTATAAATTATATTACTTTTCTAAAAAATAGCTTTTGTTTTCATTAATTTTCCTTGTTATCTGTCCATTGTCTATTTTATTGACTTTCACTCTTTTTCATTTCTTTCCTTCTGTTTATTTTGAGCATAATTTGCTCTTTTTCTACTTTCTGCTGTCTGAAATTCAGGTCGGTAATTTTAAATCTCTTTATTCTTTTTTGATATAGTCATCCAAAATGATAAATTTCCCTCTAAGCTGTGCTTTATCTGCACCACACACCTTTAGATATGTTGAGTTTTCACCATCATTCAGTTTGAAATATTTTCTAATTTCCCTTGTGATTTCTTCTTTGACCACAAGTTATTTAGAAATGAGTGCAAATGCTACAATACTATCATGGTACTTAAAACATTCAACAATAATTCTTTCATGTGACATCTTTTCAGAATGATATATATCAGGTCTGTGCATTGCATTGCATTGTCTTCCACCTAAGCACAAATGAGTCCTAAATGGGTACAAAATCCAAAGCCCCATCAATGGCCTTCTTGAGGGCTGTACATGTCTTGACAAAAGAGGCATTCCGTAGCCCATGAAAGAAGCACAGCTGCACAGACCTATTGCCTCCAACTACATAAAACATATATATATACAAATTCTTAATTCCTAATTGTCCATACTGGTGACCAACAAGTTCTACAGTCCCAAGACACCCAATAGGGGTCATGTTTGAATAACAATTGCTAGAGCAAGAAGGCTTGGAAGCAACCCAGGCAGCAGTAAATTAGGGGCTTTTTCTGGAACCCTTGTCTCCTCCAAATTCAGTGAAATTACAGACATCTCTGACTGGTCTCAAAGCTACTTAGAAACTTGCTAAAGAACCCACCAGAACTCTTTACCTCAGGACTTTGGGACTATGGAACCTTCTCCCACTGCTAAGTGACTATGCTGACCAGTGTTACTGGACACTAATGAACACAGATTAACTCATGGGAAGAGAACCTGGGACTGAACAAGCCTCATCTCTGACTTAAATTCCCATAGTGTGGCTTAAGCCTGAGTAAGCTTCATGTGAGAGGAAAATGGCATCTCTAATTAAGAAAAAATAAGACATTAGTTACTGTTGTAAACAAGTGGCTAAATACCCTGCAGATCTAGAGATAGTCAAAACCACTACTTTACCCAGACAACTGGCTTAAAGTGAATCCTCACCTACAAGTCTCAAACCCTGGAAACAGCAGAGCTCACTAATGAAATAGTCCACCATCCAAAGGTCCATAATCCAGCATAATGGTGAAATGTTGATCACCACTCATAGTACTTGATGCTTAGCAGTCTGAACTCTAGTGGTACCACTAGTCCCAACACACTGTCTGAGACCAAGTTTTACCCAAACAGAACAGTTGGTGAACTAACTGTTGAGCCATGTTGGACCATACAAAGTAGCCACATCTTAAAGAAAATGCCTCACTTTAAAAATAGTTGAAGAGTGCTCACTTTGGCAGCACATATACTAAAATTGGAACAATTTAGTATATGGAGATTAGCATGGCCCCTACTGAAAGATGGCATGCAAATTCATGAAGTGTTCCATATTTTTCAAAGTTATGATGTTTACTGGTAAATGGATGGAGCTGGAGACTATCATGCTAAATGAAATAAGCCAATCCCCCAGAATCAAAGTTCTAATATTCTCTGTTATATGGATGCTAACACACAATAACAGGGGTGGGGAGGGAAGAATAGAAGTTCATTGGATTAGACAAATGGGAATGAAGGGAAAAGAGGGAGGATGGGAATAGAAAAGACAGTAGACTGAATTAGACATAACTTTCCTATGTTCATATAAGAATACAGGATCATGGTAACTCTACATCAAGTACAACCACAAGAATGGGAAGTTATACTCCATGTATGTATAATTTAACAGAATACACTCTAGGGTCATATATAACTTCAAAGAATAATTTTTTTAATATTTATTTTTTAGTTGTAGTTGGACACAATACCTTTATTTTATTTATTTATTTTTATGTGGTGCTGAGGATCGAACCCAGGGCCTCGCACATGGGCGGTGAGCACTTTAACCACTGAGCCACAACCCCAGCCCCAAGAATGAATTTTTGAAAACCTAAAAAAAAAAAAGTAGTTGAAGAATAGTTCTGCTTAAGCTCGCTTGATTTATGCTCAAAAGAGTTATAATAGTAGTTAGGCTGGGGTTGTAGCTCAGTGGTAGAGTGCTTGCCTAGCATGTGGAGGCGCTGGGTTCAATTCTCAGCTCCACAAATAAATAAATAAATAAATGTCCATTAACAACTAAAAAAATATTTTTTTAAAAAGAATTATAATAGTAGAACTACTCGGGGCTGGGTTTTGGCTCAGTGGTAGAGTGCTCACCTAGCATGTGGGAGGCCCTGGGTTCGATCCTCAGCACCACATAAAAATAAGTTATCAAAATAAAGGTATTGTGTACAACTAAAAAATAAATATTTAAAAATATAATAGAACTACTCTAAGTGATTAGACTATCTGGCAAGATTTTTTTAAAAATTTGTATGAAACCTATTGTTATCCACAAATCCTGTATAATTTATCAACTGTGCCAAACTTGGATGAAGACCTCTATAAGCCTATCTCTTCATGTGTCTTTAGTTATTATAACTTGCATATAGCAAAAGTAAATTCTCTTTCTTTTGTCATGCTTGGTTTGACCTCAACAGATAGACAATTAGTATTGTTCCAATTGATATAAATCTGGACACTGACTTTGCTGTGCGTGCTTTTATGGTCACCCTCGTCTCTTCTCAGAAGTCACTCATGATTGGAAAACAGTAGCTCCTGAGTTTCTGGGGACTCATAAGTTAGGGAAAGGTCATCTGGTCATCTTGGAGGGGAGGCTATAGGCCTTGCATGATGGGCAAGGAGGCAGAAGTAGATGAGACTGAGGAGGGTACAAAAACTCCATTCCTATTTTAGATACAGATTAATCCTTGTTCCCCCCACCCCCACCCCAGGTGCTTTCCATAACTCTCTCAGTGTTAGAGATGTCTTTCCCCACTGGACCCAGTTGTATGAGATATTATTGACAGCCCAATTGAGAACAGAAACATAAACCTGCTATAATTGAGTAACAGTTAATGCAAAGAAATACATTAAATGAAGGTTCTAGGGGTTGCATTGAGAGGTACAGACCCAAATGGCCCCTTTTCATAAGCTTAGCAGAGCGTTTTACAGGAGATCTGAGTTCCAAGTTCCAACAACTACTGAGTTCCAAGATTCCTGTTTTAATAGGGCAGATATAAATGTGTGTGTGTATGTGTGTGCGCGCGCATCTGATGATGGGTACACTCTCTCTCTCCCCCTTGACTCTATCAACCCTGGATCATGCAGCCCATCTCCACATTGCCTAAGCCGTGGGATCGTGTAAGTTGAAGAGATTGTGTGTTTCTGTTTCTCTGTTCTTAATGATTTTCCCAATAAACCCTATTCTATACATGCATCATGATGAACCATGTATTTCACTGTAACCCCTTTACATAGCAGAGGATGATTCTTGGTAAACATCAGGCACTCAATAAATATTTATTGAGTAAATGTGTGATAGGAAAAAATTGTTAAATCTTTCCCACCATCTGCTAAGAAAAAGCCAGTGTTGGAAAATTCGTGTCCTAGATTTTTTTTTTTTTTTTTTTTGGTGCAAAATTATAGAATGGAGAGAATCCTGCATGCTTAATCCCACATGATTAATTTACAATGGAAAGGAGAGATAGGCATCTTAATGGACAGATAGAGTTGAGGACTAAGAGTCTACCAGGTCCTTCTGCAGACTTGCAAATAATCTCTCCAATTTTAGCCCCCAATTCCCAATTTCTGTCAGGAGTTTGTACAGTGAACTGGCTTCTCATTCATTCTCTCTCTGTGAGTCTTAAGTGTGATGTGCTTTCTGTTATTCTGTTGTTCACGGTTTCTCCATTCAATCTCTGCTTGCACATTTTTGATTTGTTACAGACATCTTTTAGTTTCATCCATTTTGTGTTTCTTGTTCTTTATCGTTTGAGGGTGATTTTTCAAGAGAAAGAGAGCATAGAAATGGCTTTACATTCTCAATTTAAAACTGGAACTCAAGATTTTTAACAGAGTTGGAATTCAAAGCAAAGGCATTTCACTCAGATTTTCTTGCAAATTTTATTTTAGATGGGTCCTGTTGGAAGAAATCTATTTCTTGTCCCTTTTAAATGGCAATCTCTGATACAAGACTAAATTTCTTCCCTACTGGAACTAAGTGAAGACACATATTATGTGGTTCATTTAATCCTAACTTTGATATCCAGGCTGGCCACATTCTGAGATGCCAATCATTTCTCCTGATTGGATTACAGCTGTAAATCTGCAAGTTACAGAAAAAAAAAAAAAAAGAAAGAAAGAAAGAAAGAAACACAAGCCTGCTGAGCATGGGTCAGCGATAGGGTACGCTCAGCCTGGAGAGGGCTGAATGAAAACCAAGGGTCATTTAACAACTGGCCTGTCCTCCTCAAAACTGTCAAATAAGAAAAAATGAGGGAAAACCTGAGCAGTTGCTCCACATTGAACATGGACACTGAGTACAATAGGTCACCCTGGAGTGGATTCTGGACCAAAAAGGAAAGGATGCTAATGTAGGACATTGTTGGAGCCATAGGGAACATTGGACTCAGGGGCATGGGTAGGATGTTAGCAACGTACAGTATTATAGCTGCCCGTACTTTGACTTTTCCTTGTTTGTTAGGAAACTCATATTGACAGGCTTAGGGGTTAATGAGTACCATGTAATCTCAAATGATTCAGGGTAATAAGGCAAAAATGGTAAGATGTTAATTATTCAACTATAAACTATTAAAGTTTAATTAAATGGAGGAATCCAGGTGGAAAGGGTGAAGAAGTTATTTGTACTCTTCTTGCAACATTTCTGTACATTATAAATTATGCAAAATATGATTTTTTAAAAAAGCTGTCTGCTCCAGTTCCCAAATATTGCTGGTATATGTTGTATATGCCTACTCCTCTGACATTGTTTGAAGTCACTGTTCCTTCCTGATCCCTGTCCTTGTAGCCTAGTTACATTTGAGATAAAACAGAGTGACTTTTAAAAAAAACCTGTTGGCATGTCAGTCTGAGGAAAGTGTGTGGGTCTGTGTGTGTGTAACCAGGAGAGCCAGAGTAGAGTTGTGCCTGTGCTAATAGTACATGGTATTTACAAAGAGAAGTATCACTTGGTGATCTTCTCAGTATTAATCACAAATCACATGTATAACTGCAATTTCCTTAGAAATTAACACTCAAGCTGAAAAAGATTGTGACATCACCAGGAACAGTTAATCTCCAAAGCACAACTGTCCCAACTCATTGTCTGGTAGGCTTCAGAATCTTTTTTTTTTTTTTTTAAGGCTTTGACACAACATTTACTTTCATTTTCTTTGGAATTATAAAACAGATTAGTAAAATAAGATTAAAAACACAAAAGCTTCCAGCCACATTTCCGAGAAGGATCTCAGTATCTTTAGAATTCTCATCTCCAGGGCTGGCAGTGTTGCTAAGTAGTAGAGTGCTTGCCTAGCACGCATGAGGCCTTGAGTTCAATCCCCAGTGCACCCATACGGGTATGTGCATACACACACACACACACACACATACACACACACAAACACACATCATTTCCACCCACCCCCTTCCCTCCTCACAGAATCGACTGTTCCATCCCAGGAGGGCAAAAGAGAAGAACTGAATATGAATTATTATAAAGTAAACCTCAATTATACATGTTTTCTATTTGTTGCTAGTTTGCACTGCTGCAAGAACACATTCAAGGATAATGAATCTTAAGCAAAAAAAAATAGAAAATGCTTCAGTTACATTTTTTTAAAAAAATCAGTGCATGAGCAGCAGAACCAGGGTAGTTTGCAGTAATGGCATTGCGGCTTATCACATTTTAGTTAATGTTGCAAAGTAAGAAATCCATGAAGAGAAATAACAATATGTAAGGAGAAAATGAACAAAATGTGCTTTGCTCATTTCTGCAACAAGGATAGTTTCGTTTAAATAATTCATGACCAGGCCTTTTCAGTGTAGGACTGAATGTACAATGTGTACTTTCAAAAATAACAGAGCTTAGTAATATGAGGCTTGAATTTAATTCTCTGCTCTTAAATTTCTGATAAGAAGTGGAAAGGAGCAGCCAGAAATGTGAAGAAAATGTGCAGGAGAGCAGGGTGGAGAGGTGGCCTGTAAGGGTGAATGGCTTTGGCAGAGGTCCCAGTTTTCTAGTTGCCTAGGTAGCCCCTCTTAGTCTTGTCTAGTGGCCTCTTACAATCACTGTGTGGCATGTCTGGAGTGCAGTTCACGTCTGTTTCAATCCCTACTGCACTTCTCAAGAGGCCTCTAGGAGATGACCCGGGGCCCATGGAGCATCCACAACTAGAACCATTGGGATCTGAGTAACTCCAGAGTTGCATGGAAAAGGAAGATGAGTCAGCAGTGTGACAAGTATCAACCGTCATACAAATGTGCCTGTGGATCCAACAACCCATCTTGTGGGAGTTTTTCCTGAAACAATGATTAAGGGTATGTCTAAGGATTTAGCTAAAAGTTGTTCCTCTATGTGTTTTTATAGAGCAAAATCCAGGGGGAAACATACTAAATGTCTAAGTTACTGTATATCTACAAAACCTAATAAATCTTTCTGGAAATCAGTAGACTGAGCCAAAAGGAGAATCTATGCACTAATTTCAAACACTCAGAAGTTCTAGAGATTATAACAAGGACACTTTAAAGCATAATAATAATCTTTTCAAAATGAAACATAAATCTGCAAGTTACAGAAATAAAAAAGGAATATAAGTTAAAACAGTGAGAGGGAGTTGGAATTGAGATATTCACAAAAGAGTTGAGCCCTTGAACTTTCCCTCAGATGCTCCTAGACCCCGGGGCGGGGGGNAGAAAAAAAAAGATATTTTAGAAGTAAAGCAAATATAGTATATCTAATGCTTGAAATAAAGAGAAAATTAAATAGATGAGTTGGAATAAAACACTTGAAACAGAGGAAATGAGAATCTTAAGCAGAATCTGGACTGTGGAATACTATAGCGTCCTTAAAAATGATGATGAAAATTTAAAACATTTAACTTGGTATCAAACACTGATATAGTATGGATCTGAAGTTCTCCAAAGGTCCATGTGTTAAAGGCTTTGTAACTCCAATGTGGTACTATCGGGAGGTGGGGGAACCTTTAGGAAGTAGAGCCTAATGGAAGTTAGATCACTGAGTGACTTCCTTCAAAGGGGATAGTGGGAACTCAGTCCCTTTCTCTGTCTCTTTGCTCCCTGGCCACCAGGAAGTCAGCAGTTTCCTCCACCAGGGGCTCCCACCAGGACTTGCTGCCTCACCACAGACTCAAAAGCAACAAGCAAACTGACTATGGAATGATACCTTCAAAACTGTGAGCCAAGATAAACCTTTCCTCTTTTTAAACTGATTATCTCAGGTATGTGTTACAGTAAAAACTGAATATCACATGTACTGTTGTCAATATGTGAGCTTCATGGAGCATACAAGCTTTCTAAATTTTCGGGCAGATTTGGCATACATAGGCATGTGTGTTTTTCTGGGGAGCAAATATATATATATTAGTAGTTTGAATACTATTTTTCAAAGGAGTATGTGATACAAAATGGTTTAAGAGCTTAAATGTTATATGCATATTTGCTGTGATTTGGTTCATTGCTTAATTCACCAAACCAATATTGATTGGATTCCTTTTTATATTCTGGAGTTATAATGATGAGACAGAAAAAGATGAAAAGAACATTATGCAATTTCTGTCTTTATGGAGTCTACAATTTGATTAGAAAGACAGCATTAATAACTAAAAATTTAACAAAGAAATATGAATTATACCTGTAGTAAATCTTAGGACAAAACACACACACACACACACACTCACACACACAGTGCTATGACCATATTTAATTGAAAAAACTAGCTGGGCAGAGAGGTGCAGCTGGCCAGAGAGGTGCAGAAGGGCTTCCCTGCAGGAGCTGAGTGGGTTAGCGGCAACTTGGAGAAGCCGGCAGTGGAGGTAGAAGAACTTTCTGTGCAGACAGAAGGTTCAAGGACACAGGCAACCTGGCACTACTGAGAAGCTGGAGAAAGGCAAATATGGCCGAAGCCCAGAGACTATGGAAACGAGGTAAGGAACACTGAAGAGCTGGGCTGGAGTCCATCCCTGCAGGGTCTGCGGTGCCATGTTAAGGCAAACAACTTTTACAGTTGTGACAAGGTCACAGTGCAGTGTTAGAAGACAATGCTAACTCCTCAGCAGGATGAAGGTAACCGGAATAACAGGGAGATCAGTTAGAAGCTTCTGTCTATAGCTAAACAATGGTAGCCTGAATGGATTTGAGAGATATTAGAGATAACTTGATAAGTGACTCTCAGGTTTCTGACTCTTGAAACTGGGTGCTTTGTGGTATCAGTTATTAAAACAAAGAAAATGGTCAGGTTTTACCTGAAATAATTATATATCCCCAAAAATGTTGGTTTCGAAATCTCTTTAAGACACCAAAAAAATTAATATCAGATAAGCAGTTGGATAATATGATTAAAAGCTCAAAGAGCATGTCCAGCCCAGAAATAAATTATCTGGTATAGAAATAAATTACTGGTATAGAAATCATAGGTCTGAATTAAACAGCCTAGAAAGAATGTAGAACGAAAAGGGATGCAAAATTAAAACACACTGGAGGAATGCCCACATATAATGACTGAAGAACATTAAGAACATTCTGTGCAAAGATAATTGAGAGGTCCAAGAAGCAAGAAAACCAGTTGAGTGTTACATCATGAAAACTACAGCAAGACAATGTTTCAAGGAGTGGATACTTGGTACTACTCCATACTGCAGAGAGATTGACAAAAATAAGAACTTTAAAAGGGGTGGGGGTTGGGTTTAGCCACATGGACTCAAAGTGCAAACCAGTTTAGGATGGGTAAAGAGTGAGTTGGAACCATCACTAGGGTCAGTCAGCACAGGTGACTCTTGAGCAGGGTTATGACTTGTAGACTATCTCCATGTTTTTCTATCTCTAGTTTTTGCAAAATTTCTTTGGAATGCAACCACATCTCTTCATTGACATGTTGTCTATGGCTGGCTCACAGTATCAGTAGAACTGAGTAAGTTGCAACAGAGATGATTTGGCCCACAAAGGCTAAGATATCTGTAGTT
Organism: Marmota marmota marmota; assembly: GCF_001458135.2. Classification (NCBI taxonomy): domain Eukaryota; kingdom Metazoa; phylum Chordata; class Mammalia; order Rodentia; family Sciuridae; genus Marmota; species Marmota marmota. Next base: position 54,833,290 of record NW_025999842.1, on the reverse strand, counting down.
TTGATATCCTTTATCTGAAATGCTTAGGAACAGAAGTGTTTTGAAATTTTGATTTTCAGGTTTTAGAATGTTTGCATAAACATAATGGTCCAGGGTATGGGGCTTTACTTTAAACATAAAATGCATTTGTATTTCATAGATATATCCTATATACATATCCTGAAGGTTATTTCATACAATATTTTAAATGATTTTGTACATGAAACAAAGTTTCATGGCTTCACATAAAATTCCAATTTTCCACTTGCTGTGTCATCTTGGTGCTCAGAAACTTTGAATTTTGGAGAATTTCTGGGTTTGAATTTTCAGATGAGGGATACTTAACCTGTAATATATGATCCTTTACAGAATTTGCTTACCCCTATTTGAGAAAGATTTAGAGGGAGGAAAGAGAGTAGAGGGGGTACAAGCTAATTTTCATGATTATATCTTGTTTTCTAGATTTGACTTCTTGAACCATGTCTTTTATGTACAAAATTGGATTTGAAAAATACAATCTCAAAACTTCAAAAGCAAGGAGCTGGGGTTATGGCTCAGAGGTAGAGCATTTGCCTAGCGTACATGGGGCACTGGGTTTGATTAATATCAGATAAGCAGTTGGATAATATGATTAAAAGCTCAAAGAGCATGTCCAGCCCAGAAATAAATTATCTGATTACTGGTATAGAAATCATAGGTCTGAATTAAACAGCCTAGAAAGAATGTAGAACGAAAAGGGATGCAAAGTTAAAACACACTGGAGGAATGCCCACATATAATGACTGAAGAACATTAAGAACATTCTGTGCAATGTGTCCATTTATAGCTAAAAATTGTGTCCATTTATAGCTAAAAAATAAATATTTTTAAAAATTCAAAATCAAAATTAAGCAGATATAATTGTGTATCAATTTAGTCATATAGCCACAGATAGAAATTATTTCAATTTTTAATGTGGTATATTTTAAGGATGAAAGGAACTGAAAAAAACATTTTAACAGGTTTCAATGACTGTATTGTGTATATGGTGATGGTTTTGTTATTCTGGGAGTGTTGGGCATGCACTGTTATGGAACAAAGAAAAATGGATAATTATATTGGTGTCCCAAGATTTCCTATGTGAGAGAAAGTAGATACAGATGCAATATAAAAAGTGTTAAGTAAAGACTGTCAACTTGAATTTGAATAGTAAATATGGATCTGAACTCATGATGCATTGGGACTTTTTAAGAGTTATTTTCTAGTTCTGTCTTTTGAAAATGCTTAGAAAGTATGTGTAACCTAGATAGTTAGGTGTGCACTTAAACCATACTTCACTCTAAATATCATTTCCCACCCAAATATACCAGGGCTCCTTGAATAAATGTTGATCTTAAGTCTGGGGCAAAGAAGAACAAGATGAGCCTGGAATTTCTTGTCACACTGGAAAGAAAAGAAAATAATTTGCCAAAATGGATCAAAAAGTATTCAAGTTTTCTTGAAGAGGCTCCAGAGCCAAGGATAGAGCAATTTGAACCACAATAATAAAAAGAACTGAATTGGATTAAGTCATATCAAATTACTTAAATTCATAATAAAAATACTTAAGTTCATAATACTACAAAGAACTCAATGATCAATTATGGAGGATGACGAAAAACCAAATTATTGTTTAGAAGACTGGCAAATAATACCAACATATGCCTTTGCTTTATAAACAATACCTCAAGAGAGAGCAAATCTGTAATGTCAGGATGCTTCTATTCCAACTAGTGAACACAAAATGAATGACATACTAGGAAGTCAACATTCTGCAACTTCTAATGAATAATGGACCTGTATAAAAGAATGGCAGCCGATAGCCCTCCAAGAAACACCAGGAAAACAAGCCGTGGAAGGAAGGAGGAACTTAACACCGCTGATCAGGTGTTCTTATCATAAAGTCAAACCTGATCAGGCCCAAACTACCAAATTTGAGGAAATAGAACCCAGGAGGGTACGGTCAGCAAAGTGAAGACTGTGGGAAGCTCTAGGAAACTTATACATTAAAAGAAATTTAGGAGCCACAGTGATCAATTGCAATGTATGCTGCTTGAGTTCTGATTTGAACAAATCATTTTTAAAGCAAGAATTTTTGACACCATTGAGGAAATTCAAACACTGACTAGATAGTTGGTATATTAAGGACTTTTTATTAATTTTAACAGATTATCCAGGCCCAGTGGTACATGCTATAATTCCAGCAACTTGGGAGGCGGAGGTGGGAGGATCTCTGGTTCAAGGGCAGCCTTAGTAACTTAGCCAGACCCTGCCTTAAAACATGAAAAGTATGGGGATGAAGTTCAGTATATATCACCCCTGGCTTCAATCACCAATACCACAAAAGGAAAAAAAAAAGAATTATTAGGTTAATAAGGTTAATATAATAGTAGAATTGTGATTAAAAATGTTAAGAACAATTATTTTTTATATGCTGGAATATTAATGTATAAACCAACATATCTGGAATTTGCTTTAAAATTATTCCTGGTAGCTAGCAGTTGTAACTTTGGGAAACTTGATGAAATAGTAAGAACCATGACTTGATCATTGTTAAAAATGGGTGTTGAAAAAGGTACATTCATTATTATTAATTTGCAATTTACAATTAAAGAAATGCAAACCAAAACTACACTGAGATTTCATCTCACTTCAGTCCCAATGGAAACAATCAAGAACACAAGCAACAATAAATGTTGGTGAGGATGTGGGGAAAGGGAACACTCATACATTGCTGATGGGACTGCAAATTGATGAAGCCACTCTAGAAAGCAGTATGGAACCACCATTTGACTCAGCTATCCCACTCCTCAGCTTATACCCAAAGAAATTAAAATGAGTATACTGCAGTTATGTAGCAATATCAATGTTTATAGCAGCTCAATTCACAATAGCCAAGCTATGGAACCAGCCTAGGTGCCCTCAACAGATGAATGGATAAAAAAAAAATGGGGGGCTGGGGTTGTAGTAGTGGTAGAGTGCTCACCTCACATGTAGAGGGCACTGGGTTCGATCCACAGCACCACATAAAAATAAAATAAAGGTATTGTGTCCATCTACAACTAATTTTTTTAATTATTAAAAGAAAGAAAATGTGGTATATATGTACACAAAAGAATACTACTCATCCATAAAAAAGAATGACTTTATGACTTTTGCAGGTAAATGAATGGAGCTGGAGACTATCATGTTAAGTGAAATAAGCCAGTCCCCCAAACCCAAAGGTTGAATGTTCTCTCTGATATGCTAATGCTAACACACAATAAGTGTTGGGGGAGGGAAGAATAGAAGTTCATTGGATGAGACAAAGGGGGAAATAGAAGTTCATTGGATTAGATAAAGGAATAGGAAAGTCAATAGAATGAATCAGACATAACTTCCTGTGTTCATATGTGAATACACACAATGTAATTCCACATATGTACAACCAGAAGAATAGGACTTGTATTCCATGAAAGTATAATATGTCAAAATCCACTCTATTTTCATGTATATCTAAAAAGAGCAAATTTTAAAAATGAGTGTAGACTATATGGGGATTCTTTACGTGGTTTATATAGTTTTGATTAAGATGGTAAAATTCCAAAATAAAGTTAAAGAAAAAAAACAATTAAACAGTTTACCCTGCCAATGGCTTTACGCAGTAACTCCCTGCGACTGGTATGCATAGGGGAGAAATGAAAAAGTTGGGCTGACCAAAGACTGGGGTTTGGGAAACTAAATGTGATGCTCAGAGTCAAGGGAACTGGAATGTGGGATAGTGAAGGAGCCGCAGCCTCTAAGTGGAGTCACCCAGGAGCCTCCAGGCTGACTGGGAGGAAGCAGGAGCCAATAGACGGAAGAACCTGTGAGCCAAATAGCAGTCAGGGGGGCACTGCTTGAGCAGTCAAACTGGAAGAAGAAGGACTGCTTCCACCTGTGGCCTTGGGTATAATGCACTTATTATGGGAATCGATGGCTAAGAAAAGTGGAGTAAAAATTCAGTATGGATGAGAAGATCTATTGCAGGCACAGGGTGTGAGGTACGCTTTCCTCCTGGATGCCAATGTCAGACAGAATAATGACTAGGTTAGGAGAGAAAGGATTTGAAGAACCATGTGCTAAAGTATTCAGAGCATGAGACAGAGAAGCTGGGTGGCTTTGTAAGGCAATAATGAACAGTTTCTTTTAAAAAAAGATGTAAATATTTATATAATCTGATCCATATATCATTATATGGCACATAAGTATAAGAAGTTAGAACAACTATTGGTATTTTTTTCTTTTTGCTTATCCACATTTTCTAATATGTCTACAGAAGACTGGTATTAAAAATTGACTGGGAAAATGAGAATTCATACCCTATTTGAATCAAATGTATGATATGTCAAGATCATTGTATTGTCTTGAGCAACTAATAAAAAAAAAAGAATAAAAAAAAATTGACTGGGCCAGGTGAGGTGGTGCATGCCTGTCATCTCAGTGGCTCTGATGGCTGAGACAGGAGGATCTTGAGTTCAAAGCCAGCCTCAGCAACAGTGAGTTGCTAAGCAACTCAGTGAGACCCTGTCTGTAAATAAAATACAAAATAGGGCTGGGGATATGGCTCAGTGATCAAGTGCCCCTAAATTCAATCCCCGGCACCAAAAAAAAAAAAAAATTAACTAGGCTGGGATGGGGTGTGGCTCAGAGGTAGAGCACTTGCCTAGTATGTGCAAGGCCCTGGGTTGGATTCTCAGCATGGGGGTGAGGGTATGGGATGACTAGGTAAAGAATACCTGATATCTGCCCACATATTTTCTTCACTAGGTGGAAAATTCATCCTCCAAGTCTTTGTCTAAAGAAGTTCATTGGATTAGACAAAGGGGGAAATAGAAGTTCATTGGATTAGATAAGGAATAGGAAAGTCAATAGAATGAATCAGACATAACTTCCTGTGTTCACGCATGCTTCCGACTCCACCATAAATATCACACCCTCAGGCAAGCCTTCTCTGATCCTCTGGACTTGGCAAGGCCCCCATTATTTTTCCTTTGTTGCTTAGCACAATTGTAGCTATTTATTTGCTACCAGGCTAACTGGCCCTGCCTTGGATCATAGGAAATCAGGAAAATGCATACATGCAGACTTGTTCTGTAGTTCCTCTGTGTGAGGCAATGTGATGCTGAGGATGAAGAAATTCTATTTGGACCCAGTATGGTAGGTAGGTCCAAGTCCTGTGGCATCTGAGCTGACAGGAGAGTTTCAGCCTGGGATACAGTTGGATCCCCCATCTCCCCAGTAGCTGATGGTTCCTGCTGCCCCAACACATGCCTGCAGGAGGCTGACCTGCTCACAGGCCACTACTACTCCATTTCATTGCATAACTTCTCCTGAAATCTGTATCCCTTACACCTGCACTATAGTACAATCTAGGTATCATATTTGTGTTCTCAATCTTGCTGACACCCAAACTCGGTATTATTATTATTATTATTTCTTCATCGTTTAATGTCACACATCAATGCTATTTTGTACACTTCTCTGTCCCCAGCAGATGGCATGGTGGTTGTAGTCTGGCTGGGTCTAAATAAATGGATGTTCAATAAAACGAATAATTTTTTTAAATAATAAAAGATAAAAAATATTTTTTAAAAATCACTGTTCTGTGTTGGTTTCTTGTTGCCAAATTACCATGAATTTAGTAGCTTAAAGCAACACAAATGTATGTTCTTACAATGTTGGAGGTCAGAAGTCTTGAGTCAGTGTCACTGGGCTGCTATGGAGGTGTTAGTCTGACTGGCCCCTTGCCTTTTCCTGCCCTAGGGGCTTCCCACCTGCCTTGGCTCAGGGCCTTGGCTCCATGTTCAAACTGGCAGTGAAGCATTGTCAGACCTTCCCGTCTCTCCCACTGCACCCACCAGCACACCTTCTTCTCTGGCTTTGACTCCTCCCGAATCACTCTTGTAAGGACCACTCTGATTTTATTGGACCCATTCAGATAACCCAAGATCATCTCCCCGTTGCAAGATTTTACACTCAGTTACACCACAAAGACCCTTTGCCATAGACAGTAAGATCCACAGGTTCCAGGGACGAGGACATAGACATATGGAGGAGGGGGTGCTGTTATTTAGCCTGCCACACAGCTCAAACATCGGACACATCCCATGGAAATAATCACTGTGGTGCTACTTTGCATTGTCAAATACCCTGTGAGAAGAAAGGATACCCCCCCTTTTTTTTTAATTTTAGGACAGGATTCATTCTACTAGAATATAAATTACAGTGGGCTGGAATTTTTATGTTCTGTTCACTGTTGAATCTGGTGCACTCTAACTGTGTTTAGTCCATATTAGGCACTCAGTCAATGTTTGTTGAGTACTAAATAAAGAAACTTTAGGTTTTGCCACCCTCGTTTGCTTACACATTTTTAGGTGAAATAACCTCAATTTCTTTTTGGTAGTGCATCCCTAGCTATAAAACAAACATGATTAAGGTCAAGTCAATTCATGTGGGTCAATTTCCTGGCTACAGGAACTGCTCAGAAGCCAGAATGAACCTAAAACAGTATGAAGCCCAAACAAAGAAAATCTCTTTCTCTCTCTCTCTCTCTCTCTCTCTCTCTCTCTCTCTCTCTCTCTCTCTCTCTGTCTCTCTCTGTCTCTCTCTCTCTCTCTCTCTCCTTGGACACAATTGAAAGAAAGTAAGAATGAATCCATGGTTACTGAAGGCAGAACAGAGAGGGGGAGAATTCATTGGTTTCATTATTAAACCACTGGAACAAGGTTTAACTGCAGCCCAACCAGATGGGTTTTTCAATTACAGGAGAGTAGAAGGTTTCCTTAATTATTTGTGTCATGTTTAGAGCCAACTACAGTGAAGCACTTTCTATACCCACTAAGTATAACCACAAGGATGAGATTAAAATGGTACCTACCAAATCTGAACAAATAATATGGTTTCATTACATTGAGGACAGAAGGGATGAGACAGCGCTAGTGGTCAGAGTTCCTGCCTCCAAGGAATAGGATCAAGAAGAGGCAAGGGACACCTCAGGGCCTTCAAGTCACTCATGTCTATGCCTTAACTTGGCTATATACCAAATCACTGGAAGAACTCAGTCAAAACAGTGTCCTAAGCCCATTCCAGGTGTGTTGAGCCCATTCTCTATCATCCAGGCTCATTATCTGTGTTTTACCAACTCCAAGTGACTCTGATGGGCCACACATTTTCAATGTCCGTGAACGAACTTGACTTCTCTTGGTAGGCGGAAGAGGCAGCAGAATGGATCCTGTTGCTGATCAGCATCAGCTGACATCAGTTACAAAGCACTGAGTATTTGCATGGTGGTCTTAGGAGTACCAGTAATTCTGTTTCAATTCACTTTATAAAAGCCCCATATTAATTCACTATTTAATTATGCCTGCAGGTCTGAAGGGCTCTATCACACCCATTCCACAGCCAAACACTTTTTGCTTTTCCTTCCTTGTTCTCGGCTATATTCTGGAGAACTGAGATGCCCAGAGAATTGACTATTAGATAAACGGAAAATTTTGAACCATTTTTAAACCTGTTATCTTCCTTGTGTTTTTCACAAAAAATAAGGAAATCAGGGCAGCTTCAGTGTTAGTATAATCAAGGACTCAATGATGTTTTCAAATGCCTAACTGCTGCAAGCATCAGTCTTCATGCAATAGAGATCACAAGCTAGCAAAGTGGAAGACAGCATGTCCCTTCTGCCAGTCCCTTCAAAAGTTCTTTTAAATTTGAAGAAAATTGTCAGGGCTTACTACACACACCTGCATTCCTAGTGAGTCAAGAGGCAGAGGCAGCAGTATCTCAAGTTCAAGGCCAGCCTAGCAACTTAGCAAGACACTCTGAAACTTAGTTGAGAGAGCAACTTAGTGATACCCTGTCTCAAAATAAATTTTTTTTTAAAAATGGGAGTATAACTCAGTGGTAAAGCATTCTGAATTCAATCCCCATTACAAAAAAATAAAAAATAAAGAAAACTCCAGAAGCTTCCTAACAGCCACCCCTTTATTTCATGGGCAGAATTAACATGTCCTAAACCAGACACCACCAAGAAATGTAATGATCATTATGAATTCAGTTCACTTCCCCGCACCCTTGGTGGGGCAGGTGATCAGCCTGGAGGCACGTAATGCCTGGGGAATAGACAGAGCTCCTGTCAGGAGGAAGGAGAGGAATGTGCAAGATGTGTGGCAGTCAGGTGTCTAACCCACTCAGAAGGAAGGGAGGAAAAGACCTATTCAGTCTATTTCTGTGCCTTTTTGAGCCCTTACTGATCTCAGTCCCACTCTATTCTACACTTGGGGGTATTTCTTAAATGGATAAAAATGCTTTTTAATGACTGGTAGTGAAACTCTCTTGCTCATTTTTTCTTTGTATTTAATTTTTTTCTTAGCCATTGTTGCCCATCTTCTTTTCCAGATTAGCTGTAGAATCAGTTTTTTCAAGTGCATAAGAAAAGCTCACCTGTGGATTTGGAACGATTAATTTGGAAAGGAGTGATGTCTTAAACATGGAATATCTATCCATTTACCCAGATTTGTTTGTTGTTATTGTTGCTATATGCCTTAATACAAATTTGTCATTTCCTTCTTAAGAATTTTGTGCTTATCTTTTTAGTTTTAGGCCATGCACACAGGAAAGCAGACCTGTGAGAGGGGGAAGGGAGAGAGCCCTGGCAACATTGCTTTAATCTAAGGATCTAGGCCAGCCTGCAGCTAGATGAGTTGTAAGTCAGTAAATTCCTTTTTTCTTCTTAAGCTGCTTTGAGTTCAGTTTCTCAGTTGTATTGGAAAGCCTTCTGACCAGGAACTTGAAAGAACAGCTCGAGAGGTCAGGAGGAAAGAGGATCAACATTCATTGGATGCTTGCTGTGTTCTGCAGATGTGATACTTCTGCTTCTAAGACTTGCTGAGCCCATTTGGATCTCATGGGAAGCCCCTTCCACTCTTACCCTGCAGTAACCCTCCTAGACGTTTCCTAAATAGCTTCTCTAATACAGAGTAAGGCAAATGGTCTCTTCAAACCTTGTCTCGAGTTTCCAGTGAATTATATCTGAATCAGATGTTTCCTATGTAGAAAGTAAAAGAATACTTGGTAGATCTGGAAGCTAACATCATGTATGATATATAGAGAGCAACAGAAGCATTTTCTGAGATGCTGCATTTAACAAATTGTGCAATGAGCAAACATCAGAGCTGCCATTCATGAGATAACAGGGTGAAATAGCATCTTGTGGAGTTGTGCATCCTGACACACTTTGAGTATTATTACTGTTTGTAATTCCTTTTGGAATTGCTTTATATGTGGTCTTTTTTAATTAAAATATATTTTTAGTTGAAGATGGACACAATACCTTCATTTTATTATTATTATTATTATTATTATTATTATTTTTAATGTGGTACTGAGGATAGAACCCAGTGCCTCACATAAGCTAGGCAAGTGCTCTGTCACTGAGCTACAACCACAGCCCCTTATAGCGTGGTCTTGAATTAACTAAATAATGAAAAGTCTTGTATCAGTTAACCTCCTATATTTTAAAACTTATCTTTAGAAAACTACTTCTGCCCAGAGAACTACTAAATGAAAATTTTTATCAAATATCTACCTTTTTGTCATTTTTGTAATTGAGCATGTTTTAGATATTTGCATCCAGTCAATTAGCATTTATTGAGTGACTCTTGGGTGCCTGACATTTCTGTAAGTGTGGAGACAGAAAGAGGCACCCAAGTCGTTGCCCTCACAGAGCCTGCCTTCTAGTGGAGGGGACAATAAATGAAGCATTGCAAGGAATATAATGCAGGGGGTGCTAAGTGCTATCCAGAGACTTTAAACGTGACCAAAGAGAGCAGCACCACTTGCAAAATGGGAAGTGAACTTCAAGTGCTTGTACTTCTCCTCCTGTCGACCTTCCCTCTGCCTGCCCCTCACCCCCATCCAAAAACTTTGGGTTTTGGTTTCTTCTTTCCTTTTAAACTCAAGAATTTTATTTTTTTAACCTTCAGCCCCCCGCCCTAAACACAATCTCAACAGCAAATGAGAATATTGTCAATGTAAGCTCCTACCCAGCCACCCTCCGAGGATAGAACATGACCGGAATCCTGGACCTAAGGGAAAGAGTCAGAATGACCTGCCTTGCCTTTTCTTTTCCTTTTCCTTCCTTGCTTACTTTCTTTCTTTTTTCATTTTTTGATTGTTTTAATTTTTTTGTTGTGCTGCAAATGGAAGCCAGGGCCTCATACAGGCTAGTCGAGTGCTCTACCACTGAGCTACACCCTCAGCCCATCTTCTATATTTTGAAAACAGTAATTTTAGGTAAAAGTGAACAGTTTATCTTTCAATATTTTTCTTTCTGACATAGATTCTCTGCTTGACCAAACTTTGGTCAGGCCCATCAGTGCACTTCCTTGTAAAATCTTGTTTTAGCCAAGAACACTGCTAAGTCAGTTTAGTAGAAACTCCGACCTCTTTATCTCTAATGACCCTGGATATCTGATCAGGTTCCTCATTCTTCACCAGCCTCAGGAAAGGTCTGATCACCCAGGCCTGTCTCTGGCAAGAGTTCCGCTCGGTCCATCTAGACAGGAACCCCCCTCGCCTCTAATGTTTCCTCTTAGTAATTTTCCCACTCAGCTCCTTTGCCTATAAATTTCAATTTGCCTGTGCTGTATTTGGAGTTGAGCCCAATCTCTGCCTGGCTGCAAATCCCATGGCAGTGGTCCCTATGCCCATAGCAATGGTCCTAAAGAGTCTGCCTCACTATGCTTGAACAAGTACCAAGGGATGATTTTTTTTTTCCTCTAACATCTTCACCACCTTCACACAGAAGTATTCTCATTTCAAATGGACTCCCCATAACTCAGTTATGTGGCTGTTCTGTATTCCAAATTAAGCTACAAGTATGAAAAACTACACATCAGATTTCCTCTACAGATCACAACTGAGCGATCTCCTCAACAGACCCCCTCCTGGGCTGCTTGGAAAGAGTGGGTAAGGGTGCTGAAGTGGGCTGGGGGGTGTTCTTTCTTAAATGTACTTTGGTGGGTACATTTTTCTGCTCTCCATCCCCACTTCCAGTCTGCCCTGAAGGGGGCAAATGATGAATGCTAGTGCCTTGTCAACCATCCATGTAACCTTCTTTGCCTTTGCCAACTCTCTCTCTCTCCCCCCACCCCCCACCCCACCGACAAGCTATCTGCTGTTTTGAGACTGCAGCTGCCTGAATGGTGCCCCACCTGCCCAGGAAAGCTACAAGTTGAAGCAGCTCCAGCCCTGGAGTGCCAGGCCTTTGTGTAAGGCATTGAGTTGCTGAGCAGAAGCAATTTAAAACCGGTTCCACCAGTGCAGCAAGGAGCCGGATTCAACTCCTCCTAGGTTTCTCCAAGTATGACAGACACAAACAGCCAGTTTCCTTTAAGGAGTCACAGGAAAGGTCAGTTTAGACGAGTGGCAGAGGGAAGACACCGATGGGAACCATTGGATGTGTTGACACATAAGCATAATGTACTGGGGAGAATGCCATGATGTAGGTGGAAAACCCTCTGAGCAAAAAGACTAGCAAAGAAGGCTTCCCAGGAGGGCTGACATTTAAACAGAGGTGAGAAGGAGAATTTGCCAGAAGGACGGTTTAATAAACTGAACCTTTGAAAAATGTCCTTAAGATCATAAAATTCCATTTAAGGTCCTCTACCAAGCCATGTGTGGTGGCACATACTTGTAGTCCCAGTGACTGAAGAGGCTGAGGCAGGAGGCTCACAAGTTTGAGGCCAGCCTTGGCAACTTACTGAGATCTGTTCCAAAACAAGAAAAAGAAAAAAAGAAGATGGGGCTGGGGATGCAGCTCAATGATGGAGCATCCTGGGGTTCAATCCCCAGTATTGCAAAAAGGAAAGAAAAAATAAGTTCATGCTAAAACTTAACAGTATGGACTATTGGAATATGTATTAAGACAGGAAAAAAGTCTTAGATATTTAAATATATTCCATAGAGAGTAAGGAGAAATTTTTTAATTTTTAATTTTTTGGTATCAGGGATTAAACCCAGAGCACTTAACCACTGGGCCACATCCCCCTTTTAAAAAAAAATTAATTTTTTCTTTGGAGACAGTACCTTGCTAAATTGCTTAGGGCCTTGCTAAGTTGCTGAGGCTTACTTTGAAGTTGTGGTCCTTCTGCCTGAGCCTCCCAAGTCTCTGGAAGGAGAAACTTTTAAAGAAAATTCTGATGAAACATTTCCTACCAATAGTTGAAATAGTATATTAATAAATGTAACTATCTGAATTATAATAAAATTATTTGAAAATCATAAAACAAACTATTTAAAACTAAGGGCTCTCTGACTTAAAAAAAGCATAGTCAAGCTTACATATAAATATTTCAGGCATTCAAATAATGCTTATTTCTTTCATTTATTAATAAGCATATTCACAGGTATGAGAGAAAATAGAGTACGGGAATAAATAGGACTCAAAACAAACTGTTAATATTGCACCTAGTAATTTTACTCCTAGATATATACCTAATAGAAATAACAACATCCATATACAAAAGCTTGGAGATGGATATTCATAAAATCATTACTTACAGCAACCAAAATGAGAAACAGCCCACATGTCTGTCAATTGATAAATGGATAAATAAATATGACACTTTTATACATTGGGATGTTATTGTCAATAAAAGGTAAGTACTGCCAGCAACAGTGGCACACACCTGTAATCCAGGTGTAAGGAGGATTGCAAGTTCGAGGTCAGCCACAGAAATTCAGCAAGACCCTGCCTCAAAATAAAAATTAAAGAGAGGGGGGACACTGGGTGTATACCTCAGTAGCAGAGCACCCCTGGGTTCAATTCCCAGTACCAAAAAAAAAAAAAAAAAAGGAAAATATCAGTGATATATACTACATACTACAAAATGGATAAACCTTGAAAACATATGAAAGACATCAGTCACAAAGATCACATACTTCATGATTCCATTTATGCAAAAAGTCCACAAGGGGCAAATTTATAGAGACATAAGACCATTAGTATTTGCCTGTATCTGGGCAGGATGAGGGTGGGGCTCAAGATAGGGAGTGACTGTCAACAGGTAGGGGAATCATTTTGGGGTGATGAAATGTTTTAAACCTAGATTGTACTGGTGGCTACACAATTCGGTGGATGTATTAAAACCACCGAATTGCATCTTTAATTTGGAAAACTTCATTATATGTGAATTATATCTCAGTAAAGATGCTTAAAGGAAAGTTCACTGCATTAAATTAAAAATATGTGTGTGGGGGGGCGCTGGGGTTGTGGCTCAGGAGCAGAGCGCTTGCCTAGCGCATGCAAGGCATTGGATTCGATCCTCAGCACCACATAAAAATAAGTAAATAAAATAAAGGTATTGTGTCCAACTACAACTAAAAATTTTTTTTAAAAAAGTGTGTGTGTGTGTGTGTGTGTGTTTGGCTTCTATATTTAACTGAAATTGAGCACAGCTGTCACTAGGTTAGACCACCAACATGCAGTGTGACAGAAATCAATGGGAAAGAAGAAGTGTAAAAAAGACTTGACCAGGCTTTGCAGAAGGAACTGATTGATGCTTAACAACAAAAACCATTAACACAAATTAAAGGTGAGTTCTGAATGCCAAATCTAGACACTAGACACATATGAACAAGTTTCCCTGAAATCAGCTGCATAGAGCTATTTAGCACATACTGCTCTCTGTGGAAACACAGCTGCCACCAGACAAAGAAAAGTAATTTCACTGAACAGGTTAGTTCCACATTCTTTTCCCACAGAAAGTTAAGAATTCGGGTACTAGAAAAAAGATGCAATTTCCAGAGACAAAAAGTCAGGCCTGAAGTTCAGCAGTCTCAAAATATACCACAAGAGCTCTAATGACCCCCAGTGGTTACAACTGAGATTGCTTGGTTTATGATACGTGAGACAAGAACGTAATGCACGCAGCAATTACTAATATGGGGTTCCACCTATTATTTTCTTATCTTGAAAGCAGTAAAGTTTGAGTAAAAGTAAACATAGCAAATTACTGTCATAAATGTCCCTTCCCCTGATTTCTACGCATGAACTAAAGAGCCCATTTCGCTGTAGCCTGTCCACAGCCTGGTTCAGCAGAGCCAGGAAGGTGTTTGTCTCCTTCCAGTTGACTGGTCAGGGTGAGTCAGTTCACAACCTGTTTTGCACCTGCAGATGCAGGAGAAGCTGACAAAGGAGAAGAGAAGAGAAATGGCTGATCAAGTGAGATAGGCAGGGAAAGTGGAAAAACATAGGGGGAGGCAAGTTGCAAACTGAAACAAGCCAGTTTGGTCATGAACAACTCTCAGATACTTTTTGGTAGCTGCCTAAGAACCAGAAGGTTAGCCTCACCACTAGGTTATATGGAAAGCAACTAACACCAAATGATGCCATTCCTAGGGTTTCACTAAACAGACCTTAGTAAATAAATATAAACCACTTGTAGAGTCCCCTGTGCAGGCTTGATGAAGCTTCTATCTGCTGGGTGAGAGTTTCATCCAATTGAGAAAGAACAGTGTTCTACCAACAGCATCCTATTGTTACTCTAGTAACCCAAGACTGACCCAAGGTCATTTATTTGGGGATGAAGCCTGGGAAACCACACACACGACTTTTCACTGGCCCAGCTGGAGTCTTCGCTCAGGTCCAAGTGCACTGAAGTATATAAATATCCTCCTCTCTCCTGTATTTCCGTCAGTCCATACCACTTGAATATCCCCAATTTCACGAGAGTCTATGTCTAACACAGTTAACAAGGCATTGGTTGCCCATACAACAGAGGTCTGATATTTGCTCTAATAATAACTAAAGCATTGGGACCCTTCCAACCTAGAAAGAACTAATGACCCCTAGAGTATTAATTCCCAATCAGAACACTAGCTGCCCCTGGGTATCATTTCAACTAACAAATGTAATGCTGTCTATGCTGCGTTATTTGAAAGTAAATTACAGATAGAACACCAGGGAAGGGGAAGAGTAGGGGCGGGACCCATTGGCCACCACTGTCCATTGCTGTCTACCTCGGCCACATCCCTTTATGTCACTGCCATTGTCCGTGCTCATGTATATTTCAGATCCATCATTTAATAATCATTTACAAGTGTCTAGCTGTGTACCAGCTATCCTGCCTGTATGACACTTCCAAGGAAAATTTAATAATCCAAGAGCATATTAAAAATTCACTGGCTGAAGCCACTAACAAATTTTGCAAAAACAAAACAGCTTCATAATGGTGTGATGGTGTTCATACCCCCCCCCCATGGCTTCGTTGCAGCCTCAAGGAGGAAACAAGCATTTGAAGAGTCTGTAGATAAACCTTCAAGTATTAATTGTGTGATTTTTTAATAGGGAAAAAAAGACTCGTAAAGGTTATATACACATTTTACAATGTTTTGTTTTCTTTAAGGACCAATGGTAATTATATCATTAAGCAACCAATTTACCTTAATTGTGATTTAGTGCATCGTAAAAGAATTGTGAATAAGAATTCTTGACGTTGTTTGTTGGTCCAGAGGTCAAACCAATGACTTATCAAAGCAACTCTTTCCTGAAAGAGCTGTAAGGGGGGAAAATGATATTTTACTGTACCTTTATATACATTCTTAGTTGCTAAGCAATCTTCAGATGATCCACTAACAACCTCCCAGCTAATATTTGCATAGCACTTTACAATTCACAGGGTGCTTTCATGAATGTGTAGGGGTCTCTCCTTTCGGCTTAAACTGTTTTTATCCAGGGATAAGAGGAGCCTGGGCTTGTTGGGTAGGCTGCTGGGAAGGGTGGTGGGGATGTAATTACAGAGAAGGAGGGAAAACAAAAAGGTAGTGTGAACTGGCTCTTGTTTTTAACCTAGACTACCATGACCCAGGGAAACAGATTCCACACGTTTTTGTCTTGAAAACACATATATGAAAAAAAAAGTGTGCAGTATCTCTAGCAATTAGAGAAAAGCAAATCAAAACTACACTGAGATTTCATCTCACTCCAATCAGAATGGCAACTACCAAAAAATATAAGCAACAATAAATGTTGGCGAGGATATGGAAAAAAAGGGTACACTCATACATTGTTGGTAGGACAGCAAATTGGTGCAACTACTCTGGAAAACAGTTTAAAAATTCCTTTAAAATTAGGAATTAAATCATCCTTTGACCCATTTATCCCACTCCTCAGCATATATCCAAATGATTTAAAATCAGCATCCCACAATAACACAGCCACATCAATGTTTATAGCATCACAATTCATAATAGCTAAGCTATGGAGCCAAACTTGGTGCCCTTCAACAGGTGAATGGATAAAGAAAATGTAGTACATAGACACAATGAAGTATTACTCAGCCATAAAGGATAACTTTATGACATTTATTAGTAAATGGATGAATCTGGAGGCTATGATGCTAAGTGAAATAAGCCAATCCCCCAAAATCAAAGGTTGAATATTTTTGTTGATATGTAGAAGCCAAACCACATAAATAAGGGAGCGTGAGAAGAAGAGAAGTTCAGTATATTAGACAAAGCGGAATGTAGGGAAGGGAAAGGGATAGGAATAGGAGACAGTAAAATGAATCGGACATAATTTTCACACACACACATATATATATACATATATATAAATTAAAAAAACTTAGCAAATTCATCATTGTATATACCCAGAAGAATGGGGTCCTGATTAGAATAAGATATAAAAATGCATGTGTAATTTTATCAAAACAATTCTACTGTCATGTATAACTAAAAAGAACCAATAAAAATAACTTTCTAATTATTAAAAAAGAAAGAAAGAAAACACATATAGGCCTCACTCATTCCATTGCTAAAATAGATTCATTTAAGTAGGTATGAATTATTGATCCACAACCATGGATTTTCATAACACTCATGAAACTGACCATGAATAATTATTATAAAATGCTATTGTTAGTTGTGTCTCTAAGACAGTGTTCCCAAAGACCAGTGTCCCCAAAACTGGGTTCCAGTCCAGCTTTGCTAGATAGGCATATACAAACTCACTGTCTTTATTACACGTCAGGCTTTAACCCCAGCCAGTCTATTCTTCCCTTGTAAAAGAGGTTGAGCCCACGTGAGCTCTGAGGACCCACTATGCTAGCTCCATTAATGCCTTGCAGACTGCCCTCCACCATTCGATGACTTCTTCCTGAATTACTGTTCAAGGGACGGGCATCGCCAGGCCACATAGAGCCATATGGTGGGCACCAGAGAGAAGGAGTATTAAGGACACAGTGAGACATACACGCACACACCCTCACCACCACCACCCAGAGCATCTTCTTTCCTTCTCCTTCCCCATTACCGCAAACCACAGGTGTCCTGGGGATCTCTATTTTGACTCTGGAAGCACAGAATAAGATGGGAGGCAGATTGGGAGACTTGCAACAAAGCTAGAATTGTTTTTGTTTAAACTGACTCAAAAACTAAATTCTTTAGAGGATTTTCTTTAAAAGTATGACAACGTAAGACTCACTATTTGTAACTCACCATGTAACTCACCTGTCTATTTAGTGACTTGTTGCTAAAAGGTGTCCAGGCACTGAACCTTGTTTGCAAGCTCTCCATTTCCAGGGTTTTCCAGGAAGAATCCCCAACTGACATCACAGCAAACTAGGAACTACAGGTACATTTCAATAAATGTATAATTCAAGCCGACTTAGAAAAATCCAATACAGCAGGCACAGTGGTACACCCCTGTAATCTCAACTACATAGGAGGCTGAGGGAGAAGGATCGAAAGTCTGAGGCCAGCCTGGGAAACTTAGCCAGGAAACTTACCCTGTCTTGAAATAAAAAATAAAATGGGCCAAAGATATATCTCAATGTCAGAGTGCCCCTGGATTCAATCCTAATACTGGAAAACAAAATAGAAAAGAAAGAAAGAAAAATTATAATGTATAATTATACTATACACACTTAATACATTAATGCTGTCCCTGTAGGAATTTTAGAATTAGAACATATATTTTAGAATTAGAATAATCCCTTTGTATGTATAAACTGTTTATAAAATTATAGTTCATGGAAGCATATGTATATGAATACACACACAGAGGATGAACCACATAAATATACACTGAGTCCATGGATTCCTAATCACTGCAATTATTCTGGCCTTACCTACTTGCAAACAAATCTAAACCTAAATAAAAGTTCTTTTTTACTTTGCCGGAAAATGGAAGAGTAGTGAATATGTTTCAGAAAATGCTATTAATAACTCAGACATTGGTATAATTTTTTTTTTGAGGGGATAGAACCTGAGGACTAATGCTAAGCAAGTGCTCTGACACTAAGCTATATCCCCAACCCAAAGCATGGTTTGTTATCTGCTAGGAAGACTGACTTTTTCTTTCCTTGGAAAGCAAAAATTTGAAGTATTCAAACAGGACACCCTACCTACCCATCTTTTAGGGACATAAGTCAGAGAGGATATAAAGGGGGAAATTAGGTTCATGTATTAGTCATCTATTGCTGCATAACAAATGATTCCAAAGTTTAACAGCTCAAAATGACAAGCATTTATAACCTCAAAGTCCTGAGGGTCAAGAATCTAGGTGCAGCTTAATGAGTACTATATTAGTTTGCTGGGTCTGCCAAAAAGAAAAAAAAATCCACAGAACAAGTGGTTTAAAAAACAGAAATTTATTTTCTCTCAGTTCAGGAGGCTAGATGTCCAAAATCAAAGTGCCATCAATGTTGGCTTCCTAGCTTGTGGATAGCCACTTTATCACTATGTCCCCACACAACCTTTCTTCTGTTGAAAAACCAGCCTCTACCTCAGAGCAAAGCCTGTCCAAGGAAGGGACATGACCTTTGTCCTTGGAAAGACCCACAGAGCACTCCTAGGCACATTCCCACCCTGCTAAATTGTTTATCTACAAATGAAATCTGCTGCGCCAGGTGTCCCTGACTCAGGCTAGGTGGGGACCCATAGCAACCCCCTAACAGCCACCAATCAGCATGAGACAGGGAAATAGGTGGGATGCCAGATGACCCTCCCAGTAGTTTACGGTGTTGGGAAACCACATAGTTCAGCACGAACACCCCTCTTGGCTTAAACCAATCAATTCAAATGAATCCCCCTCTTGTAGTAACCAATCACCCCTACCCAACTTGTTCCCGCCAGTAAATGTGCTAATCATGTTTTAGAGCTGTTATTTGATTTTCCCGCGGTGTGTGATGATTTGCTAAGAGATGCTATGATGTATGTGGGGGTCCCTGCCTTCTCCAAAGAATGTATAAAACTGCTGCAAACCCTGGGCTCAGAGCCTCTCAGCGTCAACAGTTGCTGTGTGTGCGTGGAGGACCGAGCTAGCTCGCAATAAACACCTCTTTGCTGCTTACATCGATCTTGGGTCTCTGGTGGTCTTTTGGGGGTCCTGAATTTGAGCATAACACTGTGTGTACACAAAGGGAAAGGGGTAACTCTGTAAACTGGGCCCACTGTACTGACCAACCCCCACATGTTTTCTTTTGAAAAACAATTTACCTGCAGCCCTTCCTGGCTTCAGCCAATAGACTACATTCCTCAGCAAAAGACCTGTTGTCTGCAGGAGAAATGCGGGACCCCAAGGCTCCTTCCTGCTGATAAGAACACAAGTTACCGTGAAGTGGGAGACTTTCTTTATACAGACCAGATTCCAGGACTGAAGGAGACAAGTGGGAGACTTTCTTTATACAGACCAGATTCCAGGACTGAAGGAGACAAGATAATTAAAAGTAAAACCCCCTAATCATTAAATCTGTAAAAAAAAAAAAAAAAAAAAAAAAATTCCAATTGGAACCAGTCATCAAGGTGACCCAGAGTTGCCTTGGATCTTGAGATTTTATAGTAAAATCTCCCCTTCATGAGGTAATACCATATGCACTGGAGACTTGAAAGTCTGATGCAATCCTACTATCAGTCAAAAGTCAAGAGGAAGACCTGGGCAGACTCTTTGGAAACTTCCTTGGGAACCCCCAAAAAATAGGAGAGTAGGAGAGGTGAGCCATCACTCTCCTCTCTGATAGGACCTACTCTCTCCTTTGAGAGCTTCCCCCTTTCCTCTTTCCTGTCCCTTCTAATAAACTCATGCCTGCCATTATGTGCATCTTGCCCAAATTCCTTCTAATATGGTCTCAAGAACCAGTGACAGAGGACATCCATGGTTGCTTCAGCTCCACAGAGGTTCTCTTTCTGCAAAAGTATCAGGACCTATTTATTATAAAGCTAGTGTAAACTGGGTGCAGTGGCAGGAGGAGCACAGGTTCAAGGTCAGTCTCAGAAACTCAGTGAGGCCCTGACAATTTAGCAAGATCCTGTCTCAAAAAACAAATAAATAAAATAAAATAAAATAAAAAGGACAGGGGATGCATCCAAGTTTGGACAGGGGTGTCCAAGCACCTGTGAGTTCAATCTCCCAACCCTTGCAAATAAAGCAAAAATAAATAAACAAATAAAACTAGTGTAACTAAAAACATGAAACACTGGCACAAGAATAGACAAGTAAACCAATGGAAGAGATAATTGAGTCCAGAAACAGGCCATATATGTATGGACACTTGATTTATGACCAAGGTGGCACTCAGAGTAGTGGAAAAGATGAGTCAGTGAAACATGGAGTAGAACAACTGCCCAGAGCAGCCCTGCTGGCCTCAGAATCATCAGAAATGATCACTAATGCTTTACAATACTACATTTTGGGGTACTTTGTTAATCAAAAACAACAACAACAACAAATTAGGGGTAAATTATTACCATAATTGAAACACATGGTACTGCCATTGGAACTGAAAGGGTGGTGAGGAGACTGCTTAGTGGAGTTGAGGAGAGCAGTCAAATTGCTAGGAAAGGATAAGCCACAAGAAGTCTTGCATTTTGTAGCAGTTTAGTAACACAATTGCCTGTGTTATTGTGGATGATAGAAAGGGTACCAATGAATATGTAGGGCTGACTAGAGAGATTCCAAGCTGATTAAACGGAGTGCTGATGGAATTATTGAGCTCCATATGGTAAAGTCTAGTAGGAGAGAGATGAACCAACCTGAAAGATCTGTTTAGTGTGGGGCAAATGTTAGTGGAAATAGACTATCTAGCACAGTCTCCATCAGACAAAAGTATCTCAGAGTAATAAATGGCCTTATGTGGGGAGCCATTTGTGAAAAACACATGAGGATCTTCTCTTGGCTAGAAGCCAGGAAGATTTTAGGTTTAACCTTGGGAACTATGGTGGCTCTCATATGCAATAGATTGCCCAAGGCATATGACCTTTATCTTTGCTCTGCTAGGAAGATCTCTGTGATGGTGGCTCCAGAGATGGGCAAAACCGGTTGGGAACTGGACAGCCCACCTTTAACATTTTTTGGAAAAGAACATTCTATGAAAGGCCTCCAATATCCCCCGATATATATAAATCAGGCGCAGGCTCCATTTTGCCATAGAATAAAAGCTCGATCCGTATATCAGCTTGTCTGTCCCACCCCTGCTTTTGAAAATATTTTCTGTGTCCTGTGGTTCTTTCCCATTCTATTTTTCCTAGCTTTTATTTCTCAGTCAGCCCATTCCACCAAGGGGAACCCCAGCCCCTTGGGGCAAAGATCAAATGAAGGGTGTGGTTGTAAGACTCCTTATTAAAAAAATTTCAGCTGATTCCTCATAAACTCTCATTTAGGGGTGAAAAACATTTCCTAAGAATCTTAGCATTTTTGTTCCACATACCCAGTTTCACAGCCCAAGTCAGAGAAGAACCTATCTCATAAGGAGTTTTGGATTTAGCTTGTGTTGAAGGAAAATAATTACAATTAGATACATACAAAACCCATAAAATTGTCAAGAGGGTAGTTCTGCTGAAAGTATGATCAGCTTATAATAAAGCTACCAACATTGTTTGAAATAAAAATCTCCAAGCCACCATAGTAATCTGTGTGTCTCTGGAGAGAGATAACTTGTTTTTTTAAGTTCACAGGTCTCCAGATCAGGAGGAATTGTGGACAAGGAGAGTTATTTACAGTTGGATCTGATGCAGATCACAAGAGACTGGACCTTCAAGCCTAATTCTATAATTGGATGAGACTTTGAATGTCTCAGGGTGGAGTAAATGTATTCTGTACACTAAAGGCATGTGAAGGCAAAAGGTAATTTGTTTCCTTATGTAGGGCCAGGAAAAACTGCACCCATTCCTGTACCTCCATATCAGTTATCCCATCAGGAGGTGGAGTCTGTTCCTCTCCCTCCCCTTAAATCAGCCCTCGTAATGATTTATTGTAACCAATAACATGTCATGAAAGTGATCATGTATAACTTCCAGGTACAGCCTTAAGAAGACTTGCAGCTTCTATTTTTGTAGAATTGCACGGTGAATAAATCCTGGCTTGGATTCTGAATGATGAGAGATCACACTGGGAGAGAGAGGCTAAACTACCCCCCAGCTGTTTCAGCTATCCCCAAGTGCTAGATGCATGAGTGCAGTCATCTTGGATATTTCAGTTCCCCAAGCTCTTAAGTGAATGCACCACATGAATCACCCCAGCCAACAACACAGGAAGTGAAAGAACTGCTCAGCTGAGGGCAGCCAACCCATAGAATTGTGGGAAATAAATGATTTCTGTTTCATGCTGCTAAAATTTGGAATGATTGTTTTCAAGTATAGACTGATCAAACCATGCGTTGGTGAACATGCAGAGCTTTCAGCTGGTAAAAATGAAAATTGGTATTAAGTACTTTGGAAAATTGTTTGGTATTATTTCATAAAGTTGAACATATGCATTTACTTACCCCAACAGAAAAAGGTACACATTTGGATTAAAATATATCAACAAGAATATTTATAGCTAAACTGGATAGCCCCAAAATAGAAACAATCCAAGCATCAGTCAACAGTTGAATGGATAAATATATTGTAATTAAATCATGTAACAGAACTCTGTTCATCAAAAAGAAAAAATGAAGGACCTGGATAAATCATGCACATATCACATTAAACAAAAGAAGCTAGGAGCAAAATAATTCATTTTATATGGATCCATCCATACAAACTTCTAGCATTACAATGTTAAAGTTAAGATAGAGATTAGCTTTGGGTGGAAAGAGGGTAATGTTTAGGAGAGGGCATAAGAGGTGACTCTGGGTGCTGCTACTGATCTACAGATGGGAACCCAGGTCCACTCACTTTATAATTCATTGAGCTCTACACTCATGATTGGCATATATTTCTAAATCCTCTATTTTGATCAATAAGTGTATAAAATGATTCAGTTTAAAACTTCAAGAAATATAAATTTTATAAAGAAAATTGTTAAACTTTATTAAAAATCTTTTTTTTTTCCTTTTGATACTGGGGATTGAACTTAAGTGTGCTCTACCCATGAGCTACATCCCCAACACTTTTTTGGTGGGGAGGGGACTAGGCATTGAATTCAAGGGAACTTTACCACTGAGCTACAACCTCATTCTTTAATAATTTTATTTTGAGATAGGTTCTTGTTAAATTGCAGAGGCTGGTTCCAGCTTGCAATCCTCTTGCCTCAGCCTCCCAAGTAGCTGTGATTATACATGTATGCCACTGCACCCTGTTTTGAACAACATATTTGGAGTAAATGGAGAGATATGGCTTGTTCCTAGAGGACTCATTAGAGTGAAGAAATTAATTCTCTCAAATTGATCCACCAACTCAATGCAATCTTGGTAAAAACAGTCCTAAAATATATTACTGTGGAGTGTGCGTGTGGTGTGTGCACACACACATGCACATGTGTATGCATATGTGATTTCAAAAAACTGATTCTAAAATATTTATGGAAGTTTAAGGGCCCCAAAATACACAATAGCTAAGCTATGGAACCAACCCTAGGTGCCCTTCAACAAACGAATGGATAAAGAAAATGTTGCATATATACATAGTAGAATAAAAAGAATTTATAACTTTTGTTAATAAATGGATGGATCTGGAGACTATCATGCTAAGTGAAATAAGCCAATCCCCAACAAGCAAGGCTGAATGTTTTATGACATGTGGATGCTAACACACAATAGTATGGGGGCAGGGTAGAAATTCACTGGATTAGGCAAAGGGGAATGAAGGGAAGGGAGGGGTTGGGAATAGTAAAGATAGAAGAGTGAATCAGACATAATTTTCCTATGTTCATACATAAATACATGACCAGTGAAACTCCACATCATGTACAACCACGAAAATGGGATCCTAATTAGAAAAAGTTATACTCCGTGAATGTATAATGTGTCAAAATACACTCTAGTGTCATGTATATCTAATAAGGAGCCCCAAATTGTCTAGACAATATGAAGGACAAGGGAGGAAGAAGTGTTTGCCGATATCGAAACTTACTTTGAAGTCATAGTAATAAGATGATGTGGCATTAGTTTGGGGGTGACACCTATAGCAGTGGAGTAGAAGTGTCAAAACAACATGGGTTACACTTACTGGTTGACAAATTAAGAGGTAGAGTTTTCCATTTAGGGGAAACAGATTTTCTGTCTAAAAAGGAAGAAAGAAATTTGACCCTTTCTCACACTTCCACTGACAAGCATCAACTATCTAAAGGCTTTTCATATATACATAATCAATTACACATAGTTTGTGAATCGCCAGAAGACAAAATTATGAACAAAGGATGATGTCAGAGAAGATGATTTTGGCTCAGTCTAAGTGGAAGAAAAATCAGGTCAGCGGCTCTAGGAGATTATGTCCTGTGCCCATTACATGGGATGGTAAAGCTCAAGTTGGCCTACCACTTGTCAGTGATATTCTAGCTAGGATTCAAGCAATTTAAATGTTTCTAGCCACCCTCTGTTACTACCAGTTCCAAGGAGAGAGAGAATGCAATGTGCCTGGCATAGCTGAAGAAATTTATTGGAGTCAGGAGAATTTCAGCATAAGACTAACATTTGCAGCACCTCCACTCAATGAGAGAGAAGCACATTTAAAAGTGAACATATTTCAAAGCTATGCATCATATTAGGAACAATTTTGGAAATGTTATTGGAAGACAGCATGATATAGTGAGTAACTGATTTGAATCCTTGATCCAACTTTTCAAAATTGAAGCTTTACAATAATTCAGTATCTGAGCCTCAGTTTCCTTACGTGTGAAACAAGGTGGTGATGTGTCTTGGCTAATACATTATAATAATGTATTATTCACAACCTAGATGCCCTTCAGTAGACATATGGATAAAAAAATGTGGCATATATACACAATGGAATATTACTCAGTAATAAAAGAGAATAAAATCATGGCATTTGCAGGTGAATGGATGGAATTAGAGAAGATGATGCTAAGTGAAGTTAGCCAATGCCCAAAAAAACAAATGCCAAATGTTTTTCTTTGATATAAGGAGACTGATTCATAGTGGGGTAGAGAGGGGGAACATGGGAGGAATAGATGAACTCTAGATAGGGCAGAAGGGTGGGAGGGGAAGAGAGGAGGCATGGGGTTAGAAATGATGGTGAAATGTGATGGCCATCATTATCCAAAGTACATGTATGAAGACACAAATTGATGTGAATATACTTTATATACAACCAGAAGTATGAAAAATTGTGCTGAATATGTGTAATATAAATTGTAATGCATTCCACTGTCATATATAAAAAATCAATTTAAAAAATAATGTGTTAAATGTATGATATGTCAAGATCATTGTAATGTTTTGAGCAACTAATAAAAAATTTTTTAAAAAATGTGTTGTTCAAATAAAAACTTCATGGTGAGGTGAGAAATTAAAAGAAATTAAAAACCATCTCGCTTCTAGGGATACCAGGATACCAGCTATGGCCCCCTTCTCTCTCCTGGGAGAAATGCAGAAGTCTATGTTACCCCTTGTAAAATAAACCCTGCTTTATATACTTGCCTTGGCTTCTTCTGAATCAGCATTAAATCAAAACAAATCCTGAGTTTCATAAAATACCTATTTGTTATGTGAAACTACCCCCCGCCCAGAGCTATCAGAAGGGATTTTTACTTAGCAAATTCTTGAAATTGTTATTATCCTCTGTGTTAAGGGGTTAGTAAGTTCCATAATGAGCTGAAACTTAGTAGAACCCTGTCTCAAAAATCAAAAATAAAAATGACTGTGGATGTTGCTCAATGGTGGAGTGGCCCTGGGTTCAATCCCTAGTACCACAAATATAAATAAAATAACAATTTTGCTGACTACCTATTTCAATTCAAAGGGAAGGGGTATGTTGGTAATCGCTACTTCATTAGTGGATTTTTTTTCTTATTCTAGCATTTTACATTTCTCCAAAAAGTAGTTCCATAGATATTAATAGGTGTTTCCCCAGAAAACAGAATCTGTGACTGAATATGATTGGGAAATGATTGAACAAAATTAAGCATGTTTCTTTTATGTGGGATGTTTTGGAAGCATTGACATACTGAGGTTCACAGGGAATTTACAAGAGGAGATAATGTGTAACATTTTCCCTCTTTTATTGTTATATGGATCCCATAATAGTGTGTATTGATTATTTAATATGATTATCATAGTGTTTATCTAGTGCTGTCAAATTATCCCTCAAATCACTGGTTTAAAATAATAAACATTGATTATCTCAGAGTTCCTGTGAATCAAGAGGATAAGCACAGCTTAATGGGGCCTTCCAGCTCAGGATCTCTCATAGTCTAGGAGTCAGCAGGGGCTATAGTTATCCCAAAGATGGCCTGGGGAAGGATTCCCTTCTAAACACATTTAAGTGATTGTTGGCAGGATCTAGGTCTTCCCAATCTGCTGGAACAAGGCCTCAGTTCCTTGCTGACTATTGGCCACAGCATCCTCTATTATGTTGGCATCTCCATAGCTTAGCTCACAAAAATGGCAGCTTACTTCTGTTCAAATGATCAAGCAACAGAGCAAGAAAGGACAGGCAAGATGGGAGCTGGAGTCTTTGGGTAATATAATTTCAGAAGTGATGCACCATCACCATCATTTTAATTAGTCAGAACAGGGGGCAGCTAACATGTTTAACAGACATATGTGGCCCACTACCTAATTTTTAAATCAAGTATTATTGGAACAGCCAATCCCATTTACTTATATGGTTGTTTTTATACTACAACAACAGAACAGAGTAATGGGGAGAAAGACCATATGACCCACAGAGCCAAAAATTTATTTATTATCTGGAACTTTACCCAAAATGCCAATGCTTGCATTAGAAGCAAGTCCAGCACATATTTAGGGGGAGAAAATTTACAAGGGCATTAATACAAGGAAGTCTGAGGTCATTGAGAGCTATTTTAGAAGCTGCCTGCCACATAGTGTCTGCAATAGAGTAGGTGCCTCACATATTTGCTGAATGAGTAAGTGAATAAATGTTCATGGTTTGAATGGGTCTCCTTTAAAAGTCAGGTGAAGCCAGAATTAGATGGACAGTCAGTATAGATGGGTAAATTGGGTAAATCGAGTCAGGTCAGATTGAATCAGGCCAATTTTGAATGGGTCCTGGGAAGTTGGAGACTGTCCCCTGAGGGATTAAAATGTTAATTCCTTCAGAGCCTTTCCTCCACCCATATCAAGAACCTACCTCTGTCCCAACCTGTTGCTAAGGTAACCTGTTCCAGGAATTGCCCCTTCCTACAGGGAGCTATAAAATTGTTAATTAATGTGTCCTTGGCTGCTCCATCCTGCCCTTCCCCCTTCAGTCCTCCTGTTTCCCACCTTTTGGCCATCCCACCAAGCATTCCTGGGCCTGGTCACATATGCAGGAAGGAGAAAGGAAGGGGAAGAGGGCAGGAGAAAAGAGGAAGCCTAGGACATATAAAAAGGGCAGACCATCTCGCTTCTAGGGATACCAGGATACCAGCTATGGCCCCCTTCTCTCTCCTGGGAGAAATGCAGAAGTCTATGTTACCCCTTGTAAAATAAACCCTGCTTTATATGCTTGCCTTGGCTTGCTTCTCTAATGTTCAAACTTCAACATGTGGGGAAGCAGAGCTCTTCATTGATAACAGGCGGTATCAAAACTTAATAGCCAAGGAAATGATAAGAAGAGGTGAGACTTTAAGAGGAGAGCTATTTTAGTCAGCTTTTTTGGAATTATGATCAAAAGACCTGAAAAGAATAATTTTAGAGGAGGAAAAGTTTATTTGGTGCTCACAATTTAGAGGTCTCAGTCTACAGACAGCCAACTCCATTGCTCTGGGCCCAAGGTGAGGCAGAACATCATGGTGGAGGAAAATAGTTAAGACATGGCAATCAGGAAGCAGAGAGAGCTCTGCTCACCAGTGACAAAATATTAACCCCAAATGCATGCCCCTAGCAAGTCACCTCCTCCAGTCACTGCTCACCTGCCTCAGTTATCCCCAGATAATCCACATCAGTGGATTAGTGCACTGATTAGTTTAAAGCTCTTATAACCCAATTATTTCACCTCTAAACTTCCTTGCATTGTCTTACACATGAGCTTTTGGGGACACCTCATGTCTAAACCATAACATTCTGCCCCCTGACCCTCCTCCCCAAACTCATGGCCATTTCACAAGGCAAAATATATTTAGTCCATTCTCAAGAGTCCCCACTGTTTTAACAGTTCCAGCGTTACCCAAAGTCCAGGTTCAAAGTCTCCTGAAACTCAAGGTGAACTTTCAGTATGAACCCCTGTAAAAACCAAAAGCAAGTTACATGTGTCCAATATATAATGGCATGGAGTAAACATTCTCATTCCACAAGGGAGAAACAGGGGCACAGAAAGAAGGTATGGGACCAAAGCAAGACCACACTCAGCTGGGCAAACAAGTCCTAAAGCCCCATGACTAGTATCTGGGGCACATGGCATTGCTGTGTTCTCTCCAAAGGGCTTGTGTAGCTCTTCCCCTACGTCCTGGTTACAGTCCATGTGACCTCTCTTTTAGCTTGTTTCTGCTAAATTCCTACAGCTTTTCTCAGCAGACATCCCACATTATTGGCATCCTTTAATCTTAAGGGTCTCCAATGCGCTGTAGCTTCCTTTTCACTTTTTCACCCATCAACCTCTAGGGGGCAGCCCACAGGGACTCCAGCCCCGCTACACTTTGCCTGGCCTCCCAGGCCTTCCTTTGACATCTTAGTGGAAGCCTCCATGACCCCCTAACTCCAGCATCCTACATTTCAGCGGAACTAGCACCATGTGGTTGACTACATAGTTTGCCACTATCTTGAATAGTAGTCAAGCCTTTAGGGACCACGGCTGCAGCAGCCTCTGAGTGCCTGGGTGGCGAACGTGGTGAAACAACTTCCCAGCCCCCTTTCCCTTGCCTCTGTGCACTCAGGTGCTCCCATGGTCTCTTCTCAAAGAAATTTTACTTTTACACCCTTGAGCCTGAGATGTGTGTGGTCTTGCCAGTTCATGAGATGTCCTAAGCCATCTTTCTACTGTCTCTGGGTAAAGTATTTAGCATTACTTTAGTACTATAATTCCTTTAATAACCACACCTTCCTTAGCCTCAACTTTACTTGCACTTTTCTGGCCAAACTGTAAGTTTTTCAAATCTTTCTTGTTGCTTTCTGCTCCTGATTATCACAGTAAACTTGGCTAAAAGCCACCAGCAATATCCATGCCACCCCTGAATGTGTGCTGCCTTGAAATTTCCTCCTCCAGATTACTGAGTCCATCACCCTTAAATTTAGTTTCACAGAAAATTTCAGGACATGGGCCACAATATAACATGAATGGCCACTGGTCCAATTTCCAATGCATTTCCTACTTTTCTGAAACTTCATGAGCACAGTCTTTACTGCTCATAGTCCTATCAGGATTCTGGTCATTTGAGTTCCCACTAGAATCACCCATTAAGCTCTGCTTACATTGTTCTAAAGCTTTTCCAGTTACCTCTCTAAACTATCCAAAATGCATCCCCCAACAAACCAGCTACAAAGGCTTCTGAACCATATGGTCAGGTTAGTTGCAGCAATGACCCACTCCTGGTATCACTTTCTGTTTTGGTCAGCTTTTTCATTGCTGTGACCAAAAGACTTGACAAGAACAATTTTAGAGGAGGAAAAGTTTATTTGGTGGTCACAGTTTCAGAGATGTCAGTCCACAGACAGCCAGCTCCATTGCTCTGGGCTCTAGGTGAGGCAGAACATCGTGGCAGCAATGCATGGTAGAGGAAAGCAGCTCAGGATATGGCAATTAGGAAGCAAAGAGAGCTCTGCTCACCAAGAACAAAATATAAACCCCCACAAGCATGATCCTAGTGACCCACTTCCCTACCTGCCTACACTTATCCCCAGTTAATCCATATCAGTGGATTAATGTACTGATTAGGTTAAAGTTCTCATAACACAAATATTTCACCTCTAACCTTTCTTGTACTGTCTTAAACATCAGCTTTGGGGGGGACACCTCATATCTCAACTAAAATGAGTAGTTCACAAGGGCTCCCCTCCATTTGTGAATGGGATTAAAGCCCTTATGAAAGAGGCTTCACATAGCATTCAATTTGCTTGCCCATCTGTATCTCATCATGTGAAAACAGAAGATTCCTCCCCTCCAGAGAATGCAGCAAGTGCCAACTCAGATGGCAGACACTTTGATCTTGAACTTCCCAACCCCCAAAACTGATAAAAAGAAATTTCTGTTCTCTATAACTTACTCAGCCTCAGTTATTTTGTTGTAGCAGAAAAAAAGGACTAAAATGTGCATCTATCAATTTTCCAAATTCAAGAACTAAAAATCATGTGACTAATAAGAAAACATTCCTTCACTGATTATTAGGATTTGACAACTGTGAAAATTTACCAACTTGTGTGAACCTATGAATAATTTCCATTATTATGCTAAATTAGCTATATGGTAAAATGTGCTAAGAATTGAATTAGAATATAGATCCGACAGGTTATTCTTTCATGGCATCTGCAAAGCAGAAAAAGGGGAAGTACTTTAAGGTGTTCATTTGAGATGAGAATTTATTCTGGAGCATAGTTCACAACATTATTGAGAATTATGTTTACAACATGGCAGTCACGAATAAGTTGCCAATACCTCTCTCTCTCTCTCTCTCTCTCTCTCTTTTGGGGGGGGGGTATTAGGGATTGAATCCAAGGGTGTTTAGCCAGTGAGCTGAGCCACATCCTCAGCCCCGCCCCTTCTCTAGATAGCTTACAGCCTTGTGAAGTTTCTGAGCCTGGCTTCATACCCGAGATCCTCCTGCCTCAGCCTCCTAAACCTCTGGGATTACAGGTATGCTCCACCATGTCCTACTGCCAATACCTTCTAATACCAAGAGAGACTCAAAACCTAAGTGTACATACAAAATCATATTCTCATTCACTTTTCATCTTTTTTATGTGTCCTTTTTCCAAAAGCCAAAATACTCTACCATGAAGTTTTTTCCGTTATCACTTAAGAATGATCTTTTTCCTATGCAAAGCGGTACCTCACTACTGGAAATGGTCCTGGGTGCCATCTCACTGTCTCACTTAGCAGCTGTTTCCAGCTTTGAACTGTAACTCTGTTATCTCTATCTGTTAAAAAAAAAAAAGAGCCCTAAATGTTCCTAAAGTTTGTTGCAAGAAGGGAATAAAATAGGAAACGCCAATCTGTAGCTGTTCTCATTTGTAATGGGATCCAATAAACATAGTAATAAAATAAACTGAGTAATAAAATAAAAATGGGGAAGAGAGTATAATAAACACTGTATTTCGAATCTTAATTCTTGCCAAAGAGGCTAGTCCGACTGGCACTGTTAGTAAGCCTCTTCCCTATACACTTAGCTCTTTGAATCCTCACACCCACCCTGGAATTTACAGAAGAGTAAAACCATCCAGGGTCTCATAGGTAGTAATTGACTACCAAATTTTAAAATTATACTGGATTTTCCCTGGAGTGTTACTATAATTTGAATTGGATATGGATTTATTTGTAAATACAATTTCTATTTTGTGGCTGACTATCCTTAAGAACTGGTATATTGATGAGAAACTTGGCAGTTGATGTTAGCACTTCAGGGTGGTGGAGAGGCCTGTTGTGTGACAACCTGGAATATTATGAAATAATGAGAAATAAATATATATATGGTCCTTGTTCTGGATTCCCAACACAGAGCTCCTAAAACTCTTATGGGTAGGGTGTTGGGAGAATATTTTGTCCTAATATTTGGATTGTGCTATGTTCCTGACAAAGAGTTCCTAAATCTCTTGTGATTTCCTGGGTGATAGGAGCATCTTTTGTTCTAATAAATTGATTATTGGTGGGCTTCTGAACAGCCCTCAAGATATGGCTCATTGTCAGAACAACCAACCATGTGATTAGAGGGTTGAAACTTTTAACTCCACCCCCTGATACCCAGGAAAGGAAGAGGGGATGAAGTTTGCATCAGTCATCCATTGCCAATGATGTAATCTATCAGGCCTACATAATAAATCTTCCATAAAAAAACAGAGGGGGACTTTGGATTGCTGAACACATGGAAGAGTCTGGAGGGTGGCATGTTTTCCCACACACCTTTCTCTATGCATCTCTTTCATCTGGCTATTCATCAGTGTCCTTGGTAATATCCTTTAAACAAGTCAATGTACATAAAATATTTCCCAGACTGCTGTCAGCTGCTTCTAGCAAATTAATCAAACCTGAGAAGGAGGTCACAGGAACCTGATATAGCCGGGTCAGTCAGAAGCCCAGGTTTCAACCTGGCACCTGTGATTGGCATCTGCTATAGTTTGAGTCTTGATGTGTCAAAAGCCCACAAAGCCCCTCTGTCAAAGGCTTGGTACCCAGAGCCATTCTACTGGTGGTGCTTAAAGATGGTGGAACTTTCTGGGACAGGGCCTAGTGGGAGGTCTTTAGGTCACTGGGAACACTCCCTCAAAGAGGATTGTGGGACCCCAACCCCCTCCTCTTCCTCTTTCTCTTTTTTGCTGCCCTGCCATGAGGTGAGCAGTTTTACTCCACCTTGTACTCCCGCCAGGATGTGTTACCTTGCAAAAGGCCCAACTGTTCATGGACTAGAGCCTCCAAAATTGTGGCCCCAAAATAAACTATTTCCCTTTATAGTTTGATTTGTATCTGTTATAGTGATGGAAAGCTGACCATGTCTTATGGGGCTGGGTCTTCAACCTGTGGGATCTGATGATAGCTCCAAATAGACAGTGTTGGAATTGAGCACAAAACACTGGACTTTGGGGGCCATTGGAGAACCTGATATTGGTGGGGAGAAATCATTCATTGTGTTGAACAGAGACGATGTGTTGCATTGAGCAAATGTATGGGAGTAGAGAACAACCCCCCCCCCAAAAAAAAAAAAAAGATTGCTTTTTTCTCTCAGAACAACCAAAGCCAGAGTAAAGGATGAGATGGCTGGGCAATAAGTCCATGCAAAGAGCTAAACCACCACTGGGAAAAACCCTGTTGTCAGGAACTGTGTTTTCATGTGTGATTAGTTACACAGTTGGAGAAATGCAAATTAGGATGGTCTTGCTCCATTATGGTAGACAAAGTGGCTTAGAGAATTAATAACAAAACTGTGTTCCTTGGTTCAGAGTTACTTACATTTACCTACTTCTGCAATTCCCACATGCAAGTTGTGCAATGATTCATTTATTACCAAAAATTTAATTCCTTAAAAATATGCCTTCTTCCTGGCATGGTGGCACAAGCCTGTAATCCCAGCGGCTCAGGAGGCTGAGGCTGGAGGATGGGGAATTCAAAGCCTGCCTCAGCAAAAAGCGAGGTATTAAACAACTTAGTGAGACCCTGTCTCTAAATAAAATACAAAATAGGGCTGGGGATGTGGCTCAGTGGTTGTGTGCCCCTGAGTTCAATCCCCTGTACCAAAAAAAAAGTAGTACTAGAAAGGTGAATGTAATCAGTGAAAAACAAAAGTGAAAGTCAGCTCCAGTTAAGTTAGATATCCTACGTTCAGAGCATGTAAAAACATGGCCTATTTTGAACATAAATCAGTATGTTTTTACTAATTACACAAGTAAATAGTAAACAGTGGAAGTGATGGTATGTTTAGAGAAAATCTGGACATCAATAGCATTAATGGTGATAGGAAATGCCATATTTGTGCTGGTATTCTTGAATGCTGGATGGGCTCATTGATTTGTAAGTTTAAAGCTATAAAATGAAAACTGTAACAAACAAGAAGTAACTGCATGATTTAAACTCATTCAGGAAAAGTAATATTCTTGCTCTAGAACTTTCAAGACTCTGACTTCTACTTTGTCAATGAAATTATTGTTTTTAAACCATTTTTGAAGTTCCCAGGAGCACAAAAGTTCCTGCAGAAAAGACTTGAATGCAATTAAACGACCTGAATGAATTGAATGGGCTTCACAACGCAGAAATTCATTGCACTGAACTTCACTACAGATGTCAGGATGTTCTGTTCTGATAACTGTGGTAACATCTATTAATGAGCACTTTAGTATTTTTTAAAAGATATATTTAGCAGTACCCTGCTTAATTTGTCCTATTCATCAAGCTTTATCATATCAACACTTAAGAGTTGTTGTAACCACAAACTGTATTCGCTGTAGATTCTGTGCATTTCCCCATCACTGTGCCTCCCCCGCTTCTCCACATTTTGGGACCCCAAAGTAGGAAAAAACGGTGAGAATAGGCTCCAGGAGGAAGGGAGCTGGAGTGCCATTTTGGAGTCCTATGAAAATCAGTGTTTTCCAAAGTGCTCAAGAACTTTTTACTTCATTTCCGCGAGTGCCCTGGAGGAGGTTAGCCTTTGCTCGCCAGCGCCCAATTCAAATCTGACCTGCGAAGTGTGTGCAAAGCCGTCCTGGGAGGGCGCAGCGCCCCGCCACCGCCCTGCCACCGCCCTGCGCAGGGTCTTTCCCGCGCTGCAAGGGGAAACTAAGGCGTCCCCAACTTAGTGCCCTGAGAGGCCCGGAGCAAAGAGTGCGGCCAAGAGGCCCAGGGCTTTACCTCGGGGAAGTGGCAGAGAGGCCCAGCACGGTGGCGGCTGTCTCCTCTTGGGACCGTGCAGTGAACAGCGAGAGCCAGCTCTGCAGCCCGCAGCCCCAGGAGACTGGTGGGACAGCCCCATCTCCAAGGGGACAACAACACGGACCCGCCACCCCGCCCCTCCGGGGCCTGCGGCCCCGCCCAGCACTGTGTTCGGTCGCCGGCCTTGGACTGGAGGACCCTGAAGCCGCGCTCCGCGACAGTCCTGCCAGGCTTGAGTCCAGGCTCCTTCTCCAGCCTCGAAGGTGCCTGCGGTGGGAAAACTTTTCGGTGGGATCCCGCGGTCACTGCACGTCCCTGAAGGGACTTGATTACTGAACCAGCGCTTGCCTGGTCTCACATGAGCTATCAATTTTAAGGCCTGGTGGTCCTCAGAAAATTTTAATTCTTATTGCCAGTTTTAGTTGTACAGAAGTAAAAAAAAAAAAAAATGTAAGACAAATACCACCACCGCACACGCAAATAAAAACAAAAAAAGCCCAACTCCCACAATAATTATCTTAGTTTCCAATGGTTCTGGTCAAAATAGCTTTAAGTATTAACTGTGAAACCTTAAATTTTTTTTCTTTTGTAATAATTATTTACCTCTGTGAAAAGATGTTCATGATACATTAAGTACAGAAAACTGGTTAGAAAACTATCTGAATACTATAGGCCTCCCTGAGACTTTCTGTTTTTAAAGGGATATTAAAAAGACCAATTATAACTGGATGTGCTGCCACACACCTGTAATACCAGTTACTGGGGAGGCTGATATAATAGGAACATATGTTCAAGGTCAGCCTGAGGAACTGGTGTAGCTAGGTGTCTCAAAAAAGCTAGGTGGAGGTCTAAGGGTATAGCTCTGTGGTAGAACAATTGCCTAGCATGCTTGGGGCCCTGGCTTCAAACCTGAGTACCCTGCTGAAAAAAAAAAAAAATTAAAAGTGAATCAAAATTCTTTGAATTTAGACTGTCAAAAATTACTAAAATCAGTTGGGCAATGGTATACTCCCAGTGACTTGGGAGACTCACAGTTTTGAGGCCAGCCTCAGCAACCTAGCAAGATCTTGTCTCAAAATAAAAACTAAAAATGAGCATCTTTTACAATATAGAGGTAACTGAGCTATGAATAAACAAAATGTGGTATATATACATAATAGAATACCTCAGCCATCAAAAGAAATTTAACAACCTGGATGAACCTTAAAACCTTGAAAGCATGCTACGTGAAAGCAGCCAGCAACAAGAGACTACATACTGTATGATTCCTTTTATATAAAATGTTTAGAAAGGAAAATGTAGAGACTGAGAGTAAATTAATGGTTGCCATGATCTTAAGTGTTTAGGGGTTGACAAGTGACTGCTAATGGGATTATATTTGAGGTGATGAAATGTTCTAGAATTAGGTCTTGGGGCTAGGGATGTATCAGTGGTAGAGTGTTTGCTAACATATGCCAGTTTAACCTCCAACATAGCAAGGAAAAAAAAGAGAATTAGATGATGGTAATGGGTACATAACTCTATGCACCCACTGAATTATATATATATATATATATATTATATATATATATATATATATATATATATAAATAATTATATAAGATATATAATAAAATTCATAGAATATGTATACAATTCAGTGGTTTTAGTAGATGTGTAGAATTGTATATTTAATATATATATATATATATATATATATATATATATGAATTTAAATATATATATATTTGGTTTGTGTGTATGTGTGTGTGTGTGTGCGCATTTGCACATGGTACTAAACACATGGAATTGAACTCAGGGGCACTCTATCAGTGAGCTACATCCCTAGCCCTTTTTATTTTTTATTCTGAGACAAGGTCTTGCTAAGTTGCTAAGGTTGGCCTCAAATGTGGGATCCTTCTGCTCAGCCTCCTGTTGCTGGGATAACAGGCATATGCCACTGCTCCCAGCTGAGCTGCATATTGCTGGGATAACAGGCATATGCCACTGCTGAGCTGCATACTTTTTTAAAAGGGTAAGTTTTATGACATATGAATTATTCCAATAATGTTGCTATTAAAAGATAGTGAGCTGGATGCAGTGGTGTAAATGTACAATCCCAGCAGCTTGGGAGGCTGATGCAAGAGGATCACAGTTCAAAGCCAGCCTCAGCAACTTAGCAAGACCCTGTCTCAAATTTAAAAAAAGAAAGAAAGAAAAAAAGGCCTGGGAATATGGATCAGTGGTTAAGTGCCCCTGGGTTCAATCCTGGTAACAAAAGGAAAAAAAAAAAAAAAAAAAAGACAATGAAGCTAATGTTTGCTGCACTTTACAGATATCAGCTACTATGCTAAGCATCTTTTATGCACATCTTCAATTACACCTTATGCAACCACTATCAGTTGGGTACTAACCTCATTTTCTAAATCTAAAACAAAAATTAAACTCAACCTGAGTAAATGTACATGTGCACAAACTAAGGGGCAGAATGGGGATCCAAACCATGGTCTAAGTAACTTTAAAGCCCATACTCTTTTATTACATAGTATATAAATATGTAAAAGGCACAAAATTTACAAAGAAAGTTACAGAACCTCACATTTTATAAACACAGTTTACTTTTGAGGATTGAACCCTCATATTTATAGATTGAAAGACTACCCAATCTTCCAAACAGACAACAGACTCATTTTTAAAAGAATCATTTTATTAAAAATAGCAAATCTCACAAATACTTATTTAACATTTTTGTCACTGGCCATTGGAAAACACACCTGCGTGTGTACTGATTGTCTAGTGTAAACGAAGCTGGGCTGCCACAAGAGGCCTGTGCACCATCAACTTACGATCAATACTGGAATAAGTTTGATGAGCTCAGGAAGGATAAATCCCTTAGCCCTATCAAGAACATTTAGCACAAATGCATTTCAAGTATAACCCCATAAGGCAACAGTATCAAGCACAGGAGTACAACCTTTGCATTGCATTTCCTGATTAAGCCTTCATCAAGGCCTAGATCTCCAGTTACAGTGAATTACAGTGAGCACATTTACTAAAAGCAGTATGTGGATACAATCATTGCACTTGCACTTTAATTACTTGAATTCCTATTGTGGAAGATGATTTTGGATTCAGCTGTAAAATTAAAGAATGCCACTACTGGATTCAGCTGTAAAATTAAAGAATGCCGCTTCTCTGCAAATCCCAAGAAGGCAAAGTGCATTTCAGTTTAGCTGGTAGAAGTATTTGGAACATCTTGTGCATCCGCCAAATGGAGTTTTTGTCTGAATTCATCAGTTAAGAAGATTTTCATTCTATAGTATGTACTTCTTTTAAATTTCAGGAAATTATACTCAGGAGCTAAGTATTTAAAAAGAAGGAAAGAAAAGAAATATATTTAAGGAAAAGCTGCTATGTTGCTATTGGGATCCTTGGATGTGGAAAGACAATTTTTAAATGCAGGAATTATACTCTGTCTATGCTTAGTCAATCACTACTAAAGATGATGTTCCAGATTCCAACAGAGCATTATTTTTTAATGCAGCAATAATCATTTTTATGATTTAGGAGCTAATTAGAGTCAAATATGATGACTTACTGGATTAAAATAAATATTTGAGAAGACATCTCTTTATCATCTTTAGGAAAACAACTTCTTTGTAAGAGTCCAAATTAAGATAATCATGTCTCTAAAATATATTCTATAATCCCCTTAATCATTCTTTGAAAAAGAATAATATATGCAGGAAATCTGCATATAGTATTTCCTGCATATATTATTCTTTTCCTTTCTCATCATCACCTCTTATTTTCCTTTCTCCTATACTACTTGTTACCTATTTTCTAAGACCTAATTTAAACAATAATAAGGATACACTGAGGACAATGCTAGCAATACATGAATGGTTGCAAAATGGATAGATGTAAGCACAGCCATAAAGGCATTCTAGTTCACCGGGAAGGATGAGCCTTAACATAAAAAAAAAAAAAAAAAAAAAAAAACAGACAATAAAATAAGGAAGAACGTTCAGTTAAGCTACATACAAAACACTTTATGGAAACCGCAGGCTTGAGTGTAATTTGATAAGGAGGAGAAGGAAGCCAGAGCAACTCCAGGCAGGAAGTACAACCTTAACAAAGGCATGCGGAGAGAATGAATGAATATGGTATTAAGACATTCAAAGAACCAGCTTCATGGGGATGAAAAACGTGATGTATAGGCTGTGACTAGATTACTGAGAGTCTTTAAAAAGTTGGACATGGTTTTAAAAATTGACAAGAAGAAAGTAATGATTTAGGAAGATTAATTTATTAATAGTGCTATCTGAAGTCTAGAACAATATTATTCAATAAAATTATACTGCAAGCAGGGCACCATAGCTCATGCCTGTAATCCCAGGGACTCAGGAAACTGAGTGAGGAGGATCATAAGTTTGACGCCAGTCTCCCCAATTTAGCAAGACCCTGTCTCAAAATTTAAAAAAATAACTAAGGGCTGGGAATGTAGCTCAGAGGTTAAGCACCCCTGGGTTCAATTCCTACCACCAAAACCAAAACCAAACAAAAACAAAACAGAAAAAAATTTTAAATTTTCTAGCTGTCATATTAAAAGGAAAAAAGAATGAACTTGATTGTAATAATGTATATTTTACCTTAATATATGTTTAAAAAATCATTTCAATATATAATTATTACACAAATTGAAATATTTTCCATTCTTTTATGACAAATCTTTGAAATCAGATGTGTCTATTACACTCATAACACACTGCAATTCAGCTACATTTCATGTGTTCAATAGCCATGTGACTAGTAGATACTATATCGAACAGTCAAGCTCTAGAGTAGGAACAGAAAATTCATAAGTTATGAAAACAGGTAATAAATAAATAAATTAGGTGACCTGTGTTATCATACAGAGAATGAAGAAAGAATGAAAGCAGACTGATGATACCTGACAGTTGCAGTTAAGAGATGGCAAGTAGATTTCATGTCCATGTCCAAGCTCAATAGGCAGAAAGTGCCATGACTGATTAATAATGTCAGCTATGGTTAGAGAAGGGATTTTGAAATATTCATGGACACAGGAACAACAGATACAGTGATGACAAAGAAGGCAATAAGGAGGGGAAAGATTAATTACAACTAGAACATTTACCATATATGAGGAAACCAGGGTTGTCGCACTTTGTTCAAGGTTATATGCCATTTGCCAAGATTTAAAACGAAGTACTCCAAAACCTATACTTTTGTATTATCCCAGGCTGCCTTGTTTGTGGTGGACAAATCCCACCAAAGTTTGAATCAAGGAAAGTGATAAAACAAGTAAGCCTACATGTTTAACAAAAACTCAGATAAGAGGATAGGAGATAGTTGGGTGTCTTGGGCATAGAAAGAACATAAAGCATAAAAGGAATACAATGAAAAAAAAAAGAATAAGGAATGACTTCTAAGCAAAGTCCCTTATTTAATTCAAATCTTACCCCCTTCTCTTAAAGTCTTTCTTGATAATAACATCTTATATTAATCTATTAATCTCTCCCCATGGTTGATGTAGCTTCTCAAAAATTTATTTTCCTCATCTGCAGAATGGAGAATATAAATAACAACACCTGTGTTATGGTTTGGCTGTGAGGTGTCCCCCAAAAGCTTATGTGTGAGACAGAAATGACTGGGTGTGAGAGTCTTAATCCAATCAGTGAATTAATCCCCTGACATGAATTAACTGAGTGATAACTGAAGTGATAGAGTGTGGCTGGAGGAGGCGGGAATTGGGGTATGGCTTTGTGGTATATATTTGTATCTGGCAAGTGGAGACCTCTCTCTCTGCTTCCTGATCATCATGTGAGCTGCTTCCCTCTGCCACATTCTTCTTCCGTGACATTCAGCCTCACCTTGATCCCTGAGGAATGGAGTCTGCTGTTTATGGAATGAGACCTCTGAAACCGTGAGCCCCTATATAAACTTTTGCTCCTCTATGTTGTTCTAGTCAAGTCTTTTGGTCACAGCAGTGAGAAAGCTGACTAAAACAACCTGCTTCCAAAGGTAAGACCAAATGAAGTAATATGTGTAAAATCCTTCACACAATACTTAGCAAATAGTAAGTATTTATAAAGGCTAGATGTTAATTGTTATTACTGGATTTGTATATACTTCCTTATTTCTTAATTGTTGTTACTACACAACTGAGTAATTAATAACAGTATATAATGTTATAGAAATAGTAATTTACATACATATATATTCCATATGGGATATGGAATATATATATAGTTTGGAAATTTTCACATATGCGTTCACATATTACAGAGATCTCTGAGATGTTAAACAACTTGCCCAATGTTACATCATCAAAATATGGAACTAACTATCAAATGATAAAATCTCTAGATGAATAGCCAGTATCCTTTCTATCTCATTATCTGGTTTAAAGGGGATTTTTTACTTCTCAAATTAAATATTCTGTACATATTCTGTAACTGGCATCATTTCTTATTACTCTAATGTTCCTACCATTATGTTCAAAAATACATTTTGAAAAGTTCCTGAAATAATTTTTCTAGATTGAAAAATTAAATCCTGAATATTGGTAAGCATTGGTGTTTTCCTTTGAGCTATTCCTATATTATGCTTAGCACACTTAATTGTGAAAATGTTGGTTCATAAGCTACATACACATCCCTCAAGGCTGTAATTTGATGATACCTAATTTTCAATTTTATATATTTAAAATATTCTAGGTAATGTTATTAAGTATAGTATATTTTCTCTAGATCCAATAGCCAGTTCATCTCAGAATCTAAGATTCAAATAATTTCTATGGCAACTAGCCTAATCCTTAATTATCATGACTTAAAAAATAATTAACTTAGTTTTTAAAGAGTTCAAAAACAATATAAAGCAATGCAGAATAAAGCAGAAACAAAATTTCAGCACACAAAACATTGAGGAAATTCCATTTGGAAACCAAAGGGGAAGAGAGGTGGACCCAGTAAATATTTTGTATTTTTGTTCACTATACTTAAATAATACCTTTTTCTAAAATGTGATAGGGATTACAAATTACAAAATTATAAATTTTATAATTATAAACTATAGGCTTTTCATTGTTGCTAGTAGGCAAAGGATACATAGAAGAATTCAATTCTTCCAACTGTAAAACAAAGAAACAAAATTTTTATAAGATAAATATAAGTAATTATAAATATAAGTCATTGTTACCTCTATATTTTTAAGAATTTTTTTCATTTAATAGTTCTTAAGAAAAACATTCAAAAAATTTCCAATCTGGGAAATTCCCTTTTGCAAATTAATTAAAAAGTAGCTTTAGCTGGGCACAGTGGCACAACATGTCTATAATCCCAACAACTCAGGAGGCTGAAACAGGAGGATCATGAGTTCAAAGCCAGCCTGAGCAATGGCAAGGTGCTAAGCAACTCAGTGAGATCCTGACTGTAAATAAAATACAAAATAGGGCTGGGGATGTGGCTTAGTGGTCAAGTACAAAAAAGGTAGCTTTATCATTTATGCAACATAATATGAGAAGAAACTGAGATCAAAGGCTAAAAACTGGAGTTTTGTAAGTATTCCCAAACCCATCCATAATTATAATAACTTCTAATAATAACTTTTAAAAGAAAAAGTTGCCATTTTAATTACACTATCTTTAAAACCTTTATGAATTACAAAACTATTTTATGTCATTCAGTTTTAAAGTATAAAGTATAATTTATCACTTTTTGTCTTTGTTTGGATTGCTATAACAAAATAACATAAACTGCCAAATATGGTGGTCTAGACTGTAATCACAGTGACTGGGAGGCTGAGAAAGGAGGATCACAAGGATCACAGGAGGATTACAACACTGGGGATGTAACTCAGTGGTAAAGTGTCCCTGGGTTCAATCCCCAGTATAAAAAAAAAAAAAAAAAAAAAAAAAAAAATTACCATAAACTGGTGGCTTGTGAACAACAGAAATTCATTTCTCACAGTTCCGGAGACTGGAAGTTCAAGATTAAAATGCCAGCAGATTTGGTGTCTGGTGACCTCCCACTTCCTGGTTCCAATATGGCAACCTCTCATTGTGTACTCACAGGTAGAAGGGGTAGGGGTCTCCCTCATGCCTCTTTGAATGGGCACTAATTCCATTCTTGACCTTTTTACTCCCAAAGGCCACCTCCCACTACCATAACCTTTGGGTTGAGAATTTCAACATGTAATTTCTGGGAAGACACAAACATTCAAATCATAGTACACCTAACTTTACAGAAGGAAAAATTTGAATTACAAAAATGTTAAAATTGTTCAGTGTTACACAGTATAATCTAAATATAAGCCTTGAACTAAACAAAGGTTTTTTCTGGCTTCAAATTCAGTGTTCTTTTTACCACATCATAGTTACTTTCCTACAGTGCATAGCAAACTAACCTATATTTGCTAAGAGGAATAAAACAAAACAAACTGGTAAAAAGAATGCTTGCAAAACTGAATACAAAAAACCTGAAAAATAAAAAGAATAGAGGCTTGAAATTTTAAAAGTATGGGCATACAGTTTCCCTTGAATTTGCTTATTCAAATGACAGAGAAAAGCAACAGTAGACCCTTCTTATCATTAGTAAATATGAAATTTAAAACTAAAGTATGTTGAATTTGTTTTATTTATGTTTGTCTCGAAAAGCATTTAAAGAGACAACTGAACTAACAATTCTCAGTCCAACAATCTTACCAGATATTGGGGTTGAAAAATGACTACTCCCAAAATTCGTGTTTTAGTGTTCACCCATAATATTTCAGAATGAGTATACTTGAGACCAGGCCTTTAAGAGGTAATTAAGTCAAAATGAGGTACTTAGAGTGGGCCCTAATCCAATGTTACAGGTGCCCTTAAAAAGGAGAGGAAATTTTGACAGGTGTGCACAGAGGTAGAATGCCATGTGAATACGAAGGTCACTATCTAGAAACCAAGGACAGAGACTTCTGAAGAAACCAACCTTGTCAACCCCTTGAACTCCAACTTTCAGCCTCCAGAACTGTGAGAAAATAAATTCCTGTTGCTTAAGCCACCCTGTCTGTGGTACTTGGTTATGGCAGCCTACCAAACTCATATACATGGCAATGTACTAAATTACCATAGACACCCAACACAGTTCTGTATTTAAAAATAGGTAACCACCACCTAAGTAAAAATAACACAAAGAATATTAAACATTTTAGGTAAAGTTCTTTTTTTTAAATATTTTTTTAGTTATTAATGGACCTTTATTTATATGCGGTGCTGAGGATTGAACCCAGTGCCTCACATATGCTAGGCAAGCGCTCTACTACTGAGCCACAACCCCAGCCTGAGGTAAAGTTCTTTGACTACTATCGTCTCTAAAGATCTATACATATATATGTATACAACATTTTTACATGTAATATCTGTGCATATATAATATGTGCATAAGCAAATATTTCCTTTTTATATTTGCCAGTTTTCTGAAAATACATGTTTAGACATAAGTATGATTATTTCCTTAGGATACATTTCTTTGGAAAACGTACTTTTTAAAAAAGTAAAGTACAACATGGATAAAACCTGAAAATACTAAGTCAAAGAATACCCTTAAAGCACATATTTTGTATAATTCCATTTATATAAAATTCCACAGTAGGCAAATCCATAAAGGCAGAAAGTAGACTGGGGGTTTCTAAAAGATGGGGAGAGCGGGGGAATTGAAAGGTACAGGCTTCTTTTGGGGGTAATTAACATGTTCTGAAATTAAGACAGTGATTACATCTGCACAACACTATGAATATACTAAAAACCAGTAAATTGTACACTTTAAAGTGTTTAAAAGGTGAGTTTTGTACAGTGAACTTTATTGCCATATTTTTTTTAAAGAATAGAGAAAAATAACTATACTTACATCAGACAGAAGCCTGTCCAGATTGGAATCACTGGCTGTTTTTCTCTTATCCTCAGGAAGTTCCTCTAACTCCCCATAGAGCTCCAAATTCAAGCGAGCTAATTTCTCTTGCATTCCC
Source organism: Marmota marmota marmota (assembly GCF_001458135.2). Classification (NCBI taxonomy): domain Eukaryota; kingdom Metazoa; phylum Chordata; class Mammalia; order Rodentia; family Sciuridae; genus Marmota; species Marmota marmota. The sequence continues at coordinate 54,788,380 of NW_025999842.1, read as the reverse complement.
CGAACATGTTCCATCTGTTCTATGGAACATTCATTTCCTGGGGAACATTCCAGAACATTAATAAAGATTAATGTTAAAACTAATAGCCTTGAGGAAAAACATATAAACTCTGGGTGCTCTAAAAGAAATCCATGTTTTTTCTTTTGTAAATTATTTGCATATTTTCTATGTATAATTACAAATCAAAAACACCATACTGGGGATTGAACTTGAACCCTGGGGCACTCTACCACTGAGCTTCATCCCCAGCCCTTTTCATTTTTTATTTTGAGACAGCATCTCACTAAGTTGTCAAGGCTGTCCTTGAACTTGTCTCAGCTTCCTGAGTTGCTGGGATTACAGGCATGCGCACCATGCCTGGCACAAATCAAATTTTTTATCAGGAAAACAATAACCAACCTAATAATTGACTTTGTTCACTAAAAGAAAATATGTATTTTTTTTTAAAAAAGAAAATCTTTCCTTAAGTAATAAAAATATTTTTATTCAATAGCAATATAATATATAGAAGCAACAGCACCGTCTAATTAAGTTCAATTTGACAACTAACATTTGAATTGATTGACACAACATTTTATAATGAGAGAAATTAAGATTTCTACCAGAACTTCAACCATGAATCATTTTTTCCAAGCAATTATATATTCTTCCTTTAGAAAATATTTATGAAGCATGAAGAATGTTATGAAGCAAGAAGAGCATAATGTAATTTTTTTTGGCGGGGTGGGTACTGGGGATTGAACTCAGGGGTACTCGACCACTGAGCCACATCTCCAGCCCAATTTTGTATTTTATTTAGAGATAGGGGTCTCACTGAGTTGCTTAGTGCCTTGCTTTTGCTGAGGCTGGCTTTGAATTTGCAGTCCTCCTGCCTCAGCCTGCTGAGCCACTGGGATTATAGGCATGCACCACCATGCCTGGCTATAATGTAATGTTTTTGATCATATACACAATAGTGCAAGGCAACTTGCTTGGTAAAGGATAGATCTTACATGATTTACTAACTAGAGTGACATCATCTGCCCACAAGAACAAATTTATGTATATATTACATAGTACACATCCTTATCCAGTTTAAGTACAGCCACTGCAAACTCATGATACTATAATTTAAAAAAAAAAAAAAAGAGCTTTCTATTTTTCCTGAATGTACTAAACAGGCATAGTTCAGCTAAAGTTAAAATACATATCTTGAGTCAATATGAATTAATGTAGATTATACTATAGTTTCCTGTAGTGAGCTTTATAACTTAATTCATTAACTATACTATAGTATGTTAAGGACTACTAATATTTAAAATTAGTTACAGTTCTTTCAAAATCATCCTTTATTCACAGTAAATGTCTTCTATTTTAACTATTAGTAAGCTGGAAGAACAAATACCTCAAGATATGTGTGTGTGTGTGTGTGTGTGTGTGTGTGTGTGTGGTATAAGGGGTGTGTGGGGGAGAGAGAGAGAGAGAGAAATATATATAGTAAGAATAAAAATATAAAGCAATTGAAGCCACAAGGGAAAAGATGAGTGAGTCAGAAAATGGATGAAGGTAACCTAAAAGCAACAGAAGCACCAGAAGACTAAAAAGTAATAGATGGAGGAGAAACAATAAACAATAGAAAAAGCATTCTGCAAGATGAAAGATGAGTCAGCAAGTAAGAAAGCCTTACTGAATCCCAGACAGGACTGGTGAGAAAAGACAAAGACCTGGGGCTGGGGATGTGGCTCAAGCGGTAGCACGCTCGCCTGGCATGCGTGCGGCCCGGGTTCGATCCTCAGCACCACATACAAACAAAGATGTTGTGTCTGCCGAGAACTTAAATAAATAAATAAATAAATATTAAAAAAAAAAAAAAGACAAAGACCTAAGCACATGTTGATAAATGCCTAAATTTTAAAGATTAAAAAAGGTCTTTTAAGTAACAATGCAGAAAAAAATTATTACCTGCTAAGAAAGAATCCAGCTGGAAATAAATCTCATGGTGACACTTACAGATAGCGGTAGAGTACCAGACACATAAGAAAGGACTTCAGTTCAAACAAAGTTACCTACATAGCAAGAATTGTGTAGGGAGGTAGGAAAGAAGTAAAAGTGATCTAAAGGGAACATCTCAAGGATGGGAAGGAAGAAAGAAGGAGAGAGGAAAGTCAAAGAATTCTTCAGATACCACCATACCGGGATGAGGTAGTGCTAAAAGTAATGTGCTTTTAATGTATTATTTTCAACATACTATATAAAAGACTACAAATCCAGAAACAATAAAAAAAAAGATAGACATAGTTGAGTATGCAAAAAATTAAAACTTTTACAAAGCTAAATTGCTCTTGGCAATTGACAACAACAGGATAAATAACCAAATTCAAAACTGAATGAAATACTAAAAAGAACAATCCAACTGCTTACCAAATACACAAAAATACTCAAATTCAGTAGAAATTTTAATACTGTTAGCTCAACACAGTGACACCAAGTTGAAATACTGGTAACTCAGAAGGCTAAAGCAGGAGGGCTACAAGTTTGAGGCCAGCCTCAGCAACTTAGTCAAACCCTGTCTCAAATACCTGTCTGCCTATCTCTATATCTACATATATATGTACAGAGAGAGTTGGGGTACTGGATATGTAACTCAGCATCCATGGGTTTAATTGTCAGTACTAAAAGCTTAAAATAAATAAATAAATTTAAAGAATCTTAATCGATGCCAACAGAGTAGCAAAAATTAAGACACAATACTATTAAAGACACTATACAAAACTGTTCTTGATGGGAATTTGGGAAAAAAACCCTTTTTTTCTGTACCTTTTCTTTATTCAACAATATCTGATGGAACTCTTTTGTAAACTGCTGCTAGAAATGAGAAATGTAAGGGTTTTTTTTTTTGGAAAGCAATCTGGACACTTCAATTAAAATTAAAATTACATATATGCTGTGACCCAATAATTCCACTCATGGTAATTCTTTGCAAAGAAATAAAAGTACCAGAATAAGAATTAATCTAAGAATCTTCACTGTGGATGCCAAGCATAGTGGAGCACATCTGTAATCCCAGTTACTTAGAAGGTTGAGGTAGGAGGAACCCAAGTTCAAGGTTAGCCAGGGAAACTTAGTGAGACCCTATCTCAAAATAAAAAAATAAGGGGCTGGGGTTGTGGCTCAGTGGTAGAGCATTTATTTGCCTAGTATATGTGAGGCACTGGGATCGATCCTTTGCATCACATAAAAATAAATAAGTAAAAATAAAGATATTGTGTCCATCTACAACTAAAAAATAAAAATAAAAAAAAGGGCTGAGAATGTAGCTCAGTGGTAAAATGCCCATGTGTTCAATCCTTAGTGCCACAAAAAAAAAAAAAAAAGAAGGTTCACTATACCTTTGCATTTAGTGGCTCAGAGATGTGAACAATAGGAAAATGATTGAAATAAAGTAGAGCATATTCATAACTTAGAATACTATGTAGCAATTAAAAGGAGAATGTATTAGAGCTGTGCAGAGAGTTCCATCAAATATTGTTGAGTAAAGAAAAGGTACAGAAAAGTATACATAAGGTCCCATCTATGTAAAACAATGAAAACAAAAATCTGTGCGTGTGTCTGCGTGTCTAAATATTGACATCCATGCAGATTATAACCTGGGGAAAATATACAAAGATGTAACCTAACTGTTGGTTAACTGGTTGGGGAGAAGAGGAGAGATGGAAGAAGCAGAAGGCATAAGAAAGGGGAAAAGGAAGTCAATCAATAAAAACATGGGTGAGGGAAAGTCCACGCTTCCATAAATCAATATATATGTTAATGACAAACATCTTAAAAAATAGTAAAGAGAAATATTTACTGCTTACCAAATGCTTGAAGTTTTCCAGAGTGGAAATCATTCAGAAGACTTAGGAGCCCTCGCTCCATTTCCTGAACGTCGGAGACATCAGTGAGGAAAGAGTGCTGAATGGGAGTTGACTGAGCACCTTTTCCTTCTCCACTCTGAGGTTTGGTCTTTTCTTTCATCACTCTGCAGAGATGATGCAATTAATTCTAGTTACAGATTTTCAGGCTATTCTAGATTTAATTTTTGCTTAATTTTTCCCTTAAGAACAAGAAATCAGAAAAAAGTCAATACTAAATAAAACCAATAACCTCAAGCCATAGACCAGGAAAAAAACAATCAGGGGAGAGGAAGAACAAGTTGTGAACATCTCAAACAAATGCATGGAATACAATTTCTTATTCATATGAAAGCTGTGGGATTTTTTTTTTTTTTTTTTTGGTACTGGGGATTGAATCCAGGGGTGTAACATTCCTAGCCTTTTGTTTTTTTAATTTTTTATTTTGAGACAGGGTCTCAATAAGTTCCTTAGGGCCTTGCTAATTTGCAGATGCTAGCCTTGAACTTGTGATTCTCCTGCCTCCAATGGCTGGGATTATTGGCACGCACCCCATATCCAGCAAAAAGTTTGATTAATACATTTATATGATACACTATTTCTCTGGACTATAAAAAATTGAAAAGAAAATTAGTCTTTTTTACTAGCTTATGTTTCATTATTTCATTTTTCAGTAAAACATCTTCCCCTTCTGAACTTTGCCCTATTTGTTTCTTGAATTATCAGTAATTCCACAAATGATTATGGGGTCCCTACTCTGTAGCTGACATACCAGAAGTGCCCAGTCTAAGGACAAAGGAAGACATTTAAATATATAGTCACCATATGATGCAGTGCTAAAAACCTCTTGTAATCCTCGACCCCTCCACTTCATAAGGCCCCCACATGCTATCATGAAGTCCTATTGATTATACCCATAAATTATCTAATTTTCCTAGTTCTCTCCTTTGCCACTGCCTTCTTAACCCCCCTCCCTTCTTCTTCTTCTTTTTTTTTTTTTCTCTCTCTCCCTCCTTGGTGCTAGGGCCTCCTGTGTCTAGGCAAGGCCTCTACCACTGAGCTACATCCCCAGCCACCATCATAGCTCTTGTCCTAATGACTCCAAGCACCTTCCCAACTGGTCTCCTTATCTCTGTGTGTGGTCTCTGATGCCCCTTCCTGCCTCAAAAGGCAGCCAGGTCCACTTATTAAAAATCAAATCATATCATATAATTTATACCCTTCAGCTTTGTACTGCTTCCTAAGTCCCATATCCTTAAGAAATCCTATCTTCTCCTGTCTGTGCTCTAACTACTACCCTGAATCTCTTTAGTTTTCTAGAAACATTCTGTCTTCTTACATGCTAATCCTCTGCCTACATTCACATCTTCTGCTTACTGCCACCCTTGCCAGGTGACCTCCCACACATCCTTTAAATCTGTTTAAATACTGTTTCCTCAGGAGGGCCTTTTAGGAACCCTGAGACTAATTATCACTTATTGCACGTCTGGCATATGCCAGGCTCTCAACTACTTGAATGACAGTGCTATCTATGCACACTGCCATATAAAAGCAAAGAGCAGGTCATACAGCCCAGGGTAAGCTAGGAGGGCTTCCTCAAGGTGATATGTGAGTGAAGGCTTAACAAGCAAGGAGGGGTTAAATAGGCAAAAAGGAAAAGGTATTGTTGTGATATCTTTAAAACCCAATATAAACTACAGATTCTTGGGGTGTGTGTGTGTGTGTGTGTGTGTGTGTGTGTGTGTGTTACTGGTTTTTTTTCTTTTATTTCAGTACTTGGGATTGGACACAGGAATGCTTATCACTGAGCCACAGACCCAGCCCTTTTTATTTCTTATTTTGACACAGGGTCTTGCTAAGTTGCCCAGAAGTTGTGATCCTCCTACCTCAGCCTTTGGAGCTACTGAGATTGTAGGTATATGCCCAGGTGTACTTATCACTGAGCCACAGACCCAGCCCTTTTTTACTTCTTAATTTGACACAGGGTCTTGCTAAGTTGCCCTGAAGTTATGATCCTCTGGTACCTCAGCCTCTGGAGCTTCTGAGATTGTAGGCATATGCCACAGCATCCAGTCTCAATTATGTTTATATAACACTACAGACATTTTATCCACAACTGTACTTACCACAATGAGGATAATATAAGTATATATATATATGCCTAGGAAAAGCACTGGACAAAAGAAAGAAAATAATAATTCTTAAGAAAAAATTTAGAATTCAAAGGCTGTTGTTACACTAACAGTTCTTTACAAAGTAAAGTTTGCATTTTCTGTAAGTTGTGTTAAATCACATTATCCAGTACTTTGCTACTCAAAATGCTGTCCATGACCCAGTAACATCAATCTTACCTGTGAGCTTACTGGAAATGCTCATGTGAGGCCCCATCTCAGACTGATTCAGAATCTATATTTTATTTTTGGGCACTTGGGATTGAAACCAGGTGTGCATTACCACTGAACTATATTCCTTATCCCTTTTTATTTTACATTTAGAGACAGAGTCTTGCTGAGTTGCTTAGAGCCTCATTACATTGTTGAAGCTGGGCTTAAATTTTCGATCCTTCTGCCTCAGCCTCCTCAGTCACTGGGATTATAGGTATGCCTCACTGCACCAAGCTAGAATCTGCATGTTAAAGAAATCCACATTAAATTCTGAGATAAACCACTATAAAATGTAAGGTTTCAATATAATAAATATATTTTTCTCCTCTCAAATTTGGAAGTTTTATTGAAGAAACGGTTTCACATCAATTCACTGTTTAACAACCCTCTCAAAAAAGAAAAAAACCACAGAAGGTAAAACAAAACCGATTATTCCTACTTCAATGCTTTTGGTTATGTCTCATTGTCTCACTTTATGTTAGGATAATTTAATACCAAAAATCATACAATGAAATTACAATATTGCAAAGCCCCACTGTGAATATAGTCAGGCACACAATGATGATCAATACAGCTTTAGTCCTCAGAAAGCCTACATTCTAGAAAATAGGGGAATAAAATTACCAGGTAACAAATGACAATAATATCAGTTTTTAAACTGCTATTAAGAATTTAGAGAAAGGCAAGTTGTGGTGGTGCATACCTGTAATTTCAGCTACTCTAGAGGCTGAGGCAGGAGGATCCCAAGTTCAAGACCAGCCTGGGTAATTTAACATAACCCTGTATCAAACTTAAAAATTAAAAGGACTAGAGATGCAGCTCAGTGCTTGGTTGGCATATATAAGGCCCTAAGTTCAATCCCAGTACAAGACGGGGGGGGGGGGTAGAAAGAATGAATTAATTAATTTAAAGAAAGGAATTCTTGCCTTAAAATTTCTTAGCCTTCTTTCTCTACCAATTATAACTTTATTCAAAATCTGACTCTAAAACTGGGCACCTGAATTCCCAGCAACTTGGGAGAGGTTGAGGTAGAAGGATCAGGAGGATTACATATTTGAGGCCAATCTCAGCAACTTAGTGAGCCCCTAAGCAACTTAGCAAGACCTGTCTCAAAATAAGAAATAAAAGGAGCTGGGGATATTGAACCCTGGATTCAATCCACACTACAAAAAAAAAAAAGGGAGGAGGAATTGACTCAATATTTTACTGTGAAAATGTGAAAGAAGAATTCACCTTTTTAACTTTGGTCGCTGTGAAGTTGACTGTGATGCTGGATTTGAAAACCCTGTGCTCTTACTAACTGGAATGGCATTTTTTTTGGCATTAACAACCTGAGTAGAATGGGCACTAAAAGATTTTGGACTCCTCCTCTTCACTTTCCGCTCTTCCATTGTTTTAAGTTCCTTGTTGCACCAAGGCCAGCTTCTTAAGACCTAAGTAAAGAAACACAGTAATTGTATACATTAGCTATAATATGAAAGAGATTCAAAGACCCACTCAAAGGAGGATTAAGAATTTCAGAGGTCATTAGAAAGTAAGAATAAGGATCCCTTAAGTTTGTGTGATATACTTTATACACTTTTTAACCATTTTCTTAATTCACTTTTCCTACAAATATTTGCTGATTCTCTCCCATGAGCCAGGTCCTATTATGAATATTGAGGAACAGCACTAAATACGACAAAGTTCCTGCCCTTGAGAAGCAAACATTACACAAGGTGCACAATATATATAAACAATAAAACAAGTCATTCGTGTTATATCCCAGCCTGACTCAAGTTTTAGGTGGCCTTTAGGTCTCCCTTTCAAAATGTATTCTTAGAAAAAACAACTCAGATTCAGACAGATGTATAATTTTCAGGGTATCAGAATTTTAAATAACAACTAGAAGTCTTATTTCAATTACCAAGCAAACATTAGTTTGTACCTAGAAGTAAGACTGATTCTAGCTAGATTCTAGCTCTATGATCAAGTGCAGTTCTATAAAAATCAAGCTTGTTTCTCACCTATTTTGAATACTTAAATATACTACCAATGTCTAAGGAAACATGAATCATATCTTTGGTTTTGCTCATATTTTTAAAATTAACACTATAAAGTTACAGATGTCCCTTTCATGGGGAATATGTGTAAGGCTTTATATTTATCTCAATACTGTCCCATTACTTCACATATTAACCAGTTTTATTTCTTAACTCAGATATCCCAAAATGTCCTGTTTTATTTTTGCATAGGTTAATTTTTTCTTAATTCCATTGACTCATTTATCATAAAAATGAGAAATTCAGATGGCTATATACCCTATCAAATTGTACATTGCATTAGGAACATTAGACCTTTTAAAAAATATCGTGTTGTATTTAATCATGCTGTGACTGTTCAAAAAGATTCAAACCCTGCTGTCACTCCTAAAAGTTATTTGAGAATTTTAATGAAAATAGATTTTCTTTCTTGCTATTGTCTGAACTCAGTACCATTAGCCCTGGAAATTAAAATGCTGAGTTTTGATTGACTCTAGACAATCACGAGTTTAGCTATGATACCTCCAAAAAAGAAAAGGCTTTCTGGGAAAGATGCCAGTGCCCAGTCTCTAATTCCAGACACCAACTGTAAATCCATTTAAATATTGGCAAACAATATTTCTCCTAACAAGCATTTTTAGGCCAGATGCCTTGGCCAAAACCTGCAATTCCAGCCACTCAAGAAGCTGGGACAGGAGGATCACAAATTCCAGGCCAGCCTTGGTAACTCTGTCTCAATCAATCAATCCGTCAATAAAAGGAATGGGGAATTAACTCAGTGGTAGAAAGTTCGTGGTTCGATCCCCAGTACTGGTGGGAGAAATGAAAGCATTTTTTAGTAATAAAACACTCATATGGGGTTTGTTTCAACATGCAAATTAAATGGAACTATAAAAGGCAACTGAATAGAGACAATAGGGTATCAGTTCTCCAAAGAGGCAAGGGTCTGCATACATTTATGATACACATAAACACATTGGCCTTCAAATTTTAAGATGGTAATAATACAGCCTTGTATGGTGGCAGATGCCTGTAAATTCCAGCCACTCCGAAGGCTGAGACTGGAGGATCACAAGGTCGTGACCAGCCTCAGCAACCTGGCTAGATCCTATCTCAAAATGAGAAATAAAAAGGACTGGGGACGTAGCTCTGTGATAAAGTGACCGGGTTCAATCCTCAGCAACCCCTCCCAAAAAGGATGCTAACACATTTGGCGACCCACGATCAAGGGAGGAAAAAAAAGAAAACCTAAGAAGTAAAGTAACGCAAATAAACTGTGACCTCAGGCAATGGTGTTCTGCGGGGCCAAGGCTTGAGATTTATTCGTTTAGTGAAGGTAACATGTGTCACAAAACCACCGAAATCCTTCTTGTATACCAAGCAGCAAGGAACGTTTTAGAGAAGGCGCAAACCGTTCAGGCTTACAAACTAATTTTGGGTGCCAGACCCTGCCTCCAAGCAGGACCAGGGAAAGTCCCTCTGGACTTCACCCCATTCCCCTTTCCCAGTCCTCCAAAGCGATAACCCATCACCATCCCAAACCCAGCAGTGACCTAAGGGGGCCTTAAGGAGGGCGTGGCGGGGTTTCCTTTGCTTTCATTACCTACCCGAGGAAGTAGAGGGTCCGGGTCCCTTTCCTCAACCCGCAAAGATCCGGGAACCTCGGACGCCACTGCGGCAGCTGCAGCTAGATCCCGGGTCACATCTCCAGACCCGCGGCAGCGCAGCGTCCCTTGTTTACGGAAGTGACACAAGGAGGCGGTGCCTTCGTACCCTGGGCGGGAGCCCCGCCCCTTCCTGCTCCAACAGTGTCTCTCGGGTCTCCGCCGTCGGCACCTCATTGCTTCCCCCGCCCTTCCTTCAGCTGTGACTCTGAAAGGCGTGGAAAGGAGGACCCATGACCGGCCTTTGCACTTTAGGCTCTGTGGTCGAGACACAGGGCGTGATAAAGAGTGGCGGTGGAGCTGGGAAAGGTGAATGTAGTACCCTTACAGGACGCAGCCCCGCCCCTGAGGCGAGACTCAGCCCCACGCACTACAATTCCCAGCATGCTATTCGTTTAAAGCCGGGCGCGGAGCAAAGTGTCGCCATAGCAACGGCTCCTGAGTGTTTCCGATTCGCTGCCCCAACTCTAGTAGACTAAACCGACTCCGGTTGGAGGGCCGCGGGAAAAACGAGGTTGTGATCAAGTTGCTGAGACCCTAAGTGAGGTTATTGTTACTACCGTTAGTAGCGGCTCTGTCCAGGTACTACACTTGCGTTATCAATAAAACTCACTACAATTTTATGAGGTAGGTGTCCTAATCCCCCCACAGGAATCTCTGAGGGAAGTCAATCCAAGTAGCCAGAGACGATCTCCGACTGTACTGTTCCCCTGGACAAGGAATTGCGTGTTGAGAGAAGGATTTACCCTGAATGGGAGAAGAAATACATTTTTCATTCCCTGGTCTGGGTAGCCTTCCCTGTGTGGAGGTTGGAGATGGGAAATTTTAGATTCTTTCAAATTGAAGGGACTTTGAAGGAACACCGCCTTGGCTATTTGCTAATGAGGTTATGTCAATGCCAGAGAGAAAAGGCAAAGATGAATCCAAGTCTCCTGGTTTCTAGTATGGATTGTTCTTCCACTACCCTCCATTTTTAAATTATGATTGATTTGGGGTGTGTGTGAGTGTGATGATTGAACCCAGGGGACGCCTTACCACTGAGCTACATCCCCAGCCCCCTACATTTTTTTTTAGACCCCGAGTTTCACTAAATTTCCCAGGCTGGCTTCTAATTGGCAATTCACCTGTCTCAGCCTCCCCAAGTAGCTGAAATTAAAAGCGTGTGTGGGACACTGCCCCTGGCAGACAAAACAAAACAAAAAAATTTAAAACACAGAGCAAACACTCACGTACTCAGTATCCAAAATGAACAGATGTCAAAGTTTTGTCATTTTACAGTTTTAGACGAAAGAAATAGAACATTAGAGTAAAAGTGGGTGCCCACTCTACTAATCTCCCAAGAGGCAACTAGGATCAGGAATGAAAATGAATCTTTTTTTTTAATATTTATGTTTTAGGTGTAGATGGACACAATACAATGCCTTTATTTTTATGTAGTGCTGAGGATTGAACAGGTCCAGCCCGTGCTAGGCAAGCACTCTACCACTGAGTCACAATCCCAGCCCCTGAAAATGAATCTTAATAAACTAGGTTTCTATATTTAAAGCATTACTATGTGTTTATAAACAATACATGAAATGGCTTTGGAATGTTGAAGTTTTACATGAATGCTATTGTATTTTGTGAATTGATCTGCAACTCAATATTTTTCACCCCATTCTATGTTTTTAAAATCTATCTATATTGCTTTATATATTTACTTCATTTTTTGCCTATATAATCAAAATAGGTTTGCTACAAATTATTTGGAACTCCTATATTGATGAATATTTAGATCTTTTCCCATTTATTGCTATTACAATCAATGCCCTGGGATACATTCTTATCAGTATCTTTTCTCAGAACCCTACAGTGCTGGGCATGGTGATTCACACCTGCAATTGCAGCTAGTCAGGAAGCTGAGGCAGAAGGATAGCAAATATGGGACCAGCCTGAGCTACTTAAGGAGATGCTACCTAAAAATAAAAAGGGTTTGGATGTAGTTTAGTGGTAGAACACCCCTGGGTTCAATCCCTAGTAACAAACAACAACAACAGAAAAAAACCCTGTAGTCAGAGATCTGTGTTCTTGATAAAAGAAATTAACAATAAATTAGGAGGCAAATAAGACTATCATTTGATGGTTAAATGCCTTGAAATAGCAGTTTAAAGTCATAGGGAGTTATTGTAAGGAGTGGGGTACTGAAGGATGAATATCAGGGGAGGCCTTCCTGAAAAGACAACTTCTAGGTTGAGATCTGAATGAAGCTCCTGATCCAACCTTGGAATGATCTAGGAGAGGAACATCCCTGAACAAAACATATCCTGAAGTTCAGGTCTTAAGACACAAGTGAGCTTGGCATGTTTGAGGAAGCAGTAGATTGGCCTTCCTGCCAAAAGATCTAATGCTTAGGAACTAAAACTTAGTTTTAGTTCTTAAAACTTATCATTTAGGATAGTTTGTGATTCTGCAAATTCATGTTTTAATCCAATTTCAAACTTATTCTTCCTTTTAAGGCCAAGAGTAATTGACAGGATTAGGGGATGGTTATCACCAAGGTAGGTGGTCATTTCCACAAATTCTTGTAATAGGAGCACTCCAATTTCTGAAGGCTGTGTTAACCAGAAAACAAAAAATATATCATGGGTTATACTTCATCATGACCCTTCCTTCAGTTTTCTCTCCTTTTCTAGAAGTTTAGACCAAGTTCACCAGTATTCGCATGAAGTACCAAAAGACTGCCAAGAAACACTTGAAGGACTAACTCATAATATGTTAATGGAAGTGGAAGGAAAGAAGGGAGACAGGGAGAGCAGAAGGGAAGCCAGGAGGCCACCATGACACTTTATATCTGTGTAACAAGTAAGTTTGTGAAATGGTAGGGGGATAGCTCAATGGTAGAGCCCCTGCTTAGCACAGTGAGGCCTTGGGTTCAATCTCCATTATTGGAAAATACACATAAATACCAAAGAAGTTTGTTTAAAACCCAAATTCCTACCACTCTGCCTTTTAAGAAGTTGGCATGATTTCTGTCACTGGAAAAATAAATCTGTATGTAGAGGCAAGAAAGGAGGTAAAACTCAAGGTAGATGACCGGTTATGGGGTCACAATGACAACTGGACACACACAGATATGTAGGAGGCTGAGTTTGAGGATATGAAATTGAGAAAGTCAACTTGCCCTGTGTAATAAAGGAGGAAAAATCGCTCCCTGGAGTGTGGGGGTTGAGTGTTGTTGCTAAGAAACAGCAAAGAGAGGGTGGCAGAAGAAGAAAAACTGGTTAAAATGATAGGTAGAAGGAGGACTTTTAAAAGAGCAAGGAACTTTAATTTTAATTTGTAATTGTTAGTGTTACTGTAAACACACATACATGCTACTCATACTTCCAAATGTCATGGATGAAAAGCTTTATGTGGATGAGTCATTATAGAACTAAAGTAAAAAAGGTTGTGCTCTGTATCCTTGGAGATATAGTGAACAAAGACAAAATGTATATCAATAGTCTATACCCTGAACTGCCTCATATGAAGCAGGAACTTAGCATCCACAGTGAATGGGAAAATTGCAAACCACTTTCTACCCTACACTTAGAAGGACACATATGTTTTTTCTGCTATATACAGGTAGGGTTAGTTTTAATCGAATTTTAATTTTAAAGTGCAGTGGTTCCTGGGATGACATCTGATAATCTACCTGTCTTTTTTTAAAATATATTTTTTAGTTGTTGATAGACCTTTATTTTATTTATTTGTATGTGGTGCTGAGAATCGAACCCATTGCCTCACACATGCTAGAGGCAAGTGCTCTACCACTGAGCCACAACCCTAGCCCCAATCTACCTGTCTTTACCTCTAGTCTGTCTGTTATTCAAGGAGGGAACTAGGTTATATAATCTTTATATTCATGAAATCTAACATAGTGTTTGGCATATAAAAGAAACTTAGCAAATATTTATTAAATGAATGGATAAATGAGAAAAAATTAGGCCTAGATTAGGGCAGGGTTCAGAATGGCATGATTATATCACATGTCACCATAACTCAGGCTTTCAATCCAGAATTATGAAGATGCTCTTAGCTATACCTGCTTCTGGTCTCCAGGTGGCAGTATTTTATCACATTAAATTGTTTTGAGAAACCAGATTGCGTTTTTCTGAAACCAGAGAACATAAATGCATTAAAATAAAAATTCAGTTCTGAGCTTATTTCTGTAATTGTATATGTAAAATAAGTGATAAAATATAATTATATGAGATTATGGATTTCTTCCTGAGTTTCAACCCAAGTCATTACTGGTAGTTCTTGCCTGGTGCACACCTATAATCCTACGGCTCAGGAGACTAAGGCAAGGGAGTTGCAATTTAGCAAGACCTTGCCTTCGAATAAAAAATAAAAAGGATTGGGATGTAGCTCAGTGGTAAATTTCATAGGTTTAATCCCCAGTACCAAAAATAAAGAAAGAAAAATTAAAGAAAAAAATCACTGGCAGTTCTGGAATTCAAGCAGTTTTACATATATTCAAATTAGTGTTCTATTTTGTTTACAAAACACCTGTAGTACTTCAAAGTGTGAAAATCTCTCTGTGTGTGGGGGGGGGGGATAGAGAATAAGGGTGATGAAGATTATAGAGAAGGCAATAATATGTTTAGAAATAATTTATCTCCCAACAAATGAGGTGAACAGATTAAATACAGGGTGGCCAATTAAATTTGAATTTCAGATAAATAAGGAAAATTTTCTTGTTTTTTCAGTTTTTTTCAATTATTTTACAGGACATACGTATAGAAAAAAAAGTTTTCATTGTTTATCTGAAATTCAAATTTAACTGTGAAACCTCTATTTATTTGTTTGTTTGTTTATTGCTAAATCAAGCAATCTTACTAATAATTATCTTGTAGTCGTTAATTCCAAAATAAAAAGAACCAGGTCAACAGGCAAAAAATGGTGCTTCCTTTTTTGGAGAGATAAAAAGGAAGCAGCTGATAAGGGTTGGCTTCCTTATTGGAAGTCTAACTTTATTGCTCTTTGTATTCTACCCATGCAGGCTGGAGTTCCTCAGCTAAATAACTTATTTTCAGGAAACTGAGGTCCAAACTGTAAGCTACCTTTAGCAAGTACAGATGGTAAAGCCTAAAGTATTTTATATAAATACAGTGTTTTGTGCAACTCTGCAAATTCCACACCCTGGAACTGAGGGTGTATCTCTGGTAGTCAGTGCTTAGGAGGCTCCAATCCCCAGCATTAAAAAAAAAAAAAAAGGCAAAAAAAAAAGCAAACTCTTTTTATGATTTAGGATATTCTAGACCACTTTAGCTCTCATTTGTCTTTTCAGGGAAACTTGATGCATAGTAGTGATGACAACAGAAATAGCTGAATTCCTTATGAAGTGAATCCTATTTTTAATGAGCTATCATAGTTTTATAACATTCATATAGTTAATAACTATTTCCTATCCTCCAGATAGATTGTTCTTCAAAATTATATTTATAAGCAAAATTTGTAATTAAAAAATTATGGGTGCAATGGCACACATCTGTAATTGTAGCTACTGGGGAGGCTGAAACAGGAGAATCACAAGTATGAGGCCAGTTTGGGCAAATTGGCCAGATCCTGTCTCAAAATAAAATAAAAGGGCTGGGACATGTAGCTCAGTGGCAATGTTATTGCCTTGTATGTACAAGGTCATTTTAAGTAAGTAAGTATGAATTTAACCAAAGTTATATAGCTACTAAGTGGAACTGGGACTTTTTTGTGTACATGCGGTGCTGGGGATTGAACCCAGGACCTTGTGCATGCGAGGCAAGCACTCTACCAACTGAGCTATATCCCCAGCCCCCATGGCCACATTGTCCACTGTACATCATAGCCTCATTAGTTTAGAAGAAATAAGTAAACTGCCTGACAAGGTTTTGAAGGGGACATTTGATCAGTTTCTGGAATATAGTACACATGGCATTTTTCTCTGAGTCCAGAAAAATTCAAATGAATAGCTAGTCTTTCCTGTTTAGGTGTATTATGAATATTACTTTTGTGCTTAACCCGAAGAATGGAGCTGTTCTAGAGTTTATAAAAGGAAGAAAGAATGTTGGAGAGTGGGAGGAAGATTTACCTGTGGTTGGGTAATAATTACAAAAGATGGACTAGGATTAAAGAGTACATGTATGAGAAAGAGATTTCTAGTGTAAAGCTGAGATTTAAAAAGAAAATATAACTTTGCATAATTATCTACATGAAAAGGAAGGGGGGGAAGTGGGAGGGACATTGCCTCTAAGAATCTTAGATTTGTGATAACCCAGATTGTGCATGTTCCACAGTCATGACAGAAGTGAATTCTCAGAGGTCATGATATACTACCCAACATGATAGCCTCCTGCTAAAGGAGAGTTTTATAGAGAGCAAGAACAAAATAAACATACATTGTTGATATGTCCTCAAACATGATTCGAACCCAATTAGATATTTTTGGACATTCCTTCCATCTTTTCCTCTTCCAGAGGGAATATCTGTGAAGTAGTCAGGGCAGAAGGGAAAGAGGTCTGGACTTGTTAGGGGAGCAGAGTTCTTACCCTGCTACTTAATTAACTCTCTAACCACTGGTGAGTTATAATCTCTGAGCCTCTTTTTCCTGAACTGAAAGTAGCAATGATTTTACCCACTTGATAACATTGTCGTTAGGACTGCACCTAGTACTATATGTAAGAGCAATGAATGCAGAGCATGTGGGGGGGGGGGGCAGTCATTCCTCACCACAGGTATGTGCCATGGCACCCGGCTAGGACCTAGATCTTCATTTACTTTCTACTTCCTGTATACTTCAATGTCTCAGTATTAGCCAGGAGCCTTAATTTCAGAGATGGATTGCTTGGGTTCAAATCCTAGTTCTGGCAGTGTCATTTTGGATATATAACTTGATCTTTCAGTGCCTCATTTCTTTCCTATAAAGTGGAAGTCATAATGGGGACTTCTGCAAAGCCTTGCTGTGACAAAGGGGACATAGTCTACAAGAGCTTATAGTCTATCAAGAGAGGCTGGTTTGTAAATAAGTGATTACAGTGCCCTGTAATAAGTACAGTTATAGAGATATGATTAAAATACTTCCCTAGAACTAGGCACAGTGGTGCATGCCTGTAATTCCAGTTACTTGGGAGGCTGAGGCCAGAGAATCATGAGTTTGAGGCCAGCCTTAGCAACTTGGTGAGATCCTATCTTAAAATAAGGATTTTTTTCTTTTGATACCAGGGAATTGGACCCAGGAATGCTTAACCATTGAGCCACATTATCAGCCCTTTTTATTTTTATATTTTGAGATAAGATCTGGCTAAATTGCTTAGGGCCTTTTCTAAATTGCCTGGAACTTGTGATCTTCCTGCCTTGGTCTCTGGAATAACCGGAATTATAGGCATGTACCACCACACCCGCCTCCAAATACATTCTTTTTAAAAATGGCTGGGAATGTAACTCAGTGTTAGATACTTGCCTACCATGTGTGAGCAGCTGGGTTCAAGCTCCAGAACACACACACACACACACACACACACAATCTTTGCTAGCATGAGGAATAGACCAACCTGCCATAAAATTTAAATCTAAAAGACAGGCAATTTGTGTGTGTGTGTGTGTGTGTGTGAGAGAGAGAGAGAGAGAGAGAGAGAGAGAGAGAATGAATATGAATGAATGTGAACAACAGAACACCTTCTGTTCATAGGCTTAAGGATGAAGTTCAGAATGAATTGCCATGATCTTCAGGCCCAGGCTTTGAAATATTCCCACCTTTTTCTCTTGCCCCTACTTGCCATTTCCTGTCCTTGGAGTTACTTCTATGACTCTGTGCTTTTGCACATTCTGTTCCTTGACCTAGAATGCCCTTCCCATATCTAAACATCTCTCTGGAGCTCCACAGTGATACTGCTGATATCATCATGAGAATGAGAATAGTCAAATAAATACAAAAATTTCAACAGCTTAAATTTAATGAATGACAATGACTTATGTGCATGTTTCATCTGAATCTTGGAACAACCATTTTTTTTTAATGAGGAAATTGAGGGTAGAAGATACTGAAATAACCCTCCCAAAGTCACACAACTTGTGATTTTTCCTAGTTGTGGCCTATCCCAGAGCCCAACTCAGTTGTCTGTCAAAATTAACTCCTTAGTGAAGTAATTCTACAATTTAAATATCTTAAGACAAAATTTTCCTCATATGTACTCTATTAGTTTTATTTCCTTATTTATTATAATACTCCTTACAATTTGTTTTGACTTTTATTTTTATAAATAGCAAAAGTAATGCTTATTGTAGAAAATTAGGAATTATAATCAAGATAACAAGAATCAGGAAATTATTGCCCATAATCCCATATTCTGTGGAAAAAAAACAATTTTAATCAATACAATAGATCCTGTTATAATTCTACTTATATGACATTCTGGAAAAGGCAAAAGCTAGAGGGAAACAAACAGGGTTTGCTAGGAACTGTACTACAAAGGGCATAAGGGCTGATGAAATACCCTTGACTGTGAAGGTAGTTACACAGCTGTGTGTGTGTTTATATATGTATCTATGTATGTGTGTGGTAATACTTATACATATTGGTATTGGGGATTAAAGCCAGGGCCTCATGCCTGCTAAGGATGTACTCTACCACACAATCATATATACTTATCAAAACTAATAGAACTCTTCATAGTACATTTTACCATATATAAATTTTACCTCAATAAATCTGACTTGAAAAAATGAATGCCTTCCTATGTATCCTTTCATACTTTTTCCTGTGCAAACATATTGTTAATGACTTTTAAAAATATTTTATATGGCTTTTAGTAAATATGCTCTATTTTAAAAACATTTCTGCATGCACATTAAAAAACACGTGCATGCACACTGGAGATCAAACCCAGGCTTTCATGCATACTGAGCAAGCAGTGTACCACTGAACTACGTGCCCAGACCATCCCCCAACATTATCAACATCTGGTTAATATAACACATTTGTTACAATTAATGGGCCAATATTGATATATTAACTAAAGTCCATGATTTATCCAGATTTCCTTTTTAAGTTTTTACTAAATGTCCTTTTTCTGTTTCGGAATCCCATCTAGGACATCCCATTATTCTTAGTCATCATATTTGGGCTTTGCTTGATTGTGACAGTGTCTCAGACTTTCCTTGCTTGAATCAACTTGATAGTTTTGAGGAGTACCGGTCAGAAAAAATGTAGGATAACCTGTTATTGAAATTTGTGGGCTGGGGTTGTGGCTCAGCGGTAGAGTGCTCGCCTAGCAAGTGCGGGGCCCTGAGTTCAATCCTCAGCACCACATAAAAATAAATAAGCAAAAGGTATTGTGTCCAACACAACTAAAAAATAAGATTTTTTTTTTTAAAGAAAGAAATTTGTCTGTTTTCCCTATGGTTAGACTGATATAGATAGATTTTTCTTGCAATGTTGCCCAGGCTTGTCTTGAAATTTGAGCTCTTGCCTCAGTGTGGGTCTCTCTCTCTCTCTCTCTCTCTCTCTCTCTCTCTCTCTCTCTCTTTCTCTTTCTCTNTTTTTTTTTTTTTTTTTTTAAGGCTTTTGATACAAAAGATTTCCTTTTTAAGGCTTTTGATACAAAGTACCATAGTATCATATTGCCCTCCAGAAAACTTTTTACCAGTTTGAGCATTAGCAATAGTGTTTCAGCATTCTGATGCTTACAGTTTAACTAATACTGGATATTATTATTCTTTTCAACCTTTCTCAATTGGAGTAGAAAAAAAAAATCATGTTGCATTGTCCTTGTTTCCCTATTGGTATCTTCTACCAGACAGTGAGCTCCTAAAAAAAAAAAAAAAAGACTTTATCATATTTTCCAGATATTCAGTCTTAATTGCTGCCCCCCTCAACAAAATAGTAGTGAGCATTCAGCAGAAAGGATTCAGGTAGGAGGAAAGGCCTGATCCAAATGTGATTGTGTCTGTGCCTTGGAGAGCAAGGGTTTTCGGGATCACTGGGTGCAATCCTATCCTTCAGGGCCAATGCCCCATATGTATTAGGTAATCTGAAGTTGTGGCTCTACTAATGTGAGCTTTAGACCAAGCAGGAGAGAAATCTACACCAGACTGAAAGAGAGTAAGCAGGATCTTGCCATTTCTCTTAAATAACAAGAACAATTACTGGGATTTAGTTTACCAACTCTGAAAAAGAGGATTGCCTTATAATTCCTTTAAGCTATAATACCATTCATGTAGTTCCAATAACAGCTTTTAGAAATAATCAGGTATGTTTGTGATTTTCAGATCTTTTCCTTTCAGTCAATACCATTTTATATTTGTAAATTGCTGCCAAATTTTTAATGTTTATCTGCATACTTCAATATTTATAGCCTTCTGTATAGAACCTTATATTTAGACATATATCCATATATTTATTTTATTTAGTTCCAGGCCAGCCTCAGCAACTTAGCAAGGCCCTAAGTAGATATAGGGTCTCACTGAGTTGCTGAGGGCCTCGCTGAATTGCTGAGGCTGGCTTTGAATTCACAATCCTCCTGTCTCAGCCTCCTGAGCTGCTGGGATTGTAGGTGTGCATCACAGCACCTGTGCGCCCCACTCTGTATAGAGCCTTGACCATACTTTGCTCTACCTAAATATTGATGTTAATTTTATTATATAAGCCTAGTAATAAATGTTACTGTTTCAATTGATCACTGGGTGAGGACATTATAGAAAAAGGAATATGTGTTTTTATAATACGACATTTTTAGTTTTGTTTTTCAGTGCAGCAAGGTTGACTCATTTAGCAGCGTCTGAACAAATAAAAAAAAAAAAAA
>NW_025999842.1:54718924-54766424 GCF_001458135.2 Marmota marmota marmota | reverse complement strand
AAAAAATTTTAAAAAATAATATATAGGCACTTATCCAAATGATAGTACTGCAAAAGTACTAACAATCCCCTCTGGTCACCTGTGACTGTTACTTACTTGCAGTGTTATCCTGTATAGAAAGAATTCCACACCTAAAGAGAAGTGCATTTCACCTAATATTGAATGTTAATCTTAGAACATTATCTTCTTTTCAAGAAGCAAGCATAATTCATCTTCACTTTAATGGAAAATTAATCTGAGATTCTTGCATTAATTTCCTATAACTATTGTGACTTTTCTTTTGATCTTCTAGTATCAGAAGTCACTGCTTGACTTAGGGTATTTTTATGTGAAAACTAACATAGCTGTTTTCCCTGAACTTCTTATATAACTTACCACACATTTAGTTAATTCTTAATATATTCTGGAGACAAGGCGAGATATTTTTAAAGAATACAAATATAACAGAAACATTTTTTCCCTCTAAAACCATGCTTAAATTCCTATATGGTATTTTGTCTGGAGGTATAATATAAACTCATGTAGAAAAGTGAATCTGAGTAGGACTCATCTGCACGAGCTAATATACATGATGTTTACTTAAAAGGAATTATCTGAAATATTATTAAAGTCCAGAAGTAAAACTTTATAAGCCTTGTCACCCTCACGGATCTGTGTAAAGTGGTGTTTTAAGCAAGTATTTAATTGCGTTTTGATCTTCCTTGTTATTAAAATAATTCCAAGATTTGGACCTTATGTTTTGAGTTTATCAGAAAAAAGGTATGAAATGTTGCCACATTAAGTGTAAAGACACTATACTGACCCTTTTCAAATGATAAATGTTAAATCTGTTAAAATAATTATTTTCTAAAATGATGGTCAGGACCAAAAATCTATATCATAAGACGCTTTAGAGACTAATTTTCTTGCATTGTAGAGAGGAATATTAGTAGTGTGTCTAGTGGTAATGGTGATGGTGCAGAGGCCCAGAAGTGAGACATTTAACATATAGCACCATCAAAAGTAGGGGTGGGAATGTGCGGATGGTAAGTGGAGGAACATAAATTTGATCTCTTATTGATGAACTTGTATTAGCTACTCCCACAAATAGTATCTGGCCAACAATTTTTGGAGCCTGTTTTTGCAGAATCCATCCTGTAATTGCTCTATCTATCATATTCAAATGCTTCCTAGGACTTTTGTTCATAAAGAGTCATGGAATCTTTGAAGATTTCTAGCTTGCATGGACCTCAGATTGCCTTCTTGGCCAATTCAGGGTGACTGTGCACTTTGAGGGCAGACCCTGTCTTCAGACATTGGAGGATTATGCTCACACCACATGTGCTGTGCTTCCCAGGCTTGCACATTCCTTCTGTCCCTGGCTATCGTCCAGGGCACATGTCAGCAGACAAAGCAGTGTAGGTAACAGGGACCTAACACACTCAGTCTCTGCCTGATAGGTTATTTTGATCTGTATTTGAAGGTAGATACAATAACTGTTTAGCTGAATGTTAAGAAACTGCAATTGCTATAGTTCAGAAATGGTGAAATATCAGCAATTTTATATATATCTGTATAATACTTGCTTTCTCATACTTATTCGGTATTTACTAAGGGCAAAGCATGAGTGAAAATACTTATAATATCAGGCCATTTACCTCTCACAAGCAGATGATGAGGTAGAGTTTTGTCCACTTTACAGGTGAGGAAGTTGTGTCTTAGAGAAGATAAAGGTCCCATAGCTAGTATGTGGCAAAGCCTTAACTCACAATCAAGTGTGTTCTAGAACAAGTCCCTTCTCTTGACTAATCTCCTGTAAGTGTTAAATGGGTTGGATCTTTCTGTTTAAAAAAAGTCATCGATTTTGCAGAAACACCACCTTTTAAGATTATCACCACAATGTTAATTAAGCTCCACTGCCATTCCATTCAGTCTGCCCAAATTAGCCTCCAAATTAATGAGGGTTTGTTGTTGTTGTTGTTGTTTTGTTTTGTTTTATTTTTGTTCATTGATGAGAGGTGCATTTTGGGTTACTAATTTCAGAGAACATTATCTACTTGAAAAAATTCTACTAATCATCCTAATAGTCTGTCATTTTAGGGAATAACTGTAATTAAGGAAAACATATGAAATCCTCTAAAACCATAAAGCTTTCCAGAATAATCCATTTACCTTTGGAAGTAAAAACCTGAAAAATGTCTAGGAAGTTTATTTTCAAAGTACAAGAGCAGACAACAGCCCAAAGCCACCTCTTTTTTCTTTCCCATTTTCACCTCATTTGCTGAAGCACTGTTAGATAGGCCAGAAGTAATGTGATAGCTAAGAGTGTGAGCCTGGGAGCAGATTCCTAGTCTTCAGTCCTGGTTCTGCTCCTTTGAAGGATTTGGTCATGGTGGAGCTATTGTACAATATGAAAAAAAAAAAAAAAAAAAAATGTTCTTGGAGGCCTGATGTCAATTTAGTAGATTTCTATATTTGTTGAATTTTTCAATTTGCAGTGGGACATGTTCTTGAGGTGATGCTATGTAGAGTATACCTCACATAAGAATTTCCATATGTGCTTCACAGAGTTTCTGCCAGTTATTCCTTAACCTCTCCCTGGGGTGTGGGAGTGCCCTTACAGTTCTTCCAATCTAGCCTGACAAAGATTAGGCCCCAAGTTGTAAGATGGGGTTTATTTTCTGCCAAGTGAAACAACCTTTCCTACAAACATAACAATATAATAAATAAAGAGAGATCACATCATAAGTTAGGACATGATGAAGGAGAACTCAGAGCTAGTCGTGTTTCTAGAATTAGAAATACTATAGTATCAAAATCAATTTCACAATTTGTATTTTTTATGATCCTAATGAATCTCCTAATAGCTAAATCTATCAGCAGAAGGAAATAATTGATGCTATTTTATTATCTTAAAAAGAAGTTTTACAGTATGGTAATAAAATATTTAAATAAAGTATTTTGTAATGAAACAATTGCTCCTTATTATTATTCATCAGTTAATTTATCATGATGTTATTTTTCCTTTATACACTTATGAGCTATAGACATAAGTTTAATGCTTTAAAATTAGGTCTTCAGCTGGGTGTTATGGCATATGGCTGTTAGCCCAGTGACTCTGGAGGCCGAGGCAGGAAAATCACAAGTTCCAGGCCAGCCTCAGCAACTTAGCAAGGCCCTAAGTAACTTAGCTAGATCCTGTCTCAAAATAAAAAGGACTGGGGATGTAGCTCAACTGGGTTCAATCTCTAGTACCAAAAAGATTTTTTAAATAAAAAAATTAAATTATGCCTTCAATTTTTGTTTTTAGTAATTTCTCCTATTTTCTTAGTTTGATTACTTAGAAATTAAGTTATTCCTTTTATTAAAGCATTATCAAGCTGGGCACAGTGGCACTTGCCTGTAATCCTAACAGTTTAGGAGACAGAGGCAGGAGAATCACAACTTCAATACCAGCATCAGCAACTTAGCAAGACCCTGCCTCAAAATTAAAAAAAAATACAAATAAAATAAAGGATTGGGGCTGTAGCTCAGTGGTAAAGCACTTGCCTCTCATGTATGAGGCACTCGGTGCTCAGAACCACATTAAAAAAATAAATAAAGATATTGTGTATCAATCTACAACCAAAAAAAAAAAATTTAAAAAAGAAAAGTATTTAAAAATTCAAAAAAAAAAAAAAATAAAAAAAAAAATAAAAAAGAAAAGATGGCTAAGATGTGGCTCAGTTGTTAAGCTCTTCTCAGTTCAAACCCTGGTACAAAAATTTTTTAAAAAAAAGATTATTAATAATACGTGTGAGACACTGGGTTCAGTCCTCAGGATAAATAAATAAAATAAAAAATCATGGTACTTAAAAAGGTGATAGTTTCTATTGAAGATGACAAATTAGTTTATGCTTTATTAACACATTTTTGTTGTTATGAATTAGTTATATTTATTGTTTTGCTAATAATGTTTAAACAATATTATTAAACAATAATCTTATTAACTCCAAGAATCTAGAATCTACACTTGATCTTAGCCAAAAGGCCGAGAAGCGATAAGAATCTAGAATCTAGTATTGTGTTAAAATGAATCAAAATCAAATGAAATAGGAGATGGGAATCAATGAGCCAATTAAACATTATTTAAATTATCAACTTTATCCACCTGAGACTGTAAATTGAGAAGGAAGGAAGAAGATCTGAATTGAATTTCAAGAAGCAGCCTCTTACCATTACTATCTTTAAAGGATCAACTTGATAAGCAATCTAGAGGGTTTCCTTGATAATCTGAGAAAGGAGCATTGGGCTTGTAGCTTCCTCTGTCATGCTTGAGCTTGGAATATCAGTTGCTAATCATCAGGCATTTAGGCAAAATGAAATGAACATATTGACTGAATACCATTACTTCATTTCAGAATGTTAAATTCTTTAGAATAACAGAGGTTTTATAGCTACATTAAACCTGTCATGCTGGGTGTGGTGGCATATTCCTATAATCCCAGCAACTCAGGAGGCTGAAACAGGAGAATCATGAGTTCAAAGCCAGTTTCAGCAAAAGGAAGGCTTTGAACTCACTAAGCAACTCAGATCCTGTCTGAAATAAAAATACAAAATAGGGCTGAAGATTTGGCTCAGTGGTTGAGTGCCTCTGAGTTCAATCCCTGGTTACCTGCCCTGCCCCCCCCCCAAAAAAAAAAACCCTTTCATATATGAAGTTAGGCATACAGAGTGCCCCAAAAAAGTATTTCTGAAAAAGAGGTTTTCCAGGCCCTATTGAGCTCTTTGGTGGAATAGCATTCAGAATGATTTAAGCCTACTCAAATATTTTGATCAAATAAGAACTCAAAATGGAATTATAAATTCATCCATGTGTAAATCAGTCAAGATTTTGAATAACTTTAATGTTAGACAATAAAAAAATAAAACAATAAAAGATCAGAAGTACTCCCTGTCCCTGTATGCTGTTTCCATTATATTGCTACCTTGCTCTAAAGCCTCCTGTTCTGCACTTTTGCTAGAAAATAGTTCTGTCAAAAATGTGAACAGCAGCCTCATATTTTGTAAGTGTGAATACAGGTAAGTACCATTGGGGGTTTTTGTTTGTTTTATCTGTGGGACTGGGAAATGAACACGGGTGCTCTACCACTAAGCTATGTCCCCAGCCCATTTTATTTCTGTTTTGAGACAGGGTCTTACTCAGTTGCCCAGGATGGCCTGGAATTTACGATTGTCCTTCCTAAGCCTTCCCGGTAGCTGGGATTCTAGCCATGCACCACTGGGCCTGGCTGCCATGAAAGATTTTTAGAGGCTTTTGTTTACTTTTTTTTTCCCCAAAGTATGAGTTACATGCACAGAAGTTCAAACATCTAAACACGGAGCTCAGTGCATGCTTAATGTGTATATACACCTCTAGAATTACTACTTAGTCAAGATACAGACGACCTCTGTCTTTCCAGAAGGCTTCTTCATGACTAACCCAATCAACATTTTTACCATAATATTATCATTATTTGACCTCCTTCACCTTAAGTTAATTTTTTTTTTTGGCGGGGGGTGGAGCTTACCAGGTATTTAACCCAGGTCTCACCAAATTGCTATAGGTCTCCTCAATTACTGAGGATGCTCTTGAATTTGTAATCATCCTCCTCAGTCTCCCAAGTTGCTGGGATTATAGGCATATGGCACTGAGCATAGCATGTTCTTCATTTTCATATAAATGAATCCATAGTTTGTAGTCTTGCTCATATTTGTGACTGTTGTGTGTTTGTTCCTTGTTCATTGCTGTGTGGTATGATATAATTAATTTATCATTTTCCTATTGCTGGATATCTGGGTTATTTCCTGTTTGTGATATTAAGATAAAGACTGCTGTGAACATTCTTACACATACCTTTGGAGGATAAATATTCTTATCTTTTAGGAGTACATTTTTCCAGGAATAGAATTCACTTAGTCATTGGCTATATGTACATATAACTTTAGTTCGATCCTCAACACCACATAAAAATAAGTAAATAAAATAAAGATATTTAAAAAAAAAGCATCACTGAAATATTTAGGGACTGGGGATATGGCTCAAGTAGTAGCGCGCTCTCCTGGCATGCGTGAGGTACTGGGTTCGATCCTCAGCACCACATAAAAATAAAATAAAGATATTGTGTCCACCTAAAGCTAAAAAATAAATATTAAAAAAAACAACTTTAGATAAAAATTTCTAAGCAGTTTTCCAATGTGGTTGTACTGACTTAAATTCTTCCACCAGCATATATAATGTTCCAGTACTCCACATCCTTACGACATACTTTCTTTGGCAGGCCTTTTAATTTGAATCTTTTTATGGTTATGTAAACAGTACCAAATTATAGTTTTTAAAACTTTTTTTTTAGTTGTAGATGAACACAATACCTTTATTTTGTTTATTTATTTTTATGTGGTGTTGAGGTTCAAACTCAGTGCCTCACATGTGCTATCACTGAGCCAAAAACCCAGCCCAAATTATAGTTTTAACATATATTTCTTTGATAAATATTAACAATAACTGCTTCTTAATATGCATTTTGCCATTTTTTTATCCATTGAAAAGAGTTTGGGAGGCAGTTTTTTGTTTGTTTGTTTGTTTTGATGACACTGGGGATTGAACTCAGGGAGCACTTAACCCCTGAGCGACACCCAGCCCCTTTTATATTTTTTATTTTTGTTTATATTTGTTCTAATTAATTAAACATGACAGTAGAATGCATTTTGATACATCATACATAAATGGAGTATAACTTCTCATTCTTCTGATTGTACATGAAGTAGAGTTATCATATGTGCACGTAGGATAAAAATGTCTGATTTATTTTACTATCCTTCCTACCTCCTCCCGCCTGCCACTTCATTCCCCTGTCTAATCCAAAGTACCTCTATTCTTCCCTAGCCCCGCCTCCTTATTGTGAATTAACATCCATATATCAGAGAAAACATTTAGCCTTTGTTTTTGGGATTGGCTTATTTTTCTTAGCATGAAATTCTCCAGCTCCATCCATTTACCAGAAAATGCTATAATTTCATTCTTCTTTAAGGCTGAGTAATAGTCTATTGTGTGTGTGTGTGTGTGTGTATACATATATATATATATACACACACTACATTTTCTTTATCCATTCATCTGTTGAAGGGCATCTAGGTTGTTTCCATATTTTAGTTATTGTGAATTGAGCTGCTATAAACTGTGCTGTGTCACCATAGTATGCTGATTTTAAGTCCTTTGGGTATAAACCGAAAAGTGGGATAACTGAGTCAAATGGTGGTTCCATACCAAGTTTTCTGAGAAATCTCCATACTGCTTTCCAGAGTGGTTGCTCCAATTTGTAGTCCCACCAGCAACGAGTACCTTTTTCTCCACATCCTCACCAACATTTATTGTTGCATGTATTCTTGATAATTGCCATTCTGACTGGAGTGAGGTGAAATCTCAGTGTAGTTTTAATTTGCATTTCTCTGGTTGCTAGAGATGTTGAACTTATTTTTTCCTGTATTTGTTGATCAATTGTATTTCTTCTTCTGTGAAGCATCTGGTCATTTCCTTAGCCCAGTTTTTTATTGGATTATTATTATTATTTTTTTGATGTTAAGTTTTTTTTAGTTCTTTATATATCCTGGAAAGTAATGCTCTATCTGAGGTCCAGGTGGTAAAGATTTTCTCCCATTTTCTATGCTCTCTCTTCACATTATTGATTGTTTCCTTTGCTGTGAAGAAGCTTTTTGTTTGATTTCATCCCATTTATTGATTCTTGATTTTAGAAGAAAGAAATTAATGGAATGTGAATAGGAAAATAAGAACTCAAAAACTATCACAATTTGCTGATGACATAACTCTATATTTAGAAGACCCAACAAATGACACCAGAAAACTTCTAGAACTAGTAAATGAATTCAGCAAAGTAGCAGGATATAAAATTAACACTCGTAAATCAAATGTGTCCCTATACATCAGTGATGAATCCACTGAAAGAGAAATTAGGTAAACTACCACATTCACAATAACCTAAAAAAAAAAAAAAAAGATATTTGGGACTCAATCTAAAAAAAAGAGGTGAAACACCTCTACAATGAAAACTACAGAATACTAAAGAAAGAAATTGAAGAAGATCTTAGAAAATGGAAAGATCTCCCATGATCTTGGATAGGCAGAACTAGCATTGTCAAAATGGCCATACTACCAAAAGTGTTATACAGATATACAGATTTACTGCAATTCCTATTAAAATCCCAATGACATAGAAAAAGCAATCATGAAATTCATTTGTAAAAACAAGAGACCCAGAGGCTAGGTTTGTAGCTCAGTGGTAGACTGCTTGCCTAGCACATGTGAGGCACTCACTGGGTTTGATCCTCAGCACCACATAAAAACAAATTAATAAAATAAAGGTATTGTGTCCATCTACAATTTAAAATATTTAAAAAAAAATAAGAGACTCAGAATAGACAAAGCAATCCTTGGTAAGAAAAGTGAAGCAGGAGACATCACAATAATACCAGACCTTAAATTATATTACAGAGCTATAGTAACAAAAACAGCATGGTATTGGCACCAAAACAGACAGGTAGACCAATGGTTCAGAATAGAAGACACATTATAACACATAAATACAGTTATCTAATACTAGACAAATACACCAAAAACATACATTGGAGAAAAGATAGCCTTTTCAACAAATGTGCTGGTTAAACTGGAAATCCCTATGTAGTAAAATGAAATCAAACCCACATCTCTCACCATGTATAAAACTGAACTCAAAATGAATCAAGGACTTAGGCACTAGAACACAGACCCTGTAGTAGGCCCAAATCTCCATCATGTTGGCTTAGGAACTGACTTCTTTAACAAGACTCCTAAAGTGCAAGAAGTAAAATAAAAAATCAATAAATGGGATGGAATCAAACTATATTTTTTATTTTGAGAGAGGGTCTTGCTAAGTTGCTGAGGCTGGCCTGGAAATTGTGTCCTCTCGCCTCAGCCTCCTGAGTCACTGGGATTACAGGTGGTTGTACTGTGCCCAGCTTGGGACAGTTTTTAAAAATTTGGCTATATGTGTTTTATTTACTTGCTGATTTATAGGAATTCCTTATCTATTCTGGATCTAAGTACTTTGTTGAATTGTGCTTCAAATCTTTGCGTTGGTGTGTGTGTGTGTGTGTGTGTGTGTGTGTGTGTTTGCGTGCGTTGGGGGATTAAACAAAAGGCTTTGTTCATGCTAAGTACATGTTCTACTACTGAGCTACATCTCCACCCCTATTATTTTTTGAGATAATATCTCACTAAGTTGCCCAAGCTGGCCTTGAACTTGTAATCCTCCTGCCTCAGCCTCCTGGAGTCACTGGGTTTACAGCTGTGCATTGCTACTCCTGGCTTTTAACAGTGTCTTTTGATAAACAAAAGTACTTAATTTTTTTTTTTAATTTTTAAAAAATATTTATTTTTTAGTTTTTGGCGGACACAACATCTTTGTTTGTATGTGGTGCTGAGGATCGAACCCGGGCCTCACGCATGCCAGGAGAGCGCGCTACCGCTTGAGCCACATCCCCAGCCCCAAGTGCTTAATTTTAATGATATTCAATTTATCAGTTTTCTCTTAATGTTCTTTTTAAGTCTAAAGTCATCAATATGTTCTCCTAGTATTTTCTTCTAGGAGGTTTATTGTTTTACCTTTTACATTTAGGTGAATGATTCATCTGGAATTAATTCAGTATTTGATATGAAGTAGAAATGAAAGTTTGTTTTTCCCATATGGATATTCAATGGATCCAGCACCAATTATGAAAAAGACCATCTTTTATTGGGAAGTCTCTTTACACTATCATGGAGGACTTCTTATTTTATAGAGGGACTTGAGTTGATAGTTGAATGCTATAAAGATGTCATTTAAGACTTAAAAAGTAGTTAAACAAAGCCAAACCATTCTGTAATTCTTACAATTGCTCCTACCACCTCTTTCAGTGCTGAACTACCACATAACTCATGCTTGCCTTTCACTTGCACTATATTCCAGTCTAAAATTGTAGGTGACTGCAATTTGTGAAGCCATTTTGTAAAACTAATAGAGATTGTAGCAATCTCAGGGACAGGCAGTAGTGGGGTTCTCTAAGCTGCCTGACTAGTTTAGAATCTCATCTTGCGAGTTTTCTTTCCGTGGTCATTTCTTTCTTTCTCTCTCTCTATATATAGTTTAGTTGTAGTTGGACAAAATACCTTTATTTTATTTATTTTTATATGTTGCTGAGGATTGAACCCAGGGCCTCGCACATGCTAGGTGAGTGCTCTACCGCTGGGCCACAACCCCAGCCCTTTCCATGGTCATTTTTGATATCAATCTTCTCATTCTGGTTTCTTCCAAAGCAGAACTTGGACCTGGGATTGCATGCAGGTAGTTTCTTTGGGATGTGTTTCTAGGGAGTAGGAGTGAAAGAAAAGGAATTGAAGCTTGTGTGGCATCATGTGTATCACAATAAAATGTACTCAAAAGGTTTCCAGTGATAAAAGGAGAAGTACACAAAGGTTTCCAGTGTATATATTGATATAGCTCATGGGACCCAAGGGTAACAATGCACATGGATATCTGAAGTATCAAAAATCAAGCTGAGCCAGGTGTGGTGGGGCACTCCTGTAATCCCAGTGGCTCAGGAGGCTGAGGTAGGAGGATCACGAGTTCAAAGCCAGCCTCAGCAACTGCGAGATACTAAGCAACTCAGTGAGACCCTGTCTCTAAATAAAATACAAAATAGGGCTGGGGATGAGGCTCAGTGGTAGAGTGACCCCGAGTTCAATCCTCAGTAGCCCCCACCCCACACCCCAAAATGAAGCCATGCATGGTGGCATGTGCCTGTAATCCCAGTGGCCTGGGAGACTGAGGCAGGAGGATCTCAAGTTCAAAGGCAGCCTCAGCAATTTAGTGAGGCCCTAAGCAACTCAGTGAGACCCTGTCTCTAAATAAAATACTTAAAAAGGGCTGAGGATGTGGCTCAGTGGTTTAACACTTCTGGGTTCAATATCTGGTACCAAAAATAAAATAAATAAATAAATAATCAAGTAATTGAAATCCCAGTAGGTACTCTCTCCATATTTGCTTTGCTTTTTTTTAATGGAAAGATCAAAATATCTTTTAATTCTATAGAACATAATGTGACAAAACCATTTTCAGGTAAAAGAAGAAATCAGAATATAAACCCAAAATACATAGGAAAAAAAGTATCACACAGTTATACCAGGCAGTTCATTAATTTTCAGAATCATTGTGAGTTTTTCAAATGTGTCATTTGTTGTGATTTTTTTTTTTTAATTTGGTATTGGGGATTGAACCCAGGGGCACTTAACCACTGAGTCACATCCCCAGCTATTTTTATATTTTATTTTGAGACAGGGTCTTGCTGAGTTGCTTAGGGCCTCACTAAGTTGCGGAGGCTGGCTTTGAACTCAGGATCCTCCTGCCTCAAACCATATTTGCTTTTCTTTGTGCATCTGCTTCACTTTTATCTCATGGCTGTGTAGCTTTCTTTGTTTCACAAGAGCAGCATGAATGGGAAATGACCATTCCATCTCTTCCATGTTTACATATTTCCATTGAATGTAGCATCCGGACTGATCCTGATTTTCTTTTCTTTTCTAGTGCTGGGTATTAAAGGGTCTTATGCACTGTACCACTTGGCCACACCCCCAGCCCCCTGAAACTCTTTATCCCAAATCCTAATTCTCTGTAAAGGAAATCTGATTGGTTTAGTTCAAGTCAGTTAAGGAGAGTCAAGGAACAGGTCATATGGTCCCAACATTGTTGTTGAGAATCCAATTCTATGGATTGAGTGTAGGGACTACCTTTTGAAGTGTCCACTACATAAATCTGTCAAAACCTTATGGTTCTAGCTGGTTGCAGTGGCACTTGCCTGTAATCCCAGGGGCTCCAGAGACTGAGGCAGGAGGATCACAAGTTCAAAACCAGCCTCAGCAATTTAGTGAGACCATAAGCAACTTAGTGAGATCCTGTCTCAAAAAATAAAAAAGAGCTGGGGTGGGGCTGAGTGTCTAAGCACCCCTGGGTTCTATCCCTTGTACCAAACAAAGAAAACAAAAAACCTCATGTTTTTATCTCTGGTGTAATGCTAGAAAAATCTTTCTCTATTCCATGATTATGTAAATATGCATTTTACATTTTCTCCAAATATTTATATCATTTTTATTTAAATATTTAATCCACTTGGTATCTATTTAGGTAAAAGTTATATAAGAACTAAGCTTTTTTAAAAAATGATAAATCATTTATCATTAGAAAGGATAGATTACTTATAAATGTTGATTTTTTCACATACCAAATATTTATACACACACACACGTGGATCTGTAATATTGTTTATGAATTTCATATATATATATATGTGTATATATATATACATATATATGTATATTTCTGAACTTCATATATATATGAAGTTCAAAAACAATGCTACAGATCCACGTGTGTGTGTATAATATATATATTATATATTATAT
The DNA here is from genome assembly GCF_001458135.2 of Marmota marmota marmota. Taxonomy (NCBI): domain Eukaryota; kingdom Metazoa; phylum Chordata; class Mammalia; order Rodentia; family Sciuridae; genus Marmota; species Marmota marmota. The sequence continues at coordinate 54,753,937 of NW_025999842.1, read as the reverse complement.
ATTATATATTATGTATATATATTATATATATATTTTGAACTTCATATATATATGTGTGTGTGTGTGTGTATATATATGTATATATATATATACATATGATTACATAAATAAAATAGTTGTACGTGAACACAATGCCTTTATTTTAAATTTATTGTTCTAGTTGTAGTTTGACACAATACCTTTATTTTATTTATTTATGGCAAGTGCTCTACCACTAAGCCACAACCCCAGCCCCGTTTATTTTATTTATATGTGATGCAGAGGATTGAACTCAGTGCCTCACATATGCGAGGCAAGTGCTCTACCACTGTGCCACATCCCCTGCCCCATGTTTCTGAACTTTTCTACTGGTTAGTTTGTCTATCAAAATTTTAAATTATACATGTATAAAGGCTGCTGAATTAGTATGCTGGCTATAAAAATATGTACTCAAATTGGCTTTAAGTTCCTTTAATGAAACAACCAATTACATATGTGTGTATGCATATATATACACACACATACCCACACACATATGTCCATATTGTCTAGCATAGTTTCTTGTGCATGGATAATAATGATCACAGTTTATATATAAGAATATATATGCATGAGTAAATAAAAATATACATTATCTTACAGTTTTTAGTGTGCTTTCATAAATCACATATCATCAGGAAAAGATCATATTGATTTACTAATACATTTTTCTCTTTGATGCCATAGAAACCTGTAGGTTTTATTATCGTTCTATGAGTAATTTTGCCTCCTGTGAGAGGATTATATATCCCTGCCCACTGAACTCACAATGCCTTACATGGAAGGAGTACACATCCCACTCTATTAACATCAGTCTTTACTCACATAGCTTGTTTTAGCCATCAGCAAATTAATGGATGTCACGTTATTTCTAAATAAAAATACTAATTATACATTTTTGCAACTCTTTCTTTCCCTCTGATATAAGAATAGCTCATGCTAAGTAATTGCTCTAGTATTGAACCACATCCCCAGTCCTTTTAATTTTATTTTATTTTGAGACAGTGTCTCACTAAGTTGCCCAGGTTGGCCTTGATCTTGGGATTCTCTTGCTTCAGCCTCCCGAGTTACTGGGATTACAGGTTTGCACCACTGCATCTAGCTCAGGTAGGGTTTTAAATTTTTTATTTGTTTGTTTTCTTATTTTTAATTATAGCCTAATGAATGTCTTTAACACAGAGTTTTTACAAATATAGCTAACAATAGTTAGAATATATGCGACCTCATTGGAGATAAACTGCATAAATTTTATTCAACAATTATCTTAAATACAGTCAAGCTGCTAAGCTCTCCAGGTTATAAGTAATAGAGACATTCTTCAACAAGGTCTAGTAATGGTGATTATTATAAATAATATTTGGGGGGCTAGAGATGTAGCTCAGTGTATTATGACACACTTCTTTACATTGTGCTTGCTTAGCAAGCCTGAGGCCCTGGGTCCCATCCCTAGCATAAAGAAATAAAAAAGAAACAAATATATATTTGGCAAAAAAAGAGAGAATCTCAAAGAAACTTAGGATTAATAGATATCTTCAGAATCTGGAACACATCCAAGGCAGCTATAAGAGTGTTCTTTATCATTGTCACTTGAGCATCTGTCATTACTAGTATGGCTCTGATACTTTTGATTTCTGCTTTTCTTACTGTCTTTTTGCTACCAGCTGATTTCCTTAGAGTCTATTTTGTACCTTTTCTCTTCCTAAAATCTTCTACTGTATCTCTCCTTTCTGCTTGTTCATACCTTCAGCTTGCATTTAAGTTGGAACATTCTAGGTCCTTCTGCCTGTTCCTTCCTTCTAGGACATCATTTAAACTTCAGCTCCCAGTTCCCTCATGGAAGCTCTTCTATTACAAATTTCTGAGAGTGTGATTTTTGTTTATCCCAACCATAGTGGGTTGAATACTGTTCCTCCAAACTTCATATCTACCTAGGACTTCAGATTGTGACCTTCTGAAATAGGAGATTCTGTAAATGTAACTAAGGCAAGCATCTTGAGATGAGATCATGCGGAGTAGAGTGGACTCTAACTCCAATGATGAGCATCCTTTTAAGAGACAAAAAAACATAGAGACACAGAGGAGGAAAAGGCCACATGAAGATGGAGGACAACCAAAAGCCAAGGAGTGCCAGTTTGCCAGTAGCTACCAAAAACTAGGTGAGCAGTGTGGAAGAATTCCCTTTCAGAGTTTCTAGTAGGAACCAACCCTGCCAACACCTTGTTTTTAGATTTTAGGGCTGCAGAACTATGAGAGAATAAATTTCTATTGTTTTAAATCACCCAGCTTGTACTAAATTGTTATGGCAGCTGGAGTAAATTCTTTTAGGATTCTCTGGAGAAATAGAACAAGTAGGATATGTGTATGTATATGAAATATATTTAAGTATAAAATATATATAATATGTACATACATATATAATATTTTTATAAGGGATTGTCTTATGCAATTATGGATGTTTGCAAGTCAAAATCTGCAAGTATGGGCATGTAAACTGGAGACGGAAAGAACAATTGGTACTGATAAATTCAAAGGTGGGCTTCTGGAAAACTCCCTCTTACTCAGAGGAAGGGTAGCCTTTCTGTTCTATTCAGGCCTCAACTGATTAGATGAGGCCCATCTGTATTATGACACACTTCTTTACATAGTCATCTATTTCCAATGTTAATCTCATTCAATACACCCTTACAGAAACATCCAGAATGTTTGACTAAATATCTGGGCACACATTGACCTAGTCAAGTTAACACAAAAGTGAACATCATAGAAGTTAATAGATCAGCTAATCTCTGAGGGTTTTCATATTCATAGGCCATTGATTAGGCAATGGTTTAGTCATTCCTGGATGAGGTGCTTAGAGCATAGATCATCAGCATGGCTGCGCGTACAGGGAGAATTGGACATGAGAGAAAGTGACTGACATGTCTACAATGTTTTAATGCTTAATGACACACATCCATATTCTTTCATTAGGGGCAAAAATGTCTCACCTGATGTGATTATATCCATTGTGGACATGTGAAACTGATGGCACAGGAGCATTCTGAAATTTACTTTCTATTACTAGAATCCTCATTTTCTGAGAAATGTACAACTTATTGAACCCTTGTGTTACTTTTTGCTATTCAGCATCCTATTGATGAAACTGAGGTGCTGTACTTTAAAAGGAAAAATACTGCTGAGGACTTAAAGCAGTTTAACAATGATGCTACCTTATTTATACTAAAATAAAACAAGTCGAAACCTACAAAGTAGGGAAAATTTTTCTTAAGAGTGAGATAATCGACATTTTCAGCTTCATGGGCAGAGTCTGTTGTGACATCTCAATGGTGCATTGCAGTGGCAACGGAGTCACAGACAATATGTAAATATTGATGAATGTGGCTGTGTTCCAACAAAATTTTATCTATGGACAATGAATTTGAATCTCATATAATTTTCACATGTCACAGAATATTCTTTTGGGGAGGAGTCAGGTGGGAGGAGATTGAACCCAGGTCCTCACACATGCTGACAATGTACACTATCACTGGACTGTACCCTCATCCCCTTATGATTCTTTTGAGTTTCTCCCCTAATCATTTAAAAATGTAAAAACCATTCTTTCCTTGTAGGTTCTATAGAAACAGGCAGCAGGCTGGGCACAGTGGTGCACACCTATAAGCCCAGCAATTTGGGAGGCTGAAGCAGGAGGATAGGGAGTTTGAAGCCAGCCTCAGCAACTTAGCAAGGTCCTAAGCAGCTTAGTGAAAATCCTCTATCAAAATGAAAAAACAAAAAGGGCTGAGATGTGGCTCAGTGGTAAAGCACCTCTGGGTTCAATTCCTGGTACCAAAAACAAAATGAACGAACAAACAATAACAACAGCAACAACAACAATATAAAGGCAGCAGGACAGGTTTGGCCCATGGGCCATCATTTGCCAACTCTTGCTAGGATATACTTGCTGGTCCTTGTCCACCCCAAATCACCCCTTGTTTTGCTATTATGACCCTATTTTCCTTCTGGAAGTCTTCCCAGACAATGATCCTTTTGAAAATGATCACACAGTGCTTCAGGGGTGGGGACTCCTGGGTAATGGTAATTGGTTTGATTGAAGTGAATATTGTAGTTGTGTGGGGTCTGCTTTTTCTCTTTCCACAGGAACTTGTAGCAATAGGAAGATGTGAGTCTGGAGTTGCCAAAGGCTCCCACATGAATCTCTAGAGTGAAGCTGACACAGCAGAAGGCAGAACCAAGAAACAAAGGGAAACGGAATTTTGATTACATTTTTGGAGCTCCTGGATCAAGATGTTCATAACACTAAAAACCCTGAGGCTTTTCCACTACTACACGGATAAATAATTTTTCTTAGCCAGGCATAGTGGCATGCACCTAGCCCAGCTTCTCAGGAAGCTGAGGCAGAAGGATTGTTTCAGCCCAGGAGTTCCAGGTCTACATAGTAAGACCCTTATAAATACATAAGCAAGACCCTTACAAATGTGTACACATGTTATATGTTATATATTATATATGTTGTATATGTTATATAATATATTTATATATACATATATATAACATATATATGTATATATACATATATATAATTTATATATATTTATAAGGGTTCTATAATATAGGGAAAGAAAAATTATATAATATATGTTAACATTTTTTCTTTCCCATTGAAGTGAGTTTGAGTTGGGTTCTCTTTCAATCACAACAATAGGCTGGTAGCTAAGGGAAAACCTCCAACCACTTAAATTTTTGAAAATTATTATTATTGGTACTGGGTATTAAATCCAGGGGCACTTTACCACTGAGCCACATCCCTAGCCCTTTTTATTTTTATATTGAGACAGGGCTCACTGAGTTGCTTAGGGCCTTCCTAAGTTGCTGAGGTTGGCTTTGAACTCATGATCCCCCTGCCTTAGCCTCCCAAGAAACTGGAATTACAGGTATGTGTCACCGCCAGCCATCTAAGTTTATTACACCTGTAAAAGAAAACAAAATTTAAATTTACGTCCTAACACAATTAATAATCTGAAAATTCAAAACAATAATATTATGGGCAATGTTTTCCTGAAACTAGATTTCTTCTCCCAGTATGAATGTAACTAATATGTCATGGGTTGTTTTTGAATTCTGCTTGCCTTTGTGTCCCACACATAAGGTGTGTGCCATGTAAGGAATCATTTCCACATCATTTCTCTTGGTTTGAACTGTTGCAAAACTTTCATTCAAAGAGCTCAGCCTTCTCTTTGTATGCATGTGTAATTTGCATAATAAGTGTGCTTCTGTACTTTCTTCAGTAGCTAAAACAAAGAAAGACATCATTGGCTTGCTTTTCAAGTTATACTGATATCAAATTAAGGTCTCATTTTATTCAGTTTCTTAAGCCAAAGTCTTTGATCTATGAAAACATGTTTCATTTATGAATGGAAAAAAGAACCTTTGTATTTTTAACAGGAAAAGAATTCAAGTGTAATGATTGTTGTCAATTTGCCAGTGGGACATACAAACTCCTGGTAATTTAATAGACAAGCCTGTGATGTATTAGACCGGTTTTATTCATTCATAGCCTTGCTTCTACTGGCTTTCTACTGACTCCCACCTTTGTCCCATAATTCTTTACATTGGCTTGGTTCATTACTTCTGTTAAGGATTTTTAAACTAATTGCATAACTTGTTAGAGACTGTCTACAATTGCACAAAGTCCTCATAATATTATTAGCTGGTATATCATAAGCTGGACTTGTCAATATGAACAAATACATGCTGTGTGTTTAAATTGGAATAGTGTGTTAGTCACCTATTGATCCCCTCAAATCCTGCGTTCAGATCCCAAGAACACTGAGTAGTATTTATAAATAAATGAAGCATCTATTTTTTTTTTTTGCACATAGGTATGCTTGTCAGCTTGGGTAGCTCTTCTTCAAGCTCCAGCTCATCTTGGCTTACCTCTAGACTTTGTAGACTTTTGGTGAAATGTAGGACTATTATGTATCTCGCTCAGGGCCAAGATTGAAAAGGCTGCAGCTGGCTAGCGTTATGCTGTCTTCATGGTAATCACAGGGGTATGAGCTGTAAGCCAACGGACAAAAGAACCTTTAAATCCTTTGGACATGTCACATTGTCCTTGGCTAGAGCAAGTTACATGGCTCAACATCAATAGAATGGAGGAATACACCACACCCACTCTAGAGTTTTGTAGGTGTATGTGCTCTGGAGAGATGAGGGATGGAGAGAATAATTGTGGACAATAATCAAATCTAGTGCATATGGCTTCACTTTGTATGAACTCTGTCTTTGCCCCTTCACCCTCCCATCTCAATTTTATTGCTAATATATCCTGTGGGAGTGAGAGGGCTTTCTATAACTAGTTTTGAATTTTAAAGGAAGAGAATAGCTTCCAGATTGCTTAATGGCCATAAATCTAGAAGCTCTTATAGCTGATATTCTTTTTTCTGTTCTGTTTTTTTTTTAATTTTTTTTTTTTTAGTATCAGAGATTGAACCCAGGAGGGCTTTACCACTGAGTCACATCCCTGTTCTTTTTATTTTTCATTTTGAAACAGGTCTCACTGTTTCAAACTCACTGTTTCTCAACTTAGCAAGTTGCTCAGGGCCTTGCTAAGTTGCTGAGGCTGGCCTTGAACTCAAGATTCTCCTGCCTCAGCCTCCTGAGCCACTGGGATTACAGGTGTGTGTAACTGTACCAGGCTGATTTTCTATTTTGGCACAACCTCTGGCTTCTTTCTTGATTTATTTTAAGATAAAAATTAATATTTTAAGATGTTTTTAAGATTTTCTTTTCCTTCAGTGTGGGGTGAGATCCAGGGCTTTGCACATGCTAGGCAAGCTATCTACCACTGAGATATACTCCCAGACCAAATTTCGTGTTTTGATGCAGTGTACACATGAGTGTAAATATACAATGAAGTTACTAAGAGATAAGTAGTCCTTTTTACTGCCAGATTTAGAGGGCCTAAAATAGTGCTAAGCATATAACAGATGCTCAATAAATATTTGTTGATTGAAATATATTGTATGCTTATTTACCAATGATTATTACTCATAAGTGAATAATAGTGAGGTATATATAATCAGTATCCTCTGATTTCTTAGTGTCTGTTAACCACACTGAAATGGTATTTATAATGTCACACATTGAAAAATGATAATTGCATTTGCTCTTTTCAGAACTTAGAAAAATTATTAGATGACTTTTATCTCTCTTGTTTTTGAAAAATCATTTGTTTACATAATTTTTAACTTAGGAGACAGCAGTTTTGCCATGTTAGCCAAGACAGTCTCAAATTCCTTAGCTCAAGCAATCTTCCTGCCTCAGACTCCCAAGTAGCTGGGACTACAGGTATAGACCTTGCTATTTACAAAATCCTTTTGATGTGATTAGAGTCCTTAGAGCATCTAAATGGACAGAAATATGTATCAATATAAACAAAATCTACAAATTTTCAAGATTATAAATGTCAGTGAAACATCATTTAATTACTTTTAAAAAACATTTAATATTGAATTATGTATGATGTAAACATAATAGTGTCCTGATACATGAGAAGTAAATGTAAAATGAAAAAGTGCTTCTCAAAAGATTTCCTTTTGAAAAGGAAGTGAATTAATTCCTGGGGTTGATTTTATGAAAACTGAACACATTATAAAACAAAGAACTTAATTGAAAGACATTTTGCATGTTATCATAGGTCATCTATTTTGGGAAGAGCAAGACCAGTGCCTTCTAGGGCTTTCTTCAATGATTCTGAAAGTTTGGGCTACTTCCTCTGCTTTCTTACAGGAAACATTTTATTATAGCTTAAACGTGCACTAACGTCTTACATTATAATCATCTTGCCAGATATATTAATGACAATAAAAAAGGAAGGAAACTAATATTCATGAAGTATCTACTAGATGCCTGTGCTAAAAGCAAAGTCTTTTTAAGATGAGAAATATTCCCATTTCAGAAAAAAAAGAAAACTAGGCTCAGAAATTTGTGGCTGAGTTTTTTGACACTGGAATCATGTTCTTTTACATGAGCCAAAACCTAAGAAAACTGTCCATTGGGTAGTATACTGACTGGCTGGTATGAACTCCTCTGTAAATAATTGCAGTGTAGTAAAACAAAGCTTTATTTAGAGATAAACAACTAAGTACATATGTTTTGCAATAGACAAATCACAGTGGTGCAAAGTCCTACGGTGGGTATTCCCCAACACCACATGAGAGGCCTCAAGAAAAAGATCGAATTCACATCCACTTTCTAAGTGCTCCCCAGGCGTGGGCTGAGTTGATGTGGGTTTCTCCTGGCTGGAATTCCTCCTGTGGTTATTCCCACAGGGTCTGCAGCAGTGACCTTACTCTTGGCCTCAAAGTCCACTTCCTCTTCTGGTGTTGTTTTGTTTTTCTCATGCTTCTAGACCTGCTTTCCTAGACTAGTGGAGCCTTAACACTTTATTCTTTGTGTGTATGGGGGTGGGTGGACGGGGAGTGAGTTGTATCAGAGATTGAACCCAGGGCCACTGTCCCAGTGAACTCCATCCCCAGCCCTTTTTATTTTATTTCATTGGTACAGGGATTGAACCCAGGAGTGCTTTACCACTGAGCTATATCCCTAACCCTTTTTATTTTTAATTTTTTTAAAGCGAGAGAGAGAGTTGTTTAATATTTATTTTTAAGTTTTCGGTGGACACAACATCTTTATTTTATTTTTATGTGGTGCTGAGGATCGAACCCAGCTCTCTGCGCATGCCAGATGAGCGGGCTACTGCTTGAGCCACATCCCCAGCCTCCTAACCCTTTTTATTTTGAGACAGGGTCTCAATAAGTTGCTTAAGGCCTCACTAAATTGTTGAGGCTGGGTTCAATCTCTAATACAACTCATTCACTCTCTCTCTCTCTCTCTCTGTCTCATACACACACACACACACACACTTTATCACTGAGTTACATCCCAGCCTGGCAATCTGCTTCAATATGTCCTTTTTTTTTTTTTTAATCTGTCCTTGTTTATAATCAATGTAAGGAGAAAACCTATTTTATTGCCATAAAAATAACAAGAGGCACAGATTAGAATAAGTTACGTGCTAGGAGACTTTATAGGAGAGAAGGATAAACAGATTCCTATGGTTCTGAGGCAGTGGAAAGTGGAGCCAGCCTTGAAGCACGCGCTGACTACAGATCAACCTAACATCATTCTCTAGGCAGGTGTTAGAGGAGGCGTCAAAGATGTAAGGAGCACAATGGGACTGTCATTCGGGTAGAACAAAGGCATCAACACTGTTCTGAGTCATCTTTCCTCTTCCCTATAGAACTCTAAGAGGGTTTTCTTTCTTCTTGGACCATGCCTTCACTTTCAGCCCTGAGCTTATAAGAAAAAGACACCTTGGCCTTGCTTTGGGCCTAATGCAGAGATGTTCTTGTGGTTCTACCCCCAGCTTGGAGAGTAAGAAGTGACTGTCAGGCAGAAGCTCTGACCAGAAGAGTAATGAATGTGCGCTTCACTAGAAATGGCTCTCTGTTATCTCTCTCCAGAGACACTTACAGTATAGCAATAGTGAATGGCTAAGGGTTTGGAAGTAAACAGACCTTCTAACAGTTCCTTAGATGGTTGCTCTAAGTATAATAGGAAGAGTTGAGAGAGCCCCAGCAGACATCAACAGGGCTGGTAGCAGAATTTGGGAAAGTTCTAGAGGATTGTGCCATTATCCTAGGTAAGTTTATGGGACTCAGTGCTCAGGATACATGGGGTCAGACACTTTCTGTGCTAAAAGGGGCTTCATGTGCATTCATGGGAACATCACCTGGTAAAGTAGTAACCCCATTTATATGAACCAAGCAAGTGACCACATTTACGAATCTATTAATTGATAGACTGTGAAGTAATATTAATAATAAATAAATAAATAAATAAATAATATAATATGGCAAGCATCTTGAAATGAGATCATTCTGGAATAGAGTGGACCCTAACTCCAGTAATGAGTGTCCTTATAAGAGACAGACAAGAAGATACAGAGACACAGGGGAAAAGGCCGTGTAAAGATGGAGGGCAACCAAAAGCAAAGGAGTACCAAAGATTGCCAGCAGCTACAAAAAACTAGTGAAAAAGCCTGGGAGTGTAGCTCAGTGGCTGAATACCCCTGGGTTCAACCCTCAATCCTGGGGGGAAATTAGTGACCAAAGGGTCAAATGAATAGTTCCAGACCACTCTACTGCCCTAATTTACTAACCCAGGTTAAAAAAAATTTTTTTGGTACTGGGGATTGAACGGATTGAACCCAGGGGTGCTTTATCACTGTGTTAAGACTCCAGCCCTTTTTGGTTTTAATTTTGAGACAGGATCTCCCTAAGTTGCTGAGGCTGGCCTCAAACTTGTGCTCTTCCTGCCTCAGCAGGATGGGATGACAGGTGTGTGCTACTACTCCCAGCAACCCAAGTAAATTATAATGTGTATGGGAATATTGGTTAATTCATATATTACCCTCCCCCCCAGTTATGTATTTGCATTTATAACTGGCATCAGGATATATCTTAAGTTATTGTTTTTTTTTTCTTCAAAGCAGTGTAAACTTGTTGCAAATGAAATCATACCCAAAGCCCTTTAAAGCTCAGAAGCTCAAGTTCAAATGTGGTGGCATGGGATGAGGTCAGGAGAGGTGGTAGTCTTTCAAGGTCTTTTCTTTCTCTATTTCTGGAGAAATGAGTAATCCCGAAGGAGCCCTATGTCCTAAATTGAACCTGTGATAACCAACCACTAAAATAGTCCCAAGAGAGTGAGAACTTTGTTCTGGAAGATCTATAGAGATTTTAAAGATAGGCTTTGCCAGAATTTACTTCCTTTTTTTTGGGGGGGGGGTACCAGGGAATAAACTCGGGGGCACTTGACCACTGAGCCACATCCCCAGCCCTATTTTGTATTTTATGTAGAGACAAGGTCTCACTGAGTTGCTTAGCACCTTACTTTTGCTGAGGCTGGCTTTATACTCGTGATTCTTCTGCCTCATTTTCCCTAGCTGCTGGGATTATAGATGCGTATCACTGGGCCCAGCTCCAAGATTTTCTTCTTGAGATAATCAACTTACTCGAGATAGTAGAGATTATTTTTTCAGCTTAAGATCCAATTAAATAATTTGATTATAAAAATTATACATAAACTGAGTATAGCAGCATGCATCTATAATCCCAGCAATTTGAGAGGCTGAGGCAGGAGGATCACAGGTTCGAGGCAAACCTTAGCAACTTAGTGAGACACTTCTCAAAAAATAAAAAGGTTTGGGTATGTAGCTCCATGGTAAAGTGCCCTTGGGTTCAATCCCTAATACAAAAAATAGAAATAACCCAGAGCTTTCTCCAAAATCTATATTGCCTCACGAGTAAAGGATCAGGGAAGGGAGTGTAGAGCTTGGAAAATTTCTATATTTGGTTGTAAGAGATGTACACATTAACATACCATCTACCCCACCCTACCTCTGGAATGAAAAGCATTATATAATTGTTATACTGTGATATTTCAATTTAGTAGTGAAGGATGTTTTTAAGTTTTTTTTTTTTTCCAGAGACAAAGATTTATTTAGGAAAGCAGATACACACTCAAGGGAGAATGTGGACTATCTTGAGAATCAGAAACCTATTTTTAAATTTTTAGGAAAAGAGAACAGAAAAGACTAACTCTATTATATAGCCACATTACCATTTCATTGATAATTCTTTTGAGAATATATTTTTCCTCCATGAAATCAAAATATGTTTAAATGATAGCTTCATGTTTTTGTTAGAACTGATTCTGTTAATATGTGTAGGAAAGAACTATTCACATTGCACACCATGCAATTCAGATTTTTCAGGCATTTCATGTGCAATTTGATAAACTATCTTTTATTAGGTGCTTTATACTTTCTGGAATTACTATTGTCAGAGAGCAATCTATCTTCCCTGATGTATTACTCACCTTGGTTGTAAATGTATTTGTCTGCAAAAAACTGTAGACCCAAGAAAAAGAGGCTTATACAAGGGCTTATCTGCTTCAAGCAACATGATATCTGGGGGCACACTTCCAGTGCTGAGATGGTGACACGACCATTTTTTTATATGGCTCTCATTTTCATGGTCAAAAGGTAATTTGAAACTGGGTGCAGTGGCCTACACGTGTAATCCCAGCAACTCTGGAGGCTGAGGCAGTAGGATAGCAAGTTCAAAGCCAGCCTCAGTGACTTAATGAGGCTCTAAGCGAATATTAATGAGACCTTGTCTCAAAATAAAAAATAAGAAGAACTGAGGATGTGGCTCAGTTGTAAAGCACCCCCTGCCTGGTTCAATCCCCAGTAGTAAAAATTGCAAAAATAAAAAAAAGGCTAGGGATGTAGTTCAGTGGTAAAGCACCCCTGGGTTCAACCTCCCCAATACCAAAAAAAAAAAAAAAAAGATAGCTTTGCTTCAGGTATCCCCTTAGTGTTCTAAGTAGGAAGAAAAAGAAAGAAGGAAGTACTAAGTTACTAAGTTGAAAGGAAATTGCCAGCCCTGTCCTTAAAAGAGATTTTCTGGAAACTTTTCTCAAGCAGAGAGATTTCTGTTAATATTTCCTTGGCCAGAACTGGGTCTATGGCTGCCCTACTTCTAAGCAAGCATCTCACTTTCCAGCCTGTGTATGAGTAGAGGCGGCTGGTTAGAAAAGTGATAAAATGGCTGTTGAGGGAGCCAGCTTTTAATCTATCACCATTGATGGGGGACTTCTACTGAGTCCTTGTCATGTGGAATTACTTTAAACAAACAAAAAGTTTTCAGTTCAGAAGTTCCAGTTTAAGAATGCAGTGTCCTCACCACTTATTTCCTCTTTCAAATGATAGATTTGGGCTGTCTTGTCTCTAAATAGCTACTTATTGTAGCTTGTGTTTTGAGAGCAGCATATCTAAGATCAAATGACAAAATGAAGGGAAACATCTTGTGACCTTTTTGGTTTTGGTCATTTGGGATGTATTTCTTGCCAGGACAGACAGTTCAGTATTTTGAAATATTCTGGTGTTTATTTGTTCAAGACCAAGACAGAACCACCATGAATAATGAATGTAGATATATAGAATATAATGAAAAAAGAGCCAAATAATGGGATATACATTTTTGAAATTATGTAAGTATATTAAACTAAGACAATTTCAATCAAAGAACTATATTAACTTTAGAGAGAAAAATTTTATTGATATATGGGTAAAATTTCACATTGTAGTTCTTAAATGCTACTAATGACATCTGTTGGAAATCTATCTTTCCCATGGAAAGACATCTGCTACTAATGACATGTTGATCATAAAAATATCTAACTTGAGTAGCAGATCCTACTCTAATTTTAGTATAGATTATTGTAATTCATAGCTCTAAAATATTCTTTATAATTAGAATAAAATACTCTTATTAGAGAAACTTTGTAAATGATGAGAGAAGAGTCCTCAGGCATCCACTAATGTAATAGTTAACATTGTGATGTATTTCGGTTTATGAACAGAAAATACTGATGGCCACTATTTATTGAGTGAATTTTTCTATGCAAATAATTTTATGTATGATTTAATGATCTCAAAAACTCTACAAAGCTGGGTCTGGTGGTGCATGCCCTGTAATCCCAATGTTTCCGGAAGCCATGGCAGGAGGATTGCATATTCAAAGACAGCCTCAGAAATTTAGCAAGGCCCCAAGCAACTTAACAGGACCTTGTCTCAAAATAAAAAATAAAAAGTGCCGGAGATGTGGCTCAGTGGTTGAGCACCCCTGGGTTAATTCCCTGTTACCAAACACACACACACACACACACACACACACACACACACGGAGTTAAGTACAATTTCTCTCTCTCTCTTTCTTTCTTTTTTCCCTCCCTTTCTTTTTTCCTTCTTTCTTTCTTTCATTAATTCTGTAGTACTGGGGATACAAAGCAGGGATGGAGGGATAATCTACCCCTGAGCTGCATCCCCAGCTGTTTTTTAAAATTCTGAGTCAGCAACTCACTAAAACGCCCAGCTGCTGGATTAAGCTGGCATCCTGCCTCAGCTTCCTGAATCGCTGGATTATAGATGTGTGCCACCACACCTGGCCTTATCCCCTTATTTACAGATGAAGATGGTTATGCTAAATTAGTTGCTCAAAGTCACATGGTAAGGAGCACAGCTAGATGGGAACTCAAAAAATCTTCAAAACTTCCATATTCTCAGAAATGACCAGGTAGTATTGGGGCTCTAGGAGAATAAAAAGTAAAGTAGATGGTCTCAAAGTTTTTCTAATACTTATTTTTCCACGTATTATTTGATTCAAGATTCTGACAGTCCAGAAAGACTGATGACCAAGCTGTCCATAAGTAGTCTATATCTGAGAGCTATATTGATTCTCACTCTTCCTGAGGGATAAAATTTTGTATCTCTTTAGATTTGGTGAGCTCCTAGCTCCTCCGCCATGTTCAATGCATTTCCTTTGGCCTTAATTTCCGGACCATTTCCAATGCACCCTATCAAAGAACAATGATGTATAGTAGTTTGTTATTTCCCTGTGCTGGAAAGTGAACCTAGGACTATGCCCATGCTAGGCAGCTGTTCTGCATTGAGCTGTATCCCGTCTGTCTGTCTGTCTGTCTGTCTATCTATCTATCTGTCTATTTTTGTGTTATTGGGGATTGAACCCAGGAGTGTTCTTTCTACTCCTGAGCTATATTATTCAGACCTTTTTTTTTTTTTGGAGACAGAGTCTTACTAAGTGTCCAGGCTAGGCTTCACCTTGCAATCCTCCTACCTTACCACCAGAGTCACTGGGATTACAGGTGTGTTCCACCACACCAAGCCACATTCCCCTTTTTTTGGATACCAGGAATTAAACCCAGGGCAGCACTTAACCACTGAGCCACATCTCCAGCCCTTTTTATTTATTTTTTCGTTTTGAGACAGGGTCTTGCCAAGTTGCTTAGGCCCTTGCTATTATTTATTTATTAATTTATTGCTTAGACTGGTCTTGAACTTGAGGTTCTCCTGTCTCAGCCTCCCAAACTGCTGGGATTACAGGTGTGTGCTACTGCACCCAGCTATTTTTTTTTTTTCTTTTGAGATAGGGTCTTTCTAAATTGTTAGAAACTGGCTTGGAGCTGGTGATCCTCCTGCCTCGGTCACCTGAGTTTCTGGGATTACAGGTATCTATCACCATGAAAAATACAATAGATTTTTTTTTTTATTTAAAAGTCTCAATGGTCTTTCCATGGGAAAGATAGATTTCCAACAAGGAACCTATAGATGAACTTTTTAAAAACAGTTGATTAGTCAGAAATTTCATTAAATGTAGTTATATTGTATGTTTCTTGTGTCCTGTCCTGATTGACCCTTTATAAAAAAATCTCTTTCTTAGTTCCATTTGATCACTTTATTAATGAAAGTTATGTACATAGGTCCCTAATAATTTGCTAACTCAAATTTAGCCATTACCACTTGGCAGGCACCTTACCTGTTTTATATTCTAGCTGGTATACCATTTAGGTTCAGTAAAAAATATTCATACTGTTTTGTTTAAGGACGTTATAGTTGTGCAAAAAATTCAAACAAAAAAAAAATGAAGTAAAAGCCCCCTTAAACTGTTTCCAATTCCCATTCCCTCCCAGAGGTAAATTCAGTGATCAGTTAGAAGGTCTGGCAACGTAACTCAGTGGTAGAGTGCTTGTCTAGCAAGGCCCTGGGTTCAATCTTCTCTACAGTAAAAATATAAAAAGAGCCAGACATAGTAGTGCACAGTTGTAATCCCAGCAACTCGGGAGGCAGAGGCAAGAGGACCATAAGTTTAAAGCCAGCTTCAGCAGTTTTGTGAGGCCCTAAGCAATTTAGTAAGACCTTGTCTCAAAATGAGAAAAAAAAAAAAGAGGGGGTGGTGTGCTGGGGATATGGTTCAGTGGTAAAGCACTCCTGGGTTCAGTCCCTGGTCAAAAATACAAAAATAATAATAAAATTTAAAAAGAAATGATCAGCTTGAGGTAGAATCTTCCACTTCTTTTTCTGTATACTTACCTACATAAGTATGTCCACATTCAGAAATATAGAAAGTTTTTTGGTATGTATTATTTAAAAATTCAAACATGCTAATTAATGTGATTTGCTTGTTTCTCATAATCATATGTCTTGGAGCTCTTTCCACGTCAGAACAAATGGTCCATCTTATTCTTTCTAATGGCTGCCAGATATTACACGATATGGATCTACAATGGAATTCATAGCTAGTCCTGTTTTGATGGACGATTTAGTTGTTTGTACTTAGGAAGCTGTAGGGAACATCCTTAGACATTTCTCTTTCTACACATGTGCCAGCATTTCTGTAGGGTAGATATCTAGCAGCCATTTTCTCAGGTTGAATATATACAACTTAAAAACTGTGATACAATAAAAAGGACTCATAGCCAAGTACATATCAGTTTATGCCACTGTTTCCTTGTGATCACACCACAGTTTTGTTTCTTCACAGATATTCCTACAGAAAATCATTCTTACGTTCCATCTCTCATTTTCTCTACACCCTAAGTTTTAGATCTTACTTTTAGGTCAGTGATCAATTTTGAATTAAATGACTATACTAAAGATGTATTTTTAGTTGCAAATAATAGAAAAGTTACTTGAACCAAATTAGATAAAAATAGCAATTTATTGGCTCATGTAACCAAGCTCTGGGGAAGGCCCCAGTTTAGCCGCATCTCAAGGCAACCATCACTTAGGGACAGAGCGCTTCCAGAACCTATTTTGCTTCTCAGCTTTCTCTTTTACTGAAGGGCACTTTCTTTGACAGTTCTTCATCTCCTGATACAAATCCTTTATTAGATATAAGGTTTGCAAATGTTTTCTCCTCATTGAAGTTTTGTCTGTAATTCTCTTAACACTATACTTCAAAGAGCAGTTTTTAATTTTGATGAAATTTATTAGTTTTTTTTAACTGATCATGATTGTCATGTTTTAATCAAAAAAAATTGGATAATTAAAGTCCCAAAGACTTTTCCCCCAAATGTGGTATTGAACCCAGTGATGCTCTATCACTGAGCTTCATCCCCAGTGCCGCAGTCTGGCTGGGCACAAAATCACGAGCCACTCAAGCAGGAACAAACTTTATTTCCAAAACTCCCTGGAAAAATGCCACGCACGGGGCCTTCTCCCGGGACACACTACACCAACAGGAAATCCCTCCTCCGGAACTCCCTCCTACCGCACTTCCCCAACCAATGGGAACTCTCCGGGAGTCCCTCCAGAGCTCCAAAGTAGCAGGCCTAGGCAGACAGCAGGGGTCTAATCTCCAATTGAATGCACATCTTAACATAATCATTATCATCTCAGTGGCTTGCTGGGGTCACCTTTCAACCAAAAATGCCATGCTTCATTCCTACTTGGCTATGGCTCTCAGCACCCCAGCCCTTTTTATTGTTTGAGAGTGTCTTACTAAGTTGTCCAGGTTGATCTTGTACTTGAGATCCTCAGCCGCAGCCTCCTAAGTCATTGGCATTACAGGTGTGTGTCACTGTGCTCAGCTCCAAAGATTTTTTTTCCCCTATGTTATCATGTTTAAAATTTGTATAAGTTTTGAGGGTTTACTTAGATTTGATCAGTGATCAGTTTTGAGCTAATTTTTGTACTTTAATGTCTTAGTCTATTTTTCTGTTGCTATACCAAAACATCAGAGACTGAGTAATTTATAAAGAAAAGATGTTTATTTAGCTCATAGTTCTGGAAGTCCAAGAGCATGGCACAGATTTGCTCAGCTTTGGGCAGAACCTAGTACAGCTCCAACTCATGGTGAAAAGTGAAAGGACAACCTGGCATCTGTGGAAGAGAAGCACACATGCAAGAAAATGCTTGCTTTATAACAGTCTTCTGTCTAGAGAACTAATCTTCCAAGTACTAATTAATGCCCTCATGAGGGCAAACCCCCCATGACCTAAAGAACCCACTTCCCAATACCACTGCAATAGGAATCAAATTTTAACATAAGTATTGGTAGGGATAATCATATTTAAATCCTACCATCCTATAAGGTATGGATGGAACTTTTAAAAAAATATCATTATTATTATCATTGCTATTATTATTATTATTTGCATATGGATATCCAATTATTCTAGCTCATTGTGTTGAAAGGATGATCTTTTCTCTGCTGAATTGTCTTTGTTGAAAATCAGTTACCCAGTTATATATTGATCTTTACTGTGTTCTATTCCATTGATGTATTTGTCTATCTTTACTTAAATAGAACACTGTCTTGAATACTGTAGGACCTCACACATGTTAGGCATGCACTCTACCACTGAGATACACTCCCAGACCTTGAACACTATACCATTATAGTAAGCATTGTAATCAGGTAGATCCAGCCCTTCAGCAGTGTTTTATCAATTACTACCAAATTGCCTGCTGGTTTTCATTCTCTTAAGTAGATTTTTAAAAATTGAGATAAAATTCACATGACAAAAAATTCACCATTTTATCTATTTAAAAATATATAATGCAGTGTGTTTTAATGTATTCACAAGGTTGTACACCATTACCACTGTTTATTTTCAGAACATTTTCATCACCCCAAAAAGAAAACTTGTAACCATTAGCTTCCCACCAGTTTCTAGTAAACCAAATTCTACTTCTACAGATTTGACTTTTTTGGATGTCTTTTATAAATAAAATCATAAATATGTGCTTTTTTGTGGGGGGGGGGGCAGTACTGGGGATATATCTTATACATGCAAGGCAGGCACTCTGCCACTGAGCTACATTGCTAGCCCTGTGCCCTTTTGCATTTTCTTTGATTTAACATAATGTTTCCACGGTTCATCTATGTTGTAGCTGGTATTACCTATTAGGATTTTAATTAAGAATGCATTGAATTCATAGATTAATTTGAGGAGAATTGGTATCTGAATAATGTTAAATATTCTGACCTACAAATAAAGTATCTCTCCATTTATTTAGGTCTTCTTTATCTTCTTTCAGCAGTGTTGTAGAGTTTTTTAGTGTAGAGGACTTGCACATTTTTTTCAGATTTATTTCAAAGTATTTTTATAAATTTTTGATGCTACTATAAATTACATTTTTAAAAAAATTAGAAGCTGGGCATGATGGTACAAGTCTGTAATCCCAGGAAGTTGGGAGGAAAGAAGATAGCACATTTGAGCCCACCTTTGGCAACTTAGCCAGACCCTATCTCAAAAAAAAAAAAAAAAAAGGCTGGTGATGTAGCTCAGAGGTAGAGTACCTGTGGGTTCAATCCCAAGTGCTACAAAAATAAATAAATAAATAGACAAATAAATAAATATGACAATAGTCAAATGTTCATTCTAATATAGAAAAATACAATTGATTTTTATATATCGATTTTCCTGATTTTCTCTATTGTTTTCTATTTCTTTTATTTCCTCTGTGATCTTAATTATTTCCCTTTTCTGCTTATCTGGTTTTAATTTGCTTTATTTTTATAATTCCTTAAATTAGTAGCTGGATCATAGTTAAGACCTTTGCCAGGTTCAGTGACACATGACTATAATCCTTGTTACTCTGGAGGCTGAGGCAAGAGGATTGTGGGTTTGAGGCCAGCTTGGGAAACTTAGAGAGTTCCTGTCTCAAAATTAAAACAAAAAAAAAAAGTGTTTTTTTTTTTTTTTTTAAAGACTGGATATGTTGCTCAGTAGTAGAGTGCCCCTAGGTTCAATCCCCAATCTCACCTACAACACACACAAAAATATATGTTTACGATTTTTATCTCATAATGACTTTTTATCATTATGAATTGACCTTCTTTTCACAGTAATATTTAAGTTATGTTTCTTGTAAGTAGCAGAGAGTTGATGATTCTTGTTGTTTTAAATTCCATCCTCATGATCTCTGCCTTTTATTAGGGATGTTGGGTCATTTACATTTAATGTGATTATTGGCATGCTTAGTTTTAATTATATTAGCTTGTTTTCCATTTGTTTCATCTGTTTTTTTCCCTTTTCCTTCTTTTTTTGTCATTTCTAAGTACAGTTAAATGATTTTATGATTTTATTTTATTCCCATTATTAGTTTATTAGTTATAATTGTTATTTTCATGGTTGCTTTTGAATTTATAATGCATCTTTAATTTATCCCAGTCTACCTTAAGTGATATTATATTACATTTTTTTTTAAGTAAGTTAGAACAGTGAACTTCCATTCCTCGCCTTTCAGCATTTATGTGATTGGTATCATACAATTTATTTATACATATGTTATTAACTCTATAATACATTACTATTATATTTATTTAAACATTCAATTATCATTTAAGTAATGAGAGGCCAAAAACTTATAATTTATCCATGTAGTCACTATTTCCAGTGTCTTTATTCCTTTACATAGATCCATATTTCTGTCAGTTATTATTTTTCTTCTCTCTGAAGAACTTCTTTAAATATTTCTTAAACAGGTGATTGCTGGTGGATGAATTCTTTCAGCTTTGTTATATCTCAAAATATGAAGTTTGTGGTAAAAATGATTACTGTTTGGTCTCCAGATTAATTAGCAACTTATTGTGGATTTGTATATACAGTGTATATTTATTCATGTTTGTATTTGTACATTTTAGCATAATAAGGTCTCCTTTTTATTGACCCTTTTTTGGGGGTGGGGTACAGGGATTGAGCTCAAGGGTACTTGACCACTGAGTCAGCCCTTTTTTATATTTTATTTAAAGACAGGGTCTCACTGAGTTGCTTAGGGCCTCACTAAATTGCTGAGGCTGGCTTTGAACTTGCAATCCTCCTGTCTCAGCCTCCCCAGCCGCTGGGATTACAGGTGTGTGCCACGATGCCCAACTTAATTGAAGTTTTTTTTGTTGTTGTTAGTTTTAATGCCTGCAGTGAGCACTGTGTTCTGGACAAAAGGACAGTCTCAAAGTACAGGGGACACAGACTCTTCCTGCCCTCCTGGAGTTTGTAATTCAGTCATAGGATAGATCTTTTGCATCAGCTCCATTTTATGATAATTGTACCTATAATGCCCAAAGATAATATTTTCCTTTTAAATTCTGGAAAAACCTGCATTTATTAAATTATATTTTAACTTCTCTCTATTCCCTTCTCAAAATTTGGAATTATTAAAGTGCTGTATTTCAGTGTTCATTTAAAAGTTCTTATACACAAACATCAGAACAGCAGAGAATAATGTCAGTTTTCACAATACATTGTTGTGATTATATAGTTTATGCTCATCCAAATCATCAGCAGACAGCTGCTAGGTCTCTGTAGAATCCTCTTTAGAATAAACCCATCAATCAGACAATGAAACAGAGATTAGGAGAAAATAATAAGTTATTAATCAGAGAGAAGTACAATTTCTGGGAAACTACAGTATCAAAGAGTTTCAGCCACTAATAGTTGAACCAAAAGATGTTTAGGAAATTCCCTGGCAACAAAGGGGCGGAGCATCAGAGGCCTGGAAGTTGATATTTGCCAGGAAGTTTGATTAGAAGCAGCAATAAAAAAAGAAGCTGTTATAATAATTTATCAAAAAGTCAAGTGGCTCAAAACTACATAAATGGATTCTTTTACAACTTTAGAGGTTAGAAATCCAAAATCAGTTTTGCTGAGCTGAAGTTAGGGTGTTGATGAGGTGCTGTTCCTTCAGGATGCTCCAGTGCAGGGTCCGTTCCCTTGTGTTTTCGGTTTCTGATGGCTAACTCCCTTGCTTGGTTTGCATCTTTGTCACTCTGTCCTCTGCTTTGTTTATCACCTTTTTTCCCCCCTGATTGTCTCTTGCCTCCCTCTTTTCCTTTGTAGGTACCCTGATAATCCAAGACCATCTCCCTTAATTAAACTCAAGTGAGCCAGTCACAGAGACATGTACTTATAGTCTCAGGTACTTGGGAGGCTGAGGCAGGAGGGTTGCTGATGGCCAGGAGTGCTTAGGCAGCAACCTAAGAACTGGTGGTCTTGCTGCCACCCCTCCTCCAAAGTCAAGTATTTAGGGACTTTAATGACATTTACAAAGTATCTTCATTGCAACACCAAGATTAGTGTTTGATTGGATAACTAGGGATGATAGTCTAACCATAAAGGTGATTATACATAATAATTTTCTTTAAATAAACTCAGTATTTAAATATATTTGCTGAAAAAGAAAAATTTGTTTCACAATGTAATAAAAACCCATGTCACTTTCTATAAACATGAAGTCTATGAAAAACTAATACCGGGGCTGGGGATGTGGCTCAAGCGGTAGCGCGCTCGCTTGGCATGCGTGCGGCCCGGGTTCGATCCTCAGCACCACATACAAAGATGTTGTGTCCGCCGAGAACTAAAAAATAAATATTAAAAAAAATTCTCTCTCTCTCTCTCTCTCTCTTAAAAAAAAAAAACAACAAAAAAAACTAATACCATGAAAATACTTGTTAAATTCTAGTTACATACCACACTGCCTGCCAAAGGCTAAGTCCTAGCTCCATCTCAGGGAGAGATTAATGAGTTAGCACCAAACTGAGCCTTTCTCCTCAATAGGAAAAAAAGGATGGAAAGATTTCAAAAGAAATGGCTTTTTCCCAGTATGATAATGCACCCTTGTAATTCCAGAGACTCTGGAGGCTGAGGCAGAGGATTGCTGCTTCAAGGCCAGCCTCACCAATTTAGCAGGATCCTGTTTCAACATTAAAAAAAAAAAAAAAAATTAAAACAGGGCTGGGGCTGTAACTCAGTGGTAAAGTGCCCTGGGTTCAATCCCCAATGCCAAAAAAACAAAGAAGTTAATTTTTTTTTTCATTCAAGGCCCTGGGTTTAATCCCCCAACCCCAAACATATATAAAATAAATGACTTTTTAAAATATTTAATGTGTACTAAATAAAATCCTGTCACACATTGCCAGAGATTATGTTTCAAACTTTGGGGAACATTGGCATAATGTTTCCAAGTTCAAACTCCTGTGTCTGACAGGCTGAGTTGAAACCCAGAACATCTCCTTGCATATAGTTGTTCACTGTTACACTACTTCCCTGAATCTGTTTTCTTACTTGTAAAATAGAAGTAAGAATAAATCCTACTTTACAGGCCTATTTGTCGATATTAAATGAGATAAGGCATGCACAACTCTTGGCATCATGCCCAGTGGTATGTGCCTTGAAAATGTCAGTCATTTTAAAGCAGGAAGTCACAGTTGTAACTCCAGCATCAGGATACTTTCTGGAATTATTAGCTTCCTACTTTACCTCCCTAACCTCAACTTTAAGATCCTTGGCTTTGACATCATCTCTTCACTTTCCAGGTGCAAAAGTACTTCCCTGAAATTTTTATTTCAACTATGGAATTAGGAGAATAATTCAATTAAAAGCAACTTATGGAAGGGGCACAGAAGTTTCTGACCCAGGTGGGATTATGGGTAAAGTTATCCAGGTAATGTATAGTCTGTATGACTTCCCATAATCTTCATGGGTTCATAATCCACAGATATTTTGGGGGTGAAAACCTACTGTGTGTACAACTCTATGACAGCTTCTGTGCTGATGGTCCTGGTGAATCCTGGGCTAATGTCTGTAACACACTCTAAGGGGCTGACTGAGCTATGGACCATACAAACTAGAGCCACTTTCAGTGGAGAGGAACAAACTACAAGGAATAAAATTATAGCTTGCTTAGAATTGTACTCTATATTTCCCTTTGGCTTCTGATTTTTTTCTCAGTATAATTTGAGGTGTTGACAACGGACCACAAAAATCTAAGTGGTTTTGGATACCAAGCCATCTTGGGAAGTACCTTTCTCTCTTTTGAATTCCTGCTCACTAAAATTAGCAAGCATAATTGAGATTAGAATTGCTGGATGTAAACTACAGAAAGACTGATTTCTGATGAAAAATGCTCATTTATCATACATGTTCTGATTTGATAAAACTATAGTATCATTACTAAAAGGTAGTAATAGATGTATAACTTTCTATGGTCTTAACATATTAGTTAGTTTAAAAAATGCATAGATTGTTCTGAAAGGGGAAATGTAAAAGGTATTTTTTCAACTTTTTAGAGGCACAAAGTTTTAAAAATCTGGTCATGTCTATAACATCTTAATAGTATACTGAATTATTGCCAGGTTTCCCTAGTTTATTAGCTAATGTGAATTATGGCTAAATTATTAATAGAAGTTAAAAGCTAATTATTGAAATTATAGTGTGGCTTATTGGATTTTTAAAAAATTCTCTCCAGATTATATTTTCATATTACTTTTATAATAGTCTTGTATAAATGACCTGAATAAACACAGTTTTTCTTTAGTCTTATGCAATAAAACAGGATTCTATAGAAGAGAGCTGGTTTACTGTAGTTATAGTCTTTGGAGAAAAACATCATGCTGCATTGCTTTTCATTGAGATGATTCATAGATCCAGGTTTTATGAAACATAAAGCTTATATAGTTTTGGAGTACTTCTTCCAGAAAAAGAGAATACCCAAACAATTGACTTTTGTAAATAAAAAGAAAGAAAGAAAGAAGGAAAGAAAGAAAGAAAGAAAGAAAGAAAGAAAGAAAGAAAGAAAGAAAGAAAGAAAGAAAGAAAGAAAATGACCCTGTGAACATATAGTAAAGTCTCTTGTATTATCTAAGAAAAACAAAGGGAGGGACCCCGAGGCTTCACCCTCATCATCTTTACAGTAATAGCACCTCTGATTAAGATATATTACCATGGAAATTTCTGAGTGCTCTGGTTTCCAAATTAATGAAAAAGCTCTTTGAGTTTGATCCTTGGGGATGGCCAGTCTTGCCAACAATCATTTACCTGCACCAAATGATGAATTATTCTGACAGTTTTCCCTTTCAAGTTTTATTTTTTCAGATATGATAATTATCAATTTAGCATATGCATTTTCAGAAGAAATTGCCAAAATTGTAATTAGCCACTTTCATGAAAAATAAAATGAATTTGTCTCAGAGACTAATTTGTCATAGAAATCAAAGTGTAAAGAGAACTAGGGATAGTTATGAATTTTTAGGAGTGAGGATGTTGCTCAGTGGTAGAGTGTCTTCCTAGCATGTATAAGTCCCTGGGTTTGATCCCAACATCAGAAATTTTTTTTTTTTTTAATCATGAGAGAAAAAAAATATTTGTTTCTCTGGAAGGCAACTGTTTCTAAAACTACTTTTAAAAAATTAAATTATTTATTTATTCTAATTTGTACACATAATGCAATTCACTTCATATCCCACATATAGAGCACAATCCTTCAAGTCACTGATTGTACACAAAGTATTTTCACACCATTCATGTCGTCATACATGTACTTACAATAATGATGTCTAACTCATATCACCATCATTCCTACCCCTTTGCCCCCTCCCTTCCCCTTCCTTCCCTTTGCCCTATCTAAAGTTCCTCCATTCCTCCCAGGCCTGCCCCACCATTGCCATTATGAGTCAGCAGCCTCATATCAAAGAAAACATTTAGCTTTTGGTGTTTTGGGGTTAGCTTGTGGTAAAGATCACTTAGCATTATATTCTCCAATTCCATTATTTTACCTGCAAATGCCATGATTTTACTCTCTTTTAATGCTGAGTAATGTTCCATTGTGTATAATATATACCAAAGTTTCCCTAACCATTCATCTACTGAAGGGCATCTGGATTGGTTCCACAATTTAGCTATTGTGAATTGTGTTGCTATAAACATTGATTTGGCTGTGTCCCTGTAGTATGCTGTTTTTAAGTCTTTGGGGTATAATAAACCTGAGGAGTGGGATAGCTGGGTCAAATGGTGATTCTATTCCAAGTTTTCCAAGGAATCTCCATACTACTTTCCATGTTGGCTGCACCAATTTGCAGTCCCACCAGCAAAGTATAAGTGTACCTTTTCCCCCACATCCTCACCAACACTTATTGTTGTTTGTATTCTTGATAGCGCCATTCTGACTGGAGTGAGATGAAATCTTAGAGTAGTTTTGATTTGCATTTCTCTAATTGCTAGATGTTGAACATTTTTTAATATGTTTGTTGATTGACTGTATATCTTCTTCTGAGAAGTGTCTATTCAGTTCCTTGGCCCATTTATTGACTGGGTTATTTGTTTTGTTTTGTTTGTTTGTTTTGGTGTTAATGTTTTTGAGTGCTTTATATGTCCTAGAGAGGTTAGTGCTCTATCTGATGTGCTTGTGGTAGAGATTTGCTCCCATCTGTAGGCTGTCTAGTCACCTCACTGGTTGCTTCTTTTGCTGAGAAGAAGCTTTTTAGTTTGGATCCACCCCATTTATTGATTCTTGGTTTTAATTTTTGCGCTTTAGGAGTCTTGTTAAGGAAGTTCGGGCCTAATCTGACATGATGAAGATTTGGACTTACTTTTTCCTCAGTTAGGCACAGGGTCTCTGGACTAATTCCTAGGTCCTTGACCTACTTTGAGTTGAGTTTTGTGCATGGTGAGAGATAGGGGTTTAGTTTCATTTTGTTGCATATGTTCTCCCAGCACCATTTGTTGAAGAGGCTACCTTTTCTCCACTGTATGTTTTTGGTGCCTTTTGTAGTATGGGATAACTGTAGTTATGTGGGTTAGACTCTGTGTCCTTTATTCTGTACCATTGGTCTACATGTCTATTTTGGTGCCAATACCATGCTGTTTTTTTTTTTTTTTTTTTTACTATTGCTCTGTAGTATAGTTTAAGGTCTGGAATAATAATGCCACCAGCTTCACTCTTCTTGCTAAGGATTGCTTTGACTATTCTGGGTCTCTTATTTTTCCAGAAGAATTTCATGATTGCTTTTTCTATTTCTATAAGGAATGTTATTGGGATTTTGATTGGGATTGCATTGAATCTGTATAGTGCTTTTGGTAGTATGGTCATTTTGACAATATTAATTCTGCCTGTCCAAGAACAAGGTAGATCTTTTCATCTTCTAAGGTCTTCTTTAGTTTATTTCTTTAGCATGTTGTAGTTTTCATTGTAGAGGTCTTTCACCTCTTTCATTAAGTTTATTCCCAAGTTGTTTTTTTTTTTTTTTTTTTTGAGGCTATTGTAAATGGGGTGGTTTTCCTAGTTTCTCTTTCAGTGGATTTGTCACTGATGTACAGAAATGCCTTTGATTTATGGGTGTTGATTTTATATCCAACTACTTTGCTGAATTCGTTTATTAGTTCTAGGAGATTTCTGGTGGAATGTTTTGTGTCTTCTAGGTATAGAATCATATCATATGCAAGTAGTGATAATTTGAGTTCTTCTTTTCCTATTTATATCCCTTTAATTTCTTTCATCTGATTGCACTAGCTAGAGTTTCAAGAACTATGTTAAATAGAAATGGTGAAAAAGGGCATCCCTGTCTTATTCCAGTTTTGAAACTGGAAAGGGATGTTCCAGTTTTGAAACTTTGAAATTGAAAGAGAATGTTTTAAATCTTTCTCCATTTAGAATGATATTGGCTAGGGGCTTAGCATAGATATTCTTTACAATGTTGAGGCATGTTCCTGTTATCCCTAGTTTTTCTAGTGTTCCGAACAAGACATGATACTGTATTTTATCAAATGCTTTCTCAGCATCTATTGAGATGATCATATGGTTTTTATCTTTGAGTCTATTGATGTGATGAATTACATTTATTGATTTCCATATGTTGAACCAACCTTGCATCCCTGGGATGAACCCTACTTGATCATGGTGCACTATCTTTTTGATATGTTTTTGTATTTGATTTGCCAGAATTTTATTGAGGATTTTTGCATCTATATTCATTAGAGATATTGGTCAGAAGTTTTCTTTCTTTGTTGTGTCTTTTTCTGGTTTTGGAATCAGGGTGATATTGGCCTCATAGAATATGTTTGGAAGTGTTCCCTCTTTTTCTATTTCATTAAATAGTTTGAGAAGTATTGGTGTTAGTTCTTCTTTAAAGTCTGGTAGAACTCAGTTGTGTATCCATTCGGTCCTGGGCTTTTCTTGTTTGGTAGGCTTCTGATGGCATCCTCTATTTCCTTGCTTGAAATTGATCTGTTTAAATTGTGTATATCATCCTGATTTAGCTTGGGCATATCATATGCCTCTAGACATTTTTTGATAACTTTGATGTTTTCTATTTTATTGGAATACAAATTTTCAAAATAATTTCTAATTATCTTTGTATTTTGGTAGTGTCCATTGTAATATTTTCTTTTTCATCATGAATGTTAGTAATTTGAGTTTTTCTTTCCTTCTCTTCATTAGCATGGCTAATGGCTTATCAATTTTATTTATTTTTTCAAAGAACCAACTTTTTGTTTTGTCAGTTTTTTCAGTTGTTTCTTTTGTTTCAATTTTATTGATTTCAGCTCTGATTTTAATTATTTCCTGTCTCCTACTGCTTTTGGGGTTGATTTGTTCTTCTTTTTCTAGGGCTTTGAGAATAGGTCATTTGTTTGTTGACTTTTTCTTCTTTGAAGGAATGAATGCATGAACTTTCCTCTTAGAACTGCCTTTATAGTGTCCCAGAGATTTTGATATGTTGTATCGGTGTTCTCATTTACCTCTAAGAATTTTTAAATCTCTTCTGTGGAATCTTTTGCAACCCATTGTTCATTCAATAGCATATTATTTAGTCTGCAGGTGTTGGAGTAGCTTTTATTTTTCATTGATTTCTAATTTCATTCTATTGTGGTCTGCCAGAATGCAGGGTAGTACCTCTACTTTTTCATATTTACTACTGTTTGCTTTGTGGCATAATATATGGTCTATTTTAGAGAAGGATCCAAGTGTTGCTGAGAAGAAAGTGTGTTTGTTTGCTGATGGATAATATACTTTATATATGTCAGTTAAGTCTAAGTTATTTGTTGTATTATTGAGTTCTATAGTTTCTTTGTTTAGCTTTTGTTTGGAAGATCTATCTAGTGGTGAGAGAGGTGTGTTAAAGTTACCCAGAATTATTGTGCTGTGCTGTATTTGACTCGAACTTGAGAAGAGTTTGATTGATGAATGTAGATGCTCCATTGTTTGGGGCATATATATTCATAACTGTTATGTCTTGTTGATGTATGGTTCCCTTAAGCAGTATGAGATGTCCATCTTTATCACTTTTGACTAACTTTGGCTTGAAGTCTACTTTATTTGATATGAGGATGGAAACCCCTGCTTGTCTATGTAGACCATGTGAATTGTATATTTTATCCCAACCTTTCACCTTCAGTCTGTGGGCATCTTTTCCTATGAGATGAATCTCTTGGAGACAGCATATTGTTGGGTATTTTTAAAAATCCAATCTACCAGCCTATGTCTTTTCATTTGTGAGTTTAGGCCATTAACATTTAGGGTTATTATTGAGGCATGGTTTGTTTATTTGTGGTATTTAGCTTGATTTGGTTTCTTTTTGGCCAGCTTTCCCTTTATTGTAGTT
This sequence comes from Marmota marmota marmota, assembly GCF_001458135.2. Lineage (NCBI taxonomy): Eukaryota > Metazoa > Chordata > Mammalia > Rodentia > Sciuridae > Marmota > Marmota marmota. The sequence goes on along the minus strand of NW_025999842.1, from coordinate 54,724,613 downwards.
CTTCCCTTTGCAGATTTTTATTGTTAGTTTTCATTTCCTCCTCCTGGAATATTTTGCCAAGAATGTTCTGTAGTGCAGGCTTTCTTTCTGTAAATCCTTTTAGCTTTTGTTTACCATGGAAGATTTTTACTTCATTGTCAAATTTGAAGCTTAATTTTGCTGGATTTAAGATTCTTGGTTGGCATTCATTATCTTTTTGAGCTTGGTATATGTTGTTCCAGGATCCTCCTGGCTTTCAGAGTCTGGGTTGAAAAATCTGCTGAGATTTGAATTGATTTTTCCTCATAGGTAATCTGATTTTTCTCTCTTGCAGCCTTTAAAATTCTATCCTTATTCTCTATGTTAGACATTTTCATTATAGTGTGTCTTGGTGTAGATCTGTTGTAATTTTGTGCATTTGGTGTCCTATAGGCCTCTAGTACTTGATTTTCCGATTCATTCTTCATCCTTGGGAAATTTTCTGATATTATTTCATTGAAGAGATTGTGCATTCCTTTGGTTTGAATCTCTGAACCTTCCTCTATCCCAATAAATCTTAAATTTGATCTTTTGATGATATCCCATAATTCTTGGATGTTCTGTTATGGTCATCTTTATTGTGAGGTCAACTTTATTTTCAAGACTGTGTATTTTGTCTTCATTGTCTGAAGTCCTGTCTTCCAAGTGATCTAGTCTGTTGGTTGTGCTATCGAGTTTTTTAATTGGCTTATTGTTTCTTTTATTTTGAGGATTTCTGTTTTTTTTTTCTCCAATATCTCTATCTCTTTCTTGAAGTAATCTCTTGCAACCTGTATTTGCTCTCTTATCCCTTTGTTGGTGTGATCAATGGTCACCTGAATTTGTTCTCTTATCTCTTTGTTGGAGTAATCAATTTTTGCCTGTATCTGCTCACTTAGGTCATTCTTTAATTCCCAAATCATTTTAGTTATGTATATTCTAAACTCCTTCTCTGACATTTCACCTACTGTGCTATCTATGGATTTTATTGTTGTTGTATCTTGGTTTGTTTGGGGCCTTTTCTCCCTTTTTTTTTCATGATGTCTATGTGTTTCCCTGTCTTGCAGTGTAGATATGAGGTATTACAGCTTCTGTCCTATTGTCTTATAGTGTCCCTACAGGTTACCAATACCTCACTTTTAAGGGAGAGATCAATATTACAGCATTCAATGTACCCAACATGCAGCCAGGTAGAAGCAGTTAGCATCTATTTTTACATTTACAGTTTTGTTACTATAATCAGAAATGAGGAGTTTGGTTATCTTCTACCATATAGTCAATAGGTTTGCATAATGGTTTACAGTCTCTGATGGTGTAAGGGGGTACTGGGGGGTTGGCTGAGATGTTTATGAGGTAGGATGTGAGAATATGGAGGTATTAGATTATATGACTAGTGAGAAGGGTAATCCTAAGAAGTTGGCTGTTAGTAAGAGAAACAAGAGTAGGTATGCAAGACTCCCTGTTACCTCAGCAACAGGATAACTGTCGCACCCCAGTAGAAAAACCTCTGGTGCCACCAGGCCCACAGGGACCTTGGTGACACCTTACCAGGTCCTTATTATTGTCCCTTGATATAAGTGGTGCTATCCCAGTTTCATGGTGTATCAGCCTCAAGCCTGTATGTTTCCTGATGTTGGGCTGTAGAGCCACGCTTTGGTGAATAAGGAACCCCAGCATGGGTGGCTCTCCTCATGGGCTGGGGGTGGCTCTCCCCCAAACTCTGGGCCACAGTGGCATGTGGCGGGCAGGCTCTCCCTCCCTAACACTACTTTTTTAAATTTTGGTACCAGGGATTGAACTCAGGGGCGCCAACCACTGAGCCACATCTCCAGTCCTATTTTGTATTTTAGTTAGAGACAGGGTCTCACTGAATTGCTTAGTGCCTCACTTTTTCTGAGGCTGGCTTTGAACTCATGATCTTCCCACCTCAGCCTCCCAAGCTGCTGGTATTATAGGCATGTGCCACCCTGCTTGGCCCTACATCACTTTTAAAAGAAAGTTCTTTAAACATTATTCACAGAAATAATGGGTTTATAAGTTGTTTTGAGTATTGTCAGTTGCCAAAGGCAGCTGAATTTTTAAATGGCTACTGGGTGGAAACAGCTCTGCAGGGAGTAATTCATAGAATGGAATGAACCAGAAGCCATTTACCAACCAATTAACCAAAGCCTAAATGTGAAAGAAGCATGCTAAAAAAAATATGAACTATAATCCTGGTACTTCCAATTTCTTCTTAATAAGGTGTTGGTGAAATTGACTGGAAGAAATGTTTTTTGATTTTGTTCTACTTTGCTCTCTGTCCTTGTTCTTTGTAAGTTTCATGGATAATTAAGGGAATTTTGTAGATGAACACAATACCTTTATTTTTAAAAAATATTTTTTAGTTGTTGATAGATCTTTATTTTATTTATTTATATGTGGTACTGAGAATCGAACCCAGTGCTTCACACATGCTAGGCAAGTGCTAACTTACTATAGTCACAACTCATTTATGATCTTTTCCATATTGTAGATACTTGGCAAACCCTTCCTCCTGGGCCCACTCTCCCTCATGGCAGCTGGTTATCTACAGCTTGCTGCTTTTTCCACCTACCTAATACTTCATGCCTGAGAAGATTGATTTATGTAACATCACTCAGTTTTCTGGCTTTTGATTGAAAGATTTTTGTTAACAAGAAAGGCAAGAGCCTTTCGCTAGAGAATATGGCATGGTCCCATTGACTAGTTGTTGGGGAGCTTTTGCCACTGTATGCACTGGTAGATTACTTACGAAAAATTTGGTCATTTCTCCAAAAGATGACGAAAAATTGTCCTCAGACTCATATCTTGTAGGAATAAAGGTTTAGTTTGTCTCAATAGGTGCTGATGTGGTGGGTGGAAAAGAGAACATGGATTTCTTCAACTGGTGATGAAGAAAGGAATTCTCATGATTGGCTTTGATCCCCAAAATATAACTTATGCTAAGTGATTTTTTTTTCATACTTCTTCATCTCCTGGTATTCAATATGAAGTACCGAAGGTATTGAACATGATGATTTTGGTTGTTCTCAGAATATGACATCATGTCATGATGTGCCAAGGATGTTTCCCGTGTCTAACAAAGGTTGGAGGGAATAGCAAAAATAGATACTGAGGCCAGATGCAGTAGTGCACGCCGATAATCTCAGTGACTTGGGAGGCTGAGACAAAAGGATTATAAATTCATGTGGACAATTTAGCAAGATCCTCTGTCTAGAGGAAAAAGAATGTAGGGATGGGACCTAGGGGTGTAGCTCAGTGGTAGAGTTTCCCTAGGTTAAATCCCCAGTTTCACAACAATCCAGGAGAATTTACCTTTGAATTATTTTGATTCTACTCCAGGAGGATTTTCCTTTGAATTTATGTTACCCAGTGGCTTCCTCTAATAGCTGGAGGTGGAAAGGTAGAGAGGGGAGGCTTCTTTCTGTATTTCTCCCCGACTCCCTCCATGCTCAAAGTGCTTCTCTTACTGGACTTAGGTAATGATACATTTTTCCCCTATGATGAGGGCCACAACCAAGTTAAGACGGCGCCTGGCAGTATGCTAGGAGGAGTGGTTTCTGAGCCAACGCCAATGAGCCATTAAGATGATGAGGATTCCTTAATGACTGACTGCTGTGTCTAGAAGATGTCAATTAAGTTAAGCTGTGTGTAATTAGTTGGGTATATGTACCTCTGCAGTCCGGCAGAGAAGCGGCTCCTGCTACCTTGGGTGCCCGCTACTTTGAGTTCTCAGTTCCTGCTGAGTTCACTCGCAATAAAGTAGTTGCTGCTTCAACCTTCAAGTTGCTTGTCACCTCTCGGTTATTTTGCCCAGCCGGACTTAGGTAGCCCAGCTGGACTTTGGCACCCCTAGCCCCTTCTCTAGATCAGTCTCCCTGGGAAGCAGTCTCTGTGTCTTCCCCTGTCCAAGGTTTGCAGGGAAGTGCTCTTGGGATGACCTCCTGAGGTAGGGGAGTGAGGGAAAGATCTTACTGGGCAGATGGCTGGGATGGCTCCGTAGTTGGTTGTCCTGACTTGGGGCAAATGAGCTGGACCCTTACACCTCTACCAGTCTTGCATGCTGGCTGTTACCCTTAGGGAAGGAAGTGTGCCCTTGAGTGCTGAAGTTCCCTTTAGTGGAGGACAGGTTCCAGAAAACAATTTGGCTGAGAACTGTTGGCCTAGTATACTCAGCTGTTATTAGATGAGTATTCCAGTCACAGAAGGGCATCTAATGGTGCTCCCTCACACCTCTTCAACCCAGGGGTGTTAATAGCTTGCTGTTGTTGCTAGTTCCTGGGCACTCAGAATCTAGGTTTGGCGTCTCTTCACTCAATTCTCAGGTTGAACCATCTGAGTTGATCTATTTCTTTTCAGGACCCTGATTAATATTAATACAAAATCATACAAACATGTAAATACAAACTCTCATATGTTTAGCAGTTCAGTGTTCTATGATAAGGAGACCTGTTCTGGCCTGGGAGGTGATGGAAATGTCAAGGAAGTGAGATTTGAGCCAAAACATGAAGAATCAACTGAATGGAGAAGACAGAAGAAAGAATGTTCTCAGTGAAGAAAACATGGAATCTGTATGACCTGGAACTTAAGGAGGCAGATGAGGCAGTTAGAGGAAGAAGAGGGGAGACAGGAAATCGGGCGACAGGGACCACATCCTCCTGGCCTCAGCTTTGTGGCCACTCAGCGATTTAGGACTAATCGTAAAGGCAATTTAAAAAACAAAAACAAATAAAAAACTTAAAGCTGAAAAGCTTTGGAGGTTTTTGAGCTGGGGAGGGACACAATCAGATTTGCATTTTAAGAAGATCTCTCTATCAAGGACCAGAGCTATTATTAATCTGGGGAAAAATTAGTACTTGCCTGTAAGTGTCTAAAAAACAGAAAAGACTCTGGTTTATCAAAGTTTCTAGACTGGACAGAGGTTTCTGTCCCTTGGCCAATCCGGTTCACAGGCCACACTACTTTCTGGGCAGAAGGATGTTACATGACACTCTCCACTGGGCCTATTGCAAGTTTTCACATCATGATAACTTATAGCTTTTATCCCCTAGTAGGTTAGATGATACTTAGACTTTTAACCTTTTTTAAATTGGTGCATTATAATTATACATAATAGTGGGACCATTAGACTTTTTTAAAAAGTATAGTACCAGTTTTTACTATATATCAAAAATTTGGAAGATGTATACTGTTTTAGTGAGCCTTTTTGCTGCTATGATGAAAAAACCCAACAAGATCAACTTTAGAAGAGGAAAAATTTATTTTGGGGGCTCATGGTTTTAGGGGTCTCAGTCTATAGACACCAGCTCCATTCCTTGGGACTCAAGGTGAGGCAGAATATCATGACAGAAGTTTGGTGGAGGGAAGTAGCTCACATGATGATCAGAGAACAGAGAAACCACTTGCCAGATATAAAATATACACCCCAAAGGCACATCCCCAATGACCCACTTCCTGCATCCATACCCTACTCACCCACTCAGTTAATCCCTGTCAGGGAATTAACACTGATTGGGTTAAGGTTCTCATAACCCAATTATTTCACCTCTAAATGTTCTTGCAGTTGTCTCACATGTGAGTTTTTTTGGGGGCACCTGATATCTAAACCATAACATATACTCTGTCTGTACTTTGTAATTGTTTTTGGAATCTTCTCTCTCTCTCTCTCTCCCCC